>NC_134858.1:37400964-37703523 GCF_049852395.1 Peromyscus maniculatus bairdii
CATTCCACATCATTCAGCCTCTGCTCCCAAGTTACACTGTGGCTGTGCACTCTGATTTTCTCTTGAAATCCACGGTGGTCATGGGAGCTGACCTCTGGGAAGTCACAAAAAGTGTAGCAAAAACATGCAACAAAATGACCTCTCCTCATCAATAATTTACCTCCCTAGGAAAGGTACTAAATTCATGGAGTATAATTGGATTATTGCAAAGAAAAATTCTTTGCATCAATTTCTACCTCTTAGTTCTCCAAACATTTTTTTCTTTTTTTATTTTATAATTTTTTATTTTTAAAAAATTTTCTTTCCTTTTATGTACCAACCCCTGTTCCCCTCCTTCCTCTTCTCCCACTCCCCCCACCACCTACTCCCATTCCATCCCATCCCCTCCACTTAGAGGGTAAGGCCTCCCTTGGGTAGTCAACAGGTTGGCATACCAAGGTGGGGCCGGACCTAGCCCCTCCCCTCTGCATCAAGGCTGAGTAAGGCATGGCACCATAGGGAATGGGCTTTAAAAAGCCAGTTCCTGTACCCGGGATAAGTCCTGGTCACATTGCCAGGGGAGCCACAAACACATCAAGTCACGTAACTTCCACCCACATTCAGAAGACCTAGTGTGGTCCCATGCAGGCTCCCCAGCTGTCAGTCAGTTCTCCAAACATTTAAAAAAGAATTCCTAACAATAATAACAATATAGAAAAGTGTTCCCTTTGCAAAAATAAGTTCATCCCCATCAGGAAGGAGATCTTATCACAAATCTGGTAGATGTAAGAAAGACTGGCAAATTCATCCTTTTGAGCTAGACACCAAAGAACAAATTTGAACGCAGCCATTACCACCGACAGGCTGAGTGTGTGGCAAAGGAAGACATCGCAGCCTTGCAGACTCATGGCATCACAGCTGTGCTCTGAAACCACCCTCTTTCCCTGCACACCTGGGCATCTCACCACCATCTCAGCCAACACTTACCTCAGCACCTTGTCATTGTTGGTCGCTGGTCCCCTATTCTGTTAAATGTGAGAAAATTATCTACAGATCGAAGCTGTGAAGAAGAGTCAACATGATTTAAAACCGATGTAGCACTCTGACTGATGCATCTGTTGACGTCATCCCAACAAGGGATCTGTTCTCATTTGGATGTGAAACTCATGTAGACGCTTCCCACACCTGCCTGGAGGCCATCATGACTCCTACAGCACAGTGATTCACGGGGACAGCATTTACCCTTCTCAACCCCTGCCTCCATTTTCCTAGCTCCCCTTAGTGTCAGGTGCAAGCTCTCTTCTTGACAGTCTGGGGCTCCCACTTCCCGGTGGCCTGTAGGCTCTCATGCTGTTCTTTGGTAATCTGGTCTGCACAGATTCTGGGAGAGCCACACGCTGATGCCTTTGCGTGGAAGGTAAAGGTCTAATTCTCCGGGAGAATGGGTTTTGGAAAGACCACCCAGAAACTGTTTTGATCATTATTTTAATAGCACGCGTGCACATCCAAATTGAAACGAATTCCTCTCTTTAACATTTTGGTGGATGTTGAGTCTTCCCCACCTTTTCCAAATGTCTTAGAACTAAGCCTGCAAATCAACCGCTTCACAAACTTCTGCAGATTGTCTTTTATTTCTATCCCGGCTCCTCACAGGATATCTGGGCTCCTACAAGGAGGCTCAGTGAATTAGTCACAGACCTCTGATAGTCACCACTAATACTCACAGTGTGAGGCCCTTGGTGTACCATCTTCTTTAATGCTGATGCTACCTCTGTATTGCTAACACCATGTAAGAACTCGCCCTGGGGTAGGAGGGATGAAGCCACTTGCTGGGTTCTAACAACTGGAAGGAATAAAGCAGATTTCAGAACCAGATCTGCCTCATACTAAATCCCCTGCGCTTCATTGAGCAAAATATGAGAAGAACAATTGAATCGAGGGGCTGTAAATATCCGTGCTGGCTCTTGGCTTCATGATTTATTGCGAAATTAGAGCTGTTCACCCAACAGCAGGATGCACATGAGAAACAAGTGAAGAGTTCTTTAAAGGGAGGCAGTGAGGCTGGGCGGTGGTGGCGCACGCCTTTAATCCCAGCACTCAGGAGAGGCAGAGGCAGGCGGATCTCGGTGAGTTCAAGGCCAGCCTGGACTACAGAGTGAGATCCAGGAAAGGCGCAAAGCTACACAGAGAAACCCTGTCTCAAAAAAAAAAAAGAGGAGACAGTGAGGCCTCAGCAAGAGATGGCTCCACCAGAGTTGCAAAGCCCTCAGACCAAGACAGAATGGTCTGGGGCCAAGTCTAGTTTCTAGAAGCAGAAAGCGACAGACAAGTCTTCCACAGCCACCTTTAATTCAGATACTAGGAAAGCTCAGGCAGATGGATTATGAGACACGATCTCAAATTATGTTTTTAGAGGCTGAAGCAGATCCAGATAAGTACTCTCTGCTCTCTCATGTATGTTGACATGGGCCGTTCAGGTTTTTGAAAATAAAAAGCAGGCCCAGGGAGTGTTAGAAGAGGTCTTAAAGTGGGGGAGATCCAAAGAAATAAAGACCACTGGAGTACAGGTGACATGAAAGTAGAAAGGGGGGGGGCTATTTGAGGGGAAGAAACAGAAAGAGATGGACAGAGGACGAGGAGGGGGCCGTGGGAGAGGGGATAAACCAGGAGCAAAGCACAAAGACATATATGGATGAAAATGCCAGAACAAAACCTTTTGTTTGTATACTGACTAAAGGCAATAGTTTTTAAAAGGAATGTATGTGATAATGCTGAGCATGTAGCTCAATGGCACAGCATGTGCCTCGCATCCGGGAGATCCCCCCCCCCCCCCCCCCCCCCCCCCGCCCACCGCCGCTCCTGAATTCAATCCCCAGTAGCATACATACATACACACACATGTAAACCTGCACCTCCAGAGCCTGAATACTCTACCATTGTTATTGCTCTTAAGCATTTGTCTAAGAGAGAAGCGTTTTACCAAGACTGCAGCATTGTATTGTCTAGGCACCCTGAACAGTAGCTAGCTAACTCATTAGAAGGGATTGCTTTCTTTGATTGATGAGACAGCAGGCTATAATTGGAAGGGCACTTAGAGGCTGGGAAGCACTACGTGACTTGCCTACGATCCCACAGTGGCCCGGTGGCTGATGTGAGAGTCCCACTCTAACCCTGCCGGCTGTGGTACTTTCCATTACACCTTCTTCCTGTCCTGCCAAAAGCTGGCTGGACATCAGTACTGGAACCAAGCAGTGTACTTTGAATGCAGGCGGAGTGATCTATGCGAAAGCCTGAGAGAGCAGACCTGGGAGATTTGTGCAAAAGAGACCAAGTAGGAAGAAGTCGAGACCAAGGCACTTAACTAGGAAGGGCAGTTGAGCAGAACTGCTGGGCCGGAAAGAAAATGCCCCTCACCCTCCTCCTCCACCAGAGGGTAACAGAATGCTCTGAAATATAAAGACCAGACAACCAAGCCCAGTGGAGAGGCACATATCCATAACACCAGCACTAGAGAGGCTAAGACAAGAGGATATTAAGCCTGGGCCATATCAAGTTCAAGGCCAGTCTGTGCTGCATAGTGAGATCCCTACTCACAAAAGCACACAAGGACAGTGAGAGGTGGCTCAGTGGATAAAGTCCCTTGCTGCCAGACTTAAAGATCTGTGTGCGATCACTGGAGTCCACATGGTGGAAGGAAAGAATGGACTCCCCCAAGTTATCCTCCGACATCTACACTCCAGCATACACACACACACACACACACACACACACACACACACACACACACACACGCACACACGCACGCATGCACGCACATGTTGGGATGGGGGAGTAAAATATAAAAAAAAGATGAAAGCCATCAGACAACCAGCAAAGAGAACATAAATAATGAGAGTCCTAGGCTGTGCTTTCATTTTATTTTCAAGACAGAGTTTCTTCTCCTTCTCCTTCTTTTTCTTCTTCTTCTTTTCTTAGGGTTTCTCTGTGTTGTTTTGGTGCCTGTCCTAGATCTCACGCTGTAGACCAGGCTGGCCTCGAACTCACAGAGATCTGCCTGGCTCTGCCTCCCAAGTGCTGGGATTAAAGGTGTGTGCTACCACCGTCCAGCTTGACAGGGTTTCTTTCTTTCTTTCTTTCTTTCTTTCTTTCTTTCTTTCTTTCTTTCTTTCTTTCTTTCTTTCTTTCTTTCTTTCTTTTTTTTTTTGGTTTTTCAAGACAGGGTTTCTCTGTGTTCCTTTGCGCCTTTCCTGGAACTCACTTGGTAGCCCAGGCTGGCCTTGAACTCACAGAGGTCCGCCTGGCTCTGCTTCCCAAATGCTGGGATTAAAGGCATACGCCACTGCCCGCTGTACTTTATTATTTTAGACGGTAAACGTGTGGGAGAACGGCATAGCTTCTCGGCCTTCTCCTTTATTCCCTATAAAGAGGTGGTTGAAAATGGGTTCTAGGTTTGACATTCTAGGATTCTCTTGGACTTGAATTATTTGAAGTGATGTCCTGGGGATGTTCAGAACACCCCACTCTGCTATGAATACTCTGTGACAAGTTATCTCCCCAGGTTCTTCTGAATTTTATTTTTGGGAGCCAGAGTCAGCTAATGAATTCATGCCAGCCACAGAACATCTGTAACCCCTCCATCCCCCCCATGAATGGATACGTCCTTGAGGATTTCCTCTCCGAAAGCTGGTCATGAGCCTCAGCCATTTAATAGAAATCTCAATAAAAATGTATTAGCAGAGTAGCAAACCAGAGTCCCAGGAAGAAACTATCTGAGTGAGATATCCAAGGAGACTTTCCCTTTGGTCCCATTCATGCTGTTGGGGATTCTTCACAAAACGTTTTGGAGAAAAGAAATATCATTTATTGGTTTTTCATCTGTGAGAGGGAGTGTACCTGGGTATTTCTCTAACACATAGCCAACAGGAAGCATTGTTTGTCAGTCTCTATCCATGGGATAGAGCATGTCTGAGAAACATTTTGAGCGATATCTTCAAGCTATAAGCTGTGCCTTTTCTGGTTTTCTTCCTTGTGGTAAATGTCCCTCCCCCATTTCCTCCATCAGTTAAATATTGCTGCATATAAAAGTTACACCCCAAGACAGTGGTTTAAACCAGCAAACACTGATCAGGTCGCAGTTTCTGTGGATCTGGAACTCAGAAGGGGCTTAGCTGACTGGGTTCTGGCTTAGGATCATCTGAGGGTGTGGTCAAGGTAAGGCGCCGCCGTTCATCTGGAAGCTTGTTTGGGACTAAAGGGTCTGCCTCGGTATTAGTTCAGACTGTCACAGCAAAGCACCCCAGGCTAGGTGGCTTAAAGAACAGACACTTGTCTTCCCGGAGTTCTATAAGCTCTATGTTGATATCAAGGTGCTAGCAAATTTGCTGTGTGGTGAGAGGCTGCCCTCCAGCTTGTAGACAGCTGCCTTCCCTCTGTGTTCTCACTTGGACTCTCTTCCATGATGCGGGGAGAGAGACCTCCTCGTCTGCTCTTATACAGACATTTGTTTGACTGGCACAAGCTCCCTCGTTAGGATTTCATTTACCCCTCAGTTACATCCTTAGAGGCTCCATTTTCAAATATAGTTACAGTTGGGACTGCGACCTCAGCAGGTGAATGGGGCAGAGAACTTAAACCCTCCTCAGTCCGCTGCTTCCCAAAGAATGCTCGTTCATTTATGCAGGAGGTACATGAGACTCTCCATGACGGGTTTGTTTTCTTTGTGCTGGGATGTCTGACTCCCCACAAAAGGAACAGTCCAAAAGAACAGGGTAGAAGCCACCATGTGTTATATGACCCAGCTTTGGAAGTTCAACACCATCATTTCGGAAGAAAGAAATACTACTGACTAAACAGGCCGGGCTTCCTTGGTGGAGGAAGTAGTTACAGACAGTCGTGAATGCCAGGAAGCCATCTTGGAGGCCAGCTCCCACACCACTGTGAAAGATCGCGAGCAGCAGACCCAGAAATACAACAAGATTCTAGTTCTGTCGGTGCTGAGCTGTGGAAAACTGCCTCTCTGAGCTGATTTCCCCATTGTCAGGACACTGATGACTTCAGTTTAAATGGCTGTTAAGTAATAAATGAGAAAAACAGACTTGGCATGTCACAAACAGTGGCCATCAGGTAAATACCCTTTTCCTCCTCCAAACCTGTCTCACCCATCACTAGCCCTGTGTGCTCTGACTTCACGACCCGTTCTCTTATAACGACAGCACAGGGATTCTGGAGGGCCAGTTAGAAAGGACTTAAATATTAGTTAATCTAATACTCAACACATTTTTTTACACATTTTTTAACCATCAAGTCTTTTTCTGTTATTTGTTTCCAAGAAGTCCCATATTTTTTTAAATACTTTTCACCACCAAACAAATATAGCAATTACATACTCATCTCTCCCATTCTCTCTATCTAAGCGTCTATCACAGCTCGTCAGAAATTCCTATCAGTGATCTCTAGTGCTTCCAACGATGAGTTGGGAGTCTTCTAGTGAAAAATTAAGTGATTAAGAGAACCAGAAAGGTGGAAAGATTTCATTTACACAGGTTAGCTTGTAATAGAATTGGGGCTCTAACCTGATGCCCCTGATTCCAAAGCCATAACCATCCCTTAATTCTAAGTGTCCATTGTTATGAATTATTGGGGGGGGGCGGGGGTAGTGTTTGGGGTGGGAGCTCCACCTCAACCCCTGGCACCCTGGTATCCTATACCCAAAGAGTCTGGAATGTTCTGGTGGAAGATTCACCTCAACTCCCCTCTCCCATCTCTTTGCCCAAACCGGCCCCTTCAAAGCCCTCTAGACACAGCTCCTCCCCCAGAGAGGCTCAAGACCACTCCCACAGGGTATTTAAACTGCATCCCAGAAAACAGAACCTTGGTTTTCCTGTTTCTCGTCCCTATCTCCTCTCGGGGGGGGGGGGGGGGGGGGGTGGGGGGGGGGGGCTGGAGAATCACCCAGGAATGCTTTACCCATTAAACCTGGGCTTTTTCTCATTCAACCAGTCTAATTCAGTCTGATTTGGATTGCTGCAGTGGCCGTGGCCGAGAGGCCTATGGGGGTGTTAAAAAAAAAAACTTATGGGGGGAAGGAACACCCCCGAGGGTATCCCTCGTGTGCAGGGACACATGCTGCAGCAGGCTGGGCAGATGCATCCATGTGGAGAGTTTATTATAATAGAGAGATGGCCGGGTGGTGGTGGTGGCGGCAGCAGTGGCGCACGCCTTTAATCCCAGCACTTGGGAGGCAGAGGCAGGCAGATCTCTGTGAGTTCGAGGCCAGCCTGGTCTACAGAGCAAACTCCAGGACAGGCACCGAAACTACACAGAGAAACCCTGTCTCAAAAAAACCACAACCAAAAAAAAAAAAAAGTGCTGTAAGGATGGGGTGAAAAAAGCCATCCTAAGGAGCCCTCCTTGGTGGAGGAGGCTGTGAGGGCCAAAATTTGCATACCTCCTGCTTTGCCACCCGGAACAAGGGCTGAGAAGTGAAGGCTCCTTGTTTATCTTGGACTGGCCTTCAGCTTCAGGTTTGGGTGGGAAGGTCAGCACTCTGATAGGTGTCTAATGCCATTGCTTCTCCAAAAGGGTCAGAAAAGAACCAAAGAAAGAAAAGCCCGAGAATCAAAGCAAAATCTCTCCAGCCTGCAAATACAAAACATTGGTGTTTAACAAGCAAGTTAAGTGGGCTAGTTATTTAAAAGTCAATATGTCATAATTAGTTTTATGCTATTTCTCTCTCTCTCTCTCTCTCTCTCTCTCTCTCTCTCTCTCTCTCTCTCTCTCTCTCTCTCTCTCTCTCTCTCTCTCTCTGTGTGTGTGTGTGGTCCCCAATCAGTTCATAGTAGAATTTCCCATATATGCTCCAGTCTGCCTTAGCTTTATTAAAGGGCACAGGGAATGAGGGTTTTGTATTTTCTATTTGCGGCCCAAATATTAAGTGAGAGAGGTATATCCCTGGGGGTGGATACGGTCCTGGTAACAGGGCTCAGAGGCACTGATCGGGAAGAAAAGGAAGTTCAGAGAAAAAGATCAGATAAAAGTTTCCGTTGGGCCTATCCCACAGAGACACATCTGAAACTCTGATTTGCTCCAACCCTGCAGGCTGTTTGTGCCCGGGGAGAGGAGAGTTCAGTGTTCCAGATGACTGGCAAGCTTGAATGTCATTGCTCACTGCCACGCAAGCCCTGGAACCTTGGGAGCAGCATGGAAGGCAGTCCAGAGTGATGCTTAATGTCAATTACACTCAATGTCAATGCACTGGAGTCTCTCAGCCAGATATGGTTCATGGCAAGAGATCATGATTCCTAGGAAAGAGGGAAGGAAGGAAGGAAGGAAGGAAGGAAGGAAGGAAGGAAGGAAGGAAGGAAGGAAGGAAGGAAGGAAGGAAGGAAGGAAGGAGAGAGGAAGGAAGGAGAGAGGAGGGAGGGAGGAAGGGAGGGAAGGAAGAAAGAAACCTTTACAAAAATAATAATGAACTGTTTTTGAGAGTACTTCATATTGGCCCAGTGACTAAAACATCTTTCAACATGTCTCCCCATCAGGCATTTCTTACACAACCTCTGTGCTTAAGATCTTTTCCTGCAGAGTTTGGCTGGGGCGTACATTACAGGCAACATGAACATATACAGGAGGCAATATGGAGTTCAAAGGCAAAGAAGACCAGGTACTTGGCAAATGTTTTCCTAATCTGAGCTATAAAGCGAATCAGAATTAGATGACCTCGAGGGGGTACATTTGTCTGGGTTGTCATATCAAAGTGGCCTTGACTGAGTGACTTAAAGAACAGAAGTTTTTAGATTCTCACAGTCGTGGAAGCTGCAAGTGTGGGATCCAAGTGTTAGGATGGTTTCTCCCACGGTCTCCCACGCCTTCTTCCAGGTCTTTGCATGATCTTCTCTGCACCTTTTGGTGTCCCAATCAGTTCTATGTATTTGTCTGTAACACTGGAGCATTCCCTCTGTGGAAGAGAAGAGCTTGAGAAAGTGAATGGAAATCATAAGGGCAGAGGGCTGCGCTGCAGACAGACTTTCTCTTCCGAGCCGGATAGTGAAACAAATAACGATAATGAGCACATCCAGGCCTGTGCTGTTATTAAGAGTTTCATAAACATTACCTTGTTTTCATGACTAGACTACCACCCTAATAACCTCATATTAAAAGAGCTTATAGCTGAAAGAAATCACCAGGATATAGTGCTTGCAACTAATCCCAGAACTCAGGCTGAAACATTAGGAGTGCAGCCAGTTCTAGGCTCACCTGGACTAGAGTGTCTCAAAATAGTAATAATAGCAAGAGATTGTCGCTACATACAGCCACATTCGGAAGTTAGGACTCCAATGTAAGGACTCTGAGAGCACACAGAGCAATCCCTGCACGTGAAAAGCGATGCAGATCTATCAATAGAGCCTCTGTGCCTCGTGTTTTGTATTGTAGGGCTACTGGGGTGAACTCAGGTGGGAAAACTGCCAGTCGCTGGTGAGGTCTGAAGAAGGCTTTGCCGACCAGTGGGACTGCGTTAGCTAGAGAGGTGTGTCAAGTTTGCATGAGGGTAGAGAGAGGAAGTGGGAGCCGAGAGCATTCTAGGTGGAAGGACCGGCCCAGAAAATGTTAGATCTGCCTCTAAGAAGACATGTCCAGAGGTTGAGTAAAGTAACTTTGTAAGATAGGAGCGTTCACTTTAAATAAGAGAACCGTTGAGAAAATGAAAAACCAAAGAATAGAGAGCTGGGCTGCAGACAGACTTTCTCTTCAAAGCTGGGGTTACAGTAAAACAAAAACAATAATGTGTACGTACAGCCCCGTGCAATTATTAATATTTTTCATAACATTATCTCATTTTCAGGGTTCTGATATTCAATGAAGTCATCAGGGCCTCATTCCAACCATTATATGGTGGTTATTATTTGAAATTGAACTGGAAGGGATTTAAATGTCTCAATCAGCAGACTTTTAAGGGCTACCATCAGGGTGGTATTATAGGCGAAGCAATCTGCTGGGCATTAATTAGGAAGAACATTCTGGAAGGGGAAGAGGCAGGAGAAAGCTGTTTACACTTAAATCAGGAGTGAGCTGAGAAAAGGGGCAAAGCAGGTGGTACTAAAGTTAGAAAACTTCCAGCAGACAAAAGATATGCTATAGTTGCTGCTCGTTAATAAACATGCTAGAAATGAAGAGTCCATGAAGTAAGCAAAAGTGGCCATGGGCAGGGTTACACATTTGGTTCCCGATAGACTTCTCTATCTGGGTATAACTTAATTAACAAGATTCTCCCCCCACTTTGGTAGGTAGGGCCAGGAGAAAGAAGATCAACTCTGTATCCATTATACCTCTTATAGGCACTTGATGTATTATACTGTAATTGTGGATTCATCTATCTGTCCTATAGTGGTACGTATTTCTCAACTAGGAAGGTGACAGTATATTATTTATCCTTGTACACCTCATAGCTAGTAAAGTGCTTCAAAAGTTAGATGTTCAAAAAACACCTTTGGAATTCATGAATAAATGAATGAGAGTAAGCAGCCAGGGAAACTAACACAGGAACTGGGTTAAAGCTGAAACCTGAAAGAAAAGAGGCATTTTATTTCTTTTTATTTTTTATTTTTTATTTTTTTATTTTTTTTTTTTTTTGGTTTTTCGAGACAGGGTTTCTCTGCGTAGCTTTGCGCCTTTCCTGGAGCTCACTTGGTAGCCCAGGCTGGCCTCGAACTCACAGAGATCCACCTGGCTCTGCCTCCCAAGTGCTGGGATTAAAGGCGTGAGCCACCACCGCCCGGCTTCTTTTTATTTTTTATCATTTATTTGGTTTTGGTTTTTCGAGACAGGGTTTCTCTGTGTATCCCTGGTTGTCCTGGAACTTACTCTATAGACCAGGCTGGCCTACAAACTCACAGAGATCCTCCTGCCTCTGCCTTCCGAGTGCTGGGATTAAAGGCGTGTGCCACCACTGCCCAGCTGAAAACAGGCATTTTATAATACATGAGTGAAATGGATGGAAAATATAGAACCAAGTCTAACTAGAGGTAACTCAACAGATCTAAGTCTGCAATCAGCAGGGCAATGGGGTGGAGAAAGGTGAGAGTCAGAGGTGTCCAGGATACAGAATCTGCGGGACCAGGGCCAGGACTGAAAGAAAGGAAGAAATGAATCAGGCATTAGTCCCTAGTTCTGACTCAGGAAACTGGGTCAGAAAACGGACCAAGTGGGTGGTACTAGAGTCAGAACAGATACCTTCCATCAGGTTCAGAATGCAGGTGGCAAAACACCAGTGTGAGGTGCCTGAGATAGAGAGAGATGCTCTAGCTGGATCCAACAGGAAAGAGGTCTGCATGGTAGAGTAGATTAGGAAGTTATCAGCATCTGTGTGTATGGAGACCTCGGAGATGATGAAACATCTGGATAAGTGTGGAGGAAAACGGGATCTGGAGCCAATCTTCATGGTTCACATCCATGAGAAAAAAAGAACTGATGGAGATTTGAGCAAGAGTAAGTGTAAAGAGTGGGTGGGTCTACTTCTTGTGAGCTGAGAGCATATTTGTGTGTGGCCTGTGTCTGCTTTTCAAAAACTTAAGGCTCTCAATATAGAGGAATAAGAAAAGACAAGAGCCAGCATCGACTGAGTGCACACATTGGTCAAGCACTAAGCACTTTTCTTGGGGAATCTCATTTATTCTCCATAACCATGCTATTAGTGCATGATCCGCGCATGTGTGTGTGTGTGTGTGTGTGTTTTGTGTGTGTGTGTGTGTGTGTGTGTGTGTGTGTGTGTGTGTTGGGGGAGGGGACTCTCGTAGCCCAAGCTGTCCTCAATCTCACTGTATAGCTGAGGCAAGCCTTGAACTCCTAATATATCTGCCTCACCTCCTAAGTGCTAAGATTATAGATAGACCACACATAGCTTACATGATTCTTTTGGACAGAATATCATTCAGACATAAAAATATAAAATAGGCAGCATGGATGAACTTGCAGATGTGATGGTAAGTGGAATAAACCTGTCTGTCATTAAAAGACAACATCAGTGACTATGCTCATATTACTTACATAAGGATTCTAAAATAGTCAGACTCATAGAAGCAGAGAAGAGAATGGTGAGTGCCAGGAACTGATGGGCTGGGAAAATGAGAAGCTGCTGATCAACAGGTGTGTTAACTTAATCCTACATCTTCTAACTTTAAGTGTTGAAGATATTTCAACTCATAATAACAGGATCTCTTATACTACTTTTCTTATTGCCTCTGTTTTATTTTTATGGTGTCTCTCAGTTCAGGTGGCCACATTTCAAGGGCTTACTAGTCACAAGCGGCTTAGTCCTAGGAGCTCCAGCCCTGGAAAGCTGGGGCACGGGACTATAGTCAGACTGTGTGACGGAGACAAACCTTGAACAATCAGAGTGATGAGGTAGAAAGGGATCTGTTTCTACTGCTTAACAAAGGTGGACAGTGCGGGTCGGGGAGAAAGACTGGCCGTATTTACTCATCTCACAGGGGGGACAATCAGGACTGAGGTCCATGTGCTTTGAGTCTACAGCCAATGTCCTTCCACCACATAATGACAGTGAGATGTGGATCTTGGCCTTGGGCAGCTTGCTTAAAAACTAGGGAGTGGGGGTTAGAAGTGCTGGAACCCCGCAGAGCCCACCTAGGTGAGAGGCCCGGCTCACAGAAGGGACCGTGAAGAGCATCAGTGGCTTTAGCAGACTTATTTTTATTGTATGTGTATGAGTGTTTCACCTGCATGCATAGATGTGCACTGCCTATTGGCCGAAACAGCTTTATGTATCAACCAATGAGAGTGACACATATTCACAGCAGAGCTCTGATACTCTCAATCACTTATCCATCTCTCCAACCCCTCCACTTGGTTCTTGATGTGTCTCCCCTGCACCCATGCAGGGGCACCGGTGGGGAAAGGAAATCATGGTGCTGGGTCTCATGCAGGATTGCGATTGCTGTGATGAAACACCATGACCCAAAGCAAGATGGGGAAGAAAGGGTTTATTTGGCTTATATTTCCACATCATAGTCCATCAGGGGAGGAAGCCAGAGAAGAAACTCAAACAGGTCAGAAACCTGAGGCAGGAGCTGATACAGAGGCCATGAAGGGGTGCTCTTTATTGGCTTGCTCCCCATAGCTTGTTCAGCCTGCTTTCTTATATAGCTTAGAACCACCCAGCCCAGGGATGGCATCACCCACCATGGGCTGGGCCCTCTCACATCCTGGACCCTCCCACATCAATCGCTAATTTAAAAAAATGTCCTACAAACTTGCCTGCAGCCCAATCTAATGGAGGAATTTTTCTCAACTGAGGCTCCCCGCTGGCTTGTGTCAAGTTGACGTAAAACTAGCCAGCTCAGCTTGTTTTAAAAAAGTGATCCATGGGGGTTCAGTGCTATCCTCAACTATATAGTAAGTTTGAGGATAGCCTAGGCTACAATGACATGCTCTTCAAAGAAGAGATGAGAAGAGAAAAGAATAAAAGAAAAAAAGAGAGAAAAGAAAATCCATCTTTTCGCCGGGCGGTGGTGGTGCACGCCTTTAATCCCAGCACTCGGGAGGCAGAGGCAGGCGGATCTCTGTGAGTTCGAGGCCAGCCTGGACTACCAAGTGAGTTCCAGGAAAAGGCGCAAAGCTACACAGAGAAAGCCTGTCTCAAAAAACCAAAAAAAAAAAAAAAAAAAAAAAAGAAAAGAAAAGAAAAGAAAAAAAAAAAAGAAAATCCATCTTTTCAAGAACATCTTCCCCAGCTGTTCCTACCTGGTTTACTCTCAGGATTCCCAGGGTTCTGGAAGCTTGCCTGTAGATTGTGCCCACTCCCTCTGAACTGCAGATGTGGAAATCGATTCCCCAAAAGGGAGAATTGATAGCAAGACCGTACAAGTTGCCAAATAGCAAAGCCAACTGTAGGACCTAGGCCCTCTAAGTTACTGTCAGCCCGCATTCTTTTCTTTTTGACATCTGATAGTACAATCACTTTCTGAACCTCTTCCCTGAGGCGAGTCCTTCTGAGTGAGGCTGGTGGAAAGAGGTATTGCTATTTTGGTCCCATAGAGACTCCATAGCTCATCCCTCTATCCCATCTGCCCCTCCTTCTCATGATAAATGAGAAACCCCATCACAGAGTTGAAAGTCTTCGTTACAGTGTGGAAAAGCGTTCAGAATCTCTCAAGAACTGGGGCTGGAGAGAAGACTCCATGGTTAACAGCACTTGCTGCTCTTGCAGAGGACCCAGGGTCAGTTCTCAGCACCCTCGGGGTGCTCATGACCATCTGTAACTCCAAATGCAGGACCCCTGACCCCCTCTTCTGACTTCTAAGAGGCACGCACATGATACATGTGCATGTACGCATACAGGCAAAAATAAAAATAAATACTTTTAAAATTTACTATGAATTGGTGTGGACTGCAAACAGCACACTTACTGATGCCCGTTTAGTTAAATGTACAGGCTTGCTTTCATCTGAGTACATACATAGGAACGTGTGACTGATGAAAAAAAGAGAAGGAAAAAGAAAGAAACATGACTACTCCTAGGTATGGTGGAGGAGAAAAGTGTAGCGTGGATATATGGGAGAGCAGAGCCAGAGGCAGGGACGTCTGGGAGAGTCCAGAGTGGACATGACCCTAAGCCATGAGGAGAGGGGAAGAGGAAGGGGGAGTAGTAGAGGGTGGGATATGCCAGCTCCAGGCATTCCAGGAGGCATAACTGGTAGGGACTGAGGGATGCAGGGAGAAGCTGGGGGCCAGTGTGCGCTTTGGTAAATAGGCACTTGTCCCAGGTTTGAAACCTATTAGTGACCATACAGAAAAAGTGTAGAAAGTATTTATAAAAGTAATAAGTTACGGGCTGGAGAGTTGGCTCAGTGGTTAAGAGCACTTCTTGTTGCGTAGGACCCGGGTTCAATTCCCAGATCCCACATGGAGGCTTACCACCTCCTTGGGCGCCAAGCACAAATGTGGTGCACAGATATACATGCAGGCAAAACACTCATACACATAAAATCTAAAAAAAGATTTGCCAGGCGGTGGTGGTTCACACCTTTAATTCCAGTTCTCCGAGAAGCAGAGATGGGCAGATTTCTGAGTGTGAGGCCTGTCTGGTCTACAAAGAGTTCCAGGGCAGCCAAGGCTACACTTATTTGAGAGGCTTGAAGGGAGTTGGTCAAGGAAGGCCTCTAAGTGTTATAACAACAACAACAACAACAACAACAACAACAACAACAACAACAGTGCATTTGTCCAATGAGTTTGAAACCTTCAAAAAGGCTTAACGTGTGTGTGTGTGTGTGTGTGTGTGTGTGTGTGTGTGTGTGTGTGTGAACGTGCATGAGTGTGTGAGTGGCTAATGTCGATTAATTTATTTCAGAACCACAAGTAAAATTCATCCCCTTTGCTGTGTCCTGGGAGGAGAACTAGGGCCTCTTTCACAGCTTCTTGGAAATCAGAGACCCCGGGCCTTGGGGGTTTCTAATCATTTTGTTATGGGGAAGGAGTTCCTGCCAGAATGCTTGTGGTCTATCTAGTGCTCTCAGCGGGTCTAGCTAGAAACCCAAGGGACAAAAATGCGAGAGGCCACATCAGCAGCAGCCCGCCGCCAGTCCCTGGTGTCTGCCCCCAGCTGTCGCAGACCTCCGGCACATGTGGTTTCAATCACCCAGCCTGGCGCCTTCCGCCGGCGCAGAAGCCCTGCAGCTCTGCGACTTCTTTGTTTGGGAGGAGCCTAGCCCAGCCCGGGTGGCCGCCCTCGCGGGTGGCTCTGGGCTCCGCCTTGCTGGTCTATAAAACTGCAGCGGTGGCCAGGCAGCCCCGAGCGGCAGGCTACAGGCAGCGTGGGGGAAGCCGGGCTGCTGCGCTCTGGGTCTCCGGGGAGAGCCGACCCCGCTCCCTCTTGGCAGATGCTGGCCAAAGCAAACACCCAGCAGATGACCCTAGCGGGTCCCTGGAGAGACGGCTGGTTCTTAGCAGATGGCCATCTCCCCAGCCTCCGAGGATACCCTAGCCTGTCTGTCACCCGGGCCCTCTCTCCGTTCCTTCCTCTGAGTGGGGTACAATTTTGTGAACTATGGAAAGTGAGCTTTCTAGCTTGGTTTTCTAGAGGAGAAGGGTTTGAATAGAAACGCACATGGGGCTCCGGGAGGTGGACACTGACGGTTGGCTTACTCGGTTTCGGAGGAGGACAAAGCCTGACAGCCCCACGTTGGCCGCCTGTCACCCTGGGAGCCAAATGCTGTTCACCAGCCTGTAAACCGGGTCCATTTACTGTGAGTTACTAAAATAACCCTTTGGGCTTCAGTTGCACACATTATTTCTTGAAAGCAGTCACCTGGGCTGCAGCCGGGGAATGTTACGCTGGAAGTAGAAATCTACTGCAGGCAATCATCTTCTTTCACAATCCCGTACCTGGTCTGCGGGCCTGAAGTATCTGTTGCCTGGGAAACCGAGGTCTCCCTTTGCGTTCTTAGTCTCATTAATAAAAGAATTTTAAAACGGACTCAGAAGGAAGCTCGAGGACAATTTTATTAAATCTTGAGAGAGAAAACAAGGCAGGTAAGCTGAAAGGGAGGAGGGGAGATCAAGAAAAAGCCTTTTAAGTTAGGAATGGAAAACAGAGAAAGTGAGAAAGCTCAGGATGTTGGAGAAAGCATGTTCAGGATTTGGTCTAGTATGGAGGGGGCGGGCTAAGAAACAGGAAAAACATGCTTAGCGAGGAGCCAGGGACATTCACTGGGGTCTTTAGCCTTGACCATAACACCTATAGTAAGGAGGCATTTGTAAAGCAGGGTTGGCATTTTTACAGGGATAACAAAAAATTTTTTTGAAGGTTCATGTTATTTTTAATTTTGTGTGCGCGTGCGCGCGTGTATGTGTGTGTGTACACATGCATAGGAGTACAGGTGCCCACAAAAACCAGGAGAAGCCTTTGGAGCCCTGGTTATGTGGTCACAGGTGATGGTGAGCCACCCAAAGTGGGTGCTAGGAACTGTCCTCTGCCAGAGAAGCAAGTGCTCTTACCCACAGAGCCATGTCTCCAGCCCCAGGCATAACTTATTTTTTAGAATATCTATATGAACATTGCAAACGTGTTTGATCATCTTCCCAGGTCTTCTATTGTTGTTGAGATAATTAAGACACAAAGAAAATTTAACAGGCTCAAAAACTGTTCACTGTTCCTTGTCACCCTTGGATATATTGCAGCTGGTCTCCAAGACATCAGATCTGCCCTGGGTAGCATCTGTGACACCGCTAACAGCGCACATTCTGGCTTTACAGACTGAAACATAAAGCACTCCTGCTTTAAACCCCACTGGCTCCCCTTGGCCTGGGTACCAAGAATGACCTAATCCTCTCAGTATGTCATTGCAAAAGAAAAAAACCCTTGTTGGAGGTGGAAAGGATGACTCTTCAAAGGAAGAGTAGAAGACGACAAAAAGCTTTCCTTCCACCCCTCCAGGTTTCCAGCCAGGTCAGGTCCCTGTAACAAAAGACAGATGATCAAGAGAAAAGCATATAAATTTAATGTCTTCTCTGATGTCAGAACATTGGTAAGGAAATGAAGACTCGAAGAAATGATTCAACCCCGAGTGTTTTTACAGTGGACTTAATGAGGAGTGGAAAGTCTTGGGGAGGAGGGAGTGAACTGGAAGGTCAGGCTGAGTGAGGCTGTTGGCTGCGACTGATCCCTTAATCCTTTCTCCTCTGGTTAGGGAGGACAACTCTCTCAGGACCTGCTGCAGGGGAAGATCACAGGGGCCTTGGGCTTTTTCCTTACATCATTTCAGCTTAAAATAGTCAACGTGCCTAAGTGGACAGCAGTATGTCCTAAAGCCCTATCGGTGGTCATTACAATGGGGTTTTGTGGGAGGGGAGAGAGATGGAAATCAACTACCAATACAAGAAGGAAAGCAAGGATTCACAGCCACGAAGCAGGGAGGGGAGACCGGAGGGTGGAAACACTAAGAATGGCCCAATTCTTTGCTAAAACTGACGGACAGGGTATTTCTTAAGAGTAGACCAGAGTGGTAGGATGGATAATGAGATCCAGAGTGGGCTGGGTCACTGAAGTGACATGGGAAGATTCTTGCCGAAGTAAGTGAGCCAACCCGGCACCCAAGGTTGAGAAGAAACAAAAGGAGGACTTGGAAGGTTCTGGCCACGGCTCAGTCAAGGGAAAAGTTTGTCACCACACAGGTCTGGCGCTGTGCTACCTTCCAGCCAGATTTCTAGTCATAACATCCTGTCTATCCTCCAACGAAGTCACCGGAAACGTATTTCCCCGGTTACCCAAAGAGCTCTAGGATTGCGTTAGTGAGTAATTATGACCTAGGGAGTCAGAGAATTAGGAAATATTGGGGAAACTGTCATTTAGGAACTAGCTACCTCTATGTGGACCCCAAATAGCTTTCCTTTGTCAGTTCCCAAAGTAACCATTCATTTTGAGTCCTTAATAGGGATCCTGTGCACCCACAAAGTGGGCCTGGGTGAAGAATTGACCTAAAGACTTGGAAATCATAACTCACTATTAGCGCTAACAGAAGCTGTGCCCAGCACCTGGGTTCAACCCTGCACTTTCTGTTTGTTGGTTGGTTGATTTGGGTTGGGTTTTGTTTGTTTGTTTGTTTGTTTGCTTGCTTGCTTGCTTGCTTTGCTTTGGTTTGGTTTTTGGTTTTGTGAGACAGGATTTTTCTGTGTAGTATTGGTGCCTGTCCTGGATCTCGCTCTATAGACCAGGCTGGCCTCGAACTCACAGAGATCCACCTGGCTCTGCTTCCCCAGTGCTGGGATTAAAGGCATGCACCACCACTGCCCTGGCTCCCTGCTTCTTTTTTAAAATGTATTTGTCTGAAGAGGCTGGACAGATGGCTCAGTGGTTAAGAGTACTGGCTGCTCTTCCAAAGGACCTGGGTTTGATTCCCAGCACCCCCATGGCAGCTCACAACTGTCTGTAACTCCAGTGCCAGGGGATCTGGCACCATCACACAGACATACATCATACAGGCAAAACACCAATAAATATAAAAAATAAATTTTAAAATGTATTTGTTTATTTATTTATTTATTTATTTATTTATTTATTTATTTATTTATTATATGAGTGTGTGTATATACCCAAATGAATGCCATGTCACACACATGCAGGTCAGAGGACAATTCTGTAGAACTGGTTGTCTCCTTATACCTTTATGTAGTTTCCAGGGATGGCTTGAACTCAGGACTCCAGACCTATACCCGTTGAGATATCTCACTGCCTTAATTTTGCAGTTTTGTATGTGTGTATGGTTGTGGTGGTACAGGGAGGGACTTGAACTCAGGGCTTTGGTAGGCAAGCATTCTACTGTTGAGCTACATCCAGAAACGCTGTAATTCTTTCTTTCCTCCCCCACGCACCACAGAGTCTTATGCAGCTCACTCACCTTGGCCTCAAACTCATTAAGTAACCAAGAATGACCGTGAACTGATTCTCCTGCTTCACCTCCTAAGTGCTGACATTATAGGCATGTGCCACCATGTCCAGGTCTCCGTTTTTTGTTTTGTTTTTGTTTTTTTTCTTGTCACTCTTTCATAGAATAGTTAAGGTGTACAGTTGGTCTATAACTGAACAATGGATCAACTTAGGGTTTTTGATTTTGGCAACACAAACTCAGTAGAAATCCTACTTTGCACCTGTTCTTTTCCCAGGGCTTCAGAAAAGATGACCTATCCTCTGTCATGACTCTGAGGTGTTGCAGGGAGCCCCGGTCCCAATCAGCCACACAACTGTGATAAAAAACAGCTCCCCATTTCTAGTCTACTATGTTACTATGCTCTCGTGTTCTGTAGGTTAGATGCAAATGCACTAGAAATTTCTAATGTTTTCAGTTGATTGATAATTTATCAGAAATACAGCCCTATTATAAGTCAAGAAGTTGTTCTGTATGAATACAATGCTCTGTGCTTCAAACAGTGCTCTTAATCTTATGACAGCCATGCTCTTCTGTTCATTGGCACTTATTAAACAGGCTTCAGTCAACGATGGATCTTAGTAAATGGCAGTCTAGACTTCAGTTTGACCACAGCCAGCTCAGGAAACCATTGGTTACACTGGGGTTTATAAATGTCTTGATTTTTTTTTTGTTTTTTTGTTTGGTGGGTTTCTTGATTTTTGAGACAGGGTTTCTCTGTGTACCTCTGACTGTCCTGGAACTCTCTCTGCAGACCAGGCTAGCCTCTAACTCACAAAGATCCACCTGCCTCTTGATTTTTTTTTTATTAATTTTTATGTGTTGTATGTATGTGTATCTGTGACTGTGTGTGTTGGAACAGGCTGTCATGTAGCCCAGTCTAACCTTGAACTCCCTGCATAGGGAAAGCTGACCTTGCCTTCCTGATCCTCTCAACTGTAAGTCTCCTGAGTGAAGCGTAGACCACCGTGCCCAGCTGTTCCTAATTTTAAATGCATACAATTAAGCTAAGAAAGATTTTAAAATCACCTACAAGACTCAAAATATTCTTTCCCATATTTTTTTTTCCTCAACCCCTGTGGCTTCTGGGAAATATTTCTCTCGCTGGAACTCATGGGGAAAGTGAACTTTCTATACCCTTTACTTTGGAGGGAGAAGAACAAAGATTGAAGAGGTGACGTTATTCCTGGGAAGGAAAAGGGTAGCCTCAAATGATCTACTTTGGAGTGATGCACAATAATTTTGAAATTCATCCCGGGGAAGGAAAACAAAGATGTTCCCCCACCGTTTACACTGTGTGTGAATATATACACACCCAGGCCCCTGACCTTGTTTAGAAGCAGCTTCCTGTGAGGTTTTAGACTGGTCCCTCTTCAACAGCTCGATGCTCATTCCAGGATGCTCATTCTGCACGCGCTGCCTAAGGCTGGAGACTGGCTGGCTCTGGTGTTGCCAAGGTGCCATTCTCTCCAACACTTCAGACTCATCGGCCAGTGTTAAAAAGGAAAAAGGCGGAGGAGACCTTTCTTCTCTCTCTTGACTTGTCTAGTCAATACCATTTTCCCTCTCTCCATCTTTGTCTCTGCTCCCCTACTGTCCCTCCATGTTCATGCATGTGCACATGTCTGTAGAGGTCAGAGGTCCATTTGGGGTGTTGTTCCTCTAGTGCATGCATAGGTTTTTTTTGGTTTTTTTTGTTTGAGATAGAGTCTCCTGCTGGACTAGAACTCACCAAGTAGGTTGCACTAGGGACTCGCCTGTTTCTCCCAGCCCTTGTCAGTTTACAGATAGGCACCCCCCCCCTCTGCTGTTTTGCTACTTAGGAGGATCAGACTCAGGTCCTCGAGCTTAACAAGGCAAGCACGTTACCAGCTGAGCTGTCTTCTCCAGCCCCCAGTTTTCTTCTTAATTCACAGGCTGGGATGATAAAGAATTTTGCTTCCCTTTTAATTTTGCCAAACCCCGCCCAGAAAGCAGGGTAAGAACTCTGGAGTCTTGGTTCCTAAGGGTCCACTTCTCAGGAAGTTAGAAGGGTCTCTCTGGTGACTGTGAGTGAAGACAATGGGAACTGATCCTTGTCCACAAGAAAACAGATTACATCCCTTGAATGCTCCAGCACAGACCCCAGAGTTTCACGTTTCCAGAGAGAAGAACCATGCTGTGAAGACCTTCCAGTCTCCGCCTACTTTCGCCTTCTCTTCCCTTTATTTAGTCCTTCACACCATCTACATTCCTAGGAAGAGAGAATCACACCCATTCCTGCTTTAGGAGGCTCTTTTCTTAGAGTGGGTAAGCTTCTCTGCGGCTTAGTGGTTTTGAATGCTAAACATGGCAGGAGATGAAATCCAGTCTCCTTGGCTCTATGAGTTATATTTATTTCTCTAGTATTTCAGGGCTGGAACTTCCAAGAAAGAAAAATGAGTGTTTGGTTAAAAGGGAGGGGTAGGAGGATTCGATGGGAAAGTAACAGCTTCTAAAAGCAAAGACAGTACCTTTGGAGGAAGAGACCTGGGTTCTAGTCCCTGCTTTACCACTAACTTGCATGCTTGCCTGCCACTCAGCTGTCTAGGTGAAAGGTCATATGGTTGGCTAACACAGGGTATGCACAGCTACGGACCCAGACTCCAAGTGACACGGGTCTTGTATTAAAATATAGGCTATGACATCCAGCTATATCTGCTTAGCCAGTTTTTCTTCTCTACACCTTAGTATTATTGTCTGTAAAGTGGGAATAAAGGCTTACCTATCTCATAGGGTTGTTGTAAGGATTAAGTAATATTCCTGGAGGTTTTAACAAGTGATCCATAAAGCTAGTCATCAGCGTAGACAGTCCATGAGGAGTCTCGCCATTCCTGTACACCTGAAGATTTAGTGTTTTCAAAAGATCAAATTTTTATGATTCAATATCATATTGATAATTATTAAACTTAATTTTTTTGCATTTTTCTGCCCATTTTATTGTTTGCTTTTAAGAAATTCCTTTCTTGGTTTACTGGGTTTTTTTTTTGAGATTTATTTTATTTTATTTTATTTTATTATATATTTGTATGTATGTCTGTGTGAGTATGTGTACATGAGTGAGGGGCCCTTGGATTCCAGAAGAGGGTATTGGATCACATGGAGTTAGAGTTATAGGTGGTTTTGAATCACTCAGTGTAGGTGCTGGGAACCAAACTTGGGTCCTTGGGAGGAACAAGTGGTCTATTAACCTATAAGCCTTGTCTCCAGCCCCTGAAAAGTTTTTAAAGATAATGAACATATCTTGCATTTATTAAATGCTCTTTCTTTCTTTCTTTCTTTCTTTCTTTCTTTCTTTCTTTCTTTCTTTCTTCCCTATAATAATAATAATAATAATAAATATTAGTAATAATATTAATCATTATTATAATTCCCTAATAATAATTATTATTATATATTCATAATTTCATATACTTTTCTTATATAGTATTTCTCACATTTACACAGCTAATATTTGATTTTATTTAATCTATTCTATTCAATATAATTAAATACTTATAATTAAGTATTTTTCTTTTATTCCTAGGTGTCCTCTTCAATTATAAGTTTTATAGGAGAAGAGACTAGATCTGTTTTCTTTGCTATTACCTTCATAGCCCACCTCAAGAATAGAAAGCTGATAATTAATTCATGAAGAGATGAATGAATAAAATAATTAATGGTTTTGGATGTGCTTTTCAGGCAGTTTGCATATCCCTCTGAAAATTAATCAGGTCAGCTTATATTTATTGAATGCTTATTGATGACAAGCATTGTATGAATACAAAAGTGCATGTGAGAAGTGTCCTTGCCTGAGAGGGTTACAATAATAAGACATAAGCACAAATTTCCTTGTTTTTTTCTTTCTTTCTTATTCATTCATTAATTCATTCATTCATTCATTCATTTATTTTTGGTATATGTGTATCCCTGTTTATGGACATTTGCATATGTGTGCAGGTACCCTTGGAGGTCAGAGGTGTCGGGTCCCCTTGGAACTAGAGTTACAGGAGGTTATGAGCCATTTGGGCCACCTCAGCCGCCTGACATGGATGCTGAGAATTGGGCTTAGGCCCTCTGCAAGAATAGTAAGCACTCTTAACCACTGAGCCGTTCATTTCTCCTGCCCCAAGGATGCATGTCTTTAAAAATACACATGAAGCTGGGCAGTGGTGGCACATGCCTTTAATGTCAGCACTTGGGAGGCAGAGACAGGCTGATCCCTGCGAGTTCTAGGCAAGCCTGGTTCTAGGATAGCCAAGGCTACACAAAGAAACTCTGTCTCAAAAAAAAAAAAAAAATCAAAACCCATGAATTTTGTATTCATGTGTGTGTGTGTGTGTGTGTGTGTGTGTGTGTATGTGTGTGGCCTAAGTACATGAATGCCTAAGTGCACATGTGTCAATCAGAGGACAACTTGGGGGAGTTGGTTCTTTTACCATGTGGGTTATACTTAGGTCCTCAGGCTGAGCAGCAAATGCCTTTACCCACTGAGTCATTTTGCTGACCCATCTCTCTACTTTGTATTTTTTAAAACAAGTAATTGAGCTGGGTGTGGTTGGCACATGCCTTTAGTCTCAGCAGAGTAGGTGGATCTCTTAAGTTCAAGGCTAGCCTGGTTTACTGAGCAAAGTTCCAGGATAGCCAGGGATACACACACACACACATGCATACACATACACACAGGCAACAACAACAAAAAAAACTGGCTAGAAAAGAGAGAGAGAAAAAGAGAGAGAAACAAGAAATTGTTTTTAACTTACTGACCATTCAGAAAATGATACTCCAGGAGAATATAGATTACACAATGTCTTAGTCACTCTTCTATTGCTATGAAGAGACACCATGACCAAGGCAATTCTTACAAGAGAAAGAATTTAATTGTGGGCTTGCTTGCAGTTTCAAAGGGTTACTCCATTATTATCTTGGAGGGGGCATGGCGGTGCTAGAGCAGGGGCTGAGAGCTACAGCCTGATCCACAGGCAGAGGGAGAGAGACTGGGCCTGGCATGGGTTTTAAAACCTCAAGTTCCACCCCCAATAGCACACCTATTCTAACAAAGCCACACCTCCTAATCCTTCTAATCCTTTCAAACAGTTCCACTCCCTGGTGACTAAGCATTCAAATAGATGAGCCCATGGGGGTCGTTATTATTTAAACCACCACACACAGATTACATAATCACCCTGTAAACCCAAGTGGTCCTATCATACTGCTCATTACTTGCCTTTGTTTGTTGTTGCTTGAGACAGGGCCTCCCTATGTAGCCCAGGCTGGCCCAGAAGTCATGATCTTTCTGCATCTACCATTCATTATGCCAGATTTGAGCATCCCTTTTGAGAAGGACATAACGAAAAGACTACCCTTTTATTATTATTATTACTAGTATTCTTACACATTTAAAAACTTTTGCTGGTAACCTGACATTTGCCTGATAAACATTCATCAAATGAATAAATGATGGACATAAAAGGACAAGACCAGGATCTAAAAAGTGATAGACAGTACCTAGGTGTGGTGGTGCGCACACACCTGTATTCCAAGCACTTGGGTTGTAGAAGCAGGAGAATCATGAGTTCAAGGCCAGCCTGGGCTATCTGATTAGTCCTTGTCTCAAAACGCGCACAGCTCAAGGCCGGCTCTCTCTTCTTTTTCTAAACGTTCTCTTCCCAAGTCCCCCTCAAATGGCTCACCCTTTCCTCCTAGCTCCTTCTTTCCCTTGCGATCCAACCTTGACTGATGGTTCACTCCAGCCAAGCACCCAGCACCCACTCCTGCCTCTGTGAGTCACAGCCACCCTTCACCTGTCACTCTGAAATGCCGTGGTCCTTTGCAGGGAAGCCTTGCTCCCTCCGCTGATTCCCCCGTTCACTCGTTACCATCTGCTGCAGGATCCTGTGTCCCTCAAAGTGCAATGTATGGCCCAGTTGCTGACTCACTGGCTCACACAGGAACTAGGCTACGCGCTTCGACATTTGCCTGGGTATCCCTGTATCCCCTCATAAGCCTCACCACCAACCTCTCATGCACAGAAATATCAGATATCTCCTAGAATTTTGCAGAGTTCATGCCCCAGAAAGGTCACAGCTGGAGACAAATGTGATATGCCCAGAAAAGCTGATTACAAGACTAAAAACCATAGTGGTTTTTAAAGACCACAGAGGGGGGAAAAAATGAAAGATTTAAATAAATATTTTTCCTAAGCAGACCTCCGTCTCTAGAAGGGTTTCTAAGCTGCAGACACAGCAAAAGAGCTGAGAACTGAGAAAGCGCTGTGCTGGGCAGAACAGGGCTTTGCTTACACCGCAGTGATGGCGCATCCAGAGGATTTCTTTACTTTCTTCACATCTGAAAACCGTCATTCATTTCTCTCTGTCTGAACCAAAAATGCCTTCAGCTCAGAGAGCCTGCTAAATTGAAAGAAAAGAAGGAAAGAGGAAGTGAGAGCGGCAGGGGAAAAGAAGAAAGAGACAAGGGAAAGTTTAGAAACCCACACTATTTTTCCTTCTGTGGTTTCTTAGGGTAAAAATGACGGTACATTTGGGGAGAGTATGGGTCAGATCCCGGCGTGGGTTGAGGAACTAGCAAAGCTAGGCAAAGTAGCTCTGTGTGTCTAGGAGATTGAGGCAGAAAGATCATTTGAACCCAGGAGTTCAAGGCTAGCCTGGGCATTACAGTGAGACCTTGTCTTATAATTAAATAAATGTGGGAAGGTGAGGCAGGAGGATGATCAGCTTGAGGCCAGCATGAGCTACATAGCAAGACCCTCTCTTGAAAAAAAACAAAATGGGGGCTGGAGAGATGGCTCAGAGTTTAAGAGCACTGGCTGTTCTTCCAGGGGTCCTGAGTTCAATTCCCAGCAACTACATGGTGGCTCACAACCATCCATAGTGAGATCTGGTGCCCTCTTGTGGTCTGCAAGCATACATGTAGGCAGAACACTGTATACATAATAAATAAATCTTTTTTTTTTTTTTTTTTTTTTTTTGGTTTTTCGAGACAGGGTTTCTCTGTGTAGCTTTGCGCCTTTCCTGGAACTCACTTGGTAGCCCAGGCTGGCCTCGAACTCACAGAGATCCGCCTGCCTCTGCCTCCCGAGTGCTGGGATTAAAGGCGTGCGCCACCAACGCCCGGCAATAAATCTTTTTAAAAAAATCAAAAACAACAAAAATATTTTTTAAAAAGGGACTGACTAGGAATGTAATTGGCAGTTTTCTCATTCTGGTTGAGACTTGCTTTCAATTCTTCCAGTATCTTCTCTCAGGCAGGTTCTGGGGAGAAGCAGAGCCTAATGGGAAACAGGGGCTCCTTCTTTTTCTCCTCTGGTCTCACGCTGAGCAGAGGGTGTTGCAACCGAAATGGTTCCCAGCCTGAGTGTGGCCACCCAGGATCCAACAGGAGCTGCTGAGCACAAGGACCAGCTGTCCTTTTCCCCGAGGACTGTCCTCTGTGGTGGGGAGTTGGGCAGCACCACCACAGGCCATCTGGCAGCCGAGACACTGAACTCAGCAAAGACGACTGTCATACAGGAAATGGGAGGATAAAAGGCCACAGGCAGATTCAAGGTTTAGATGTTCTCAAAAACGAAAGAGAGGAGATGCCGACGTTCTCCCACCTCCAGATCACTTACTATAGGTACCAGAGGACTGGGCATAAGTGCTTTGCTGTTTCTTTTCCCAAATCCCATTGAGGTAAAAATAAAGGAACGAGATGGACGTGAGTCCACACGGACAAGAGAATGGGGAAGGGAGTAAACGTAGAGGAGATGAGAGCGTGGGAGAGAGAAGCAGCTGATGATGCTGGAGTTCAGCGGATGAAGACACAGTCCTTACGGGGAACAAGCCGGTCCATCACAGGACCGGCATCTACCAGGTTACCGCAGAGAGATGAGCTGGGGCCCGGGGGCTCACGGCTGGGGGTGGGAGACCTGCTTTTAAAGGGGGTGGTTAAGCAGAGTGTGGTGGTCCATTTCTATACTCCCAGGGCTTAGGTGATAGAGGTGGGAAGGTCAGGAGTTTAAAGCCAGCCTGGGCCACAGGAGACCTTGTCTCGAAAAGGGGATGGGATACTTAGACATCTCAGTTTCTGTCTCTGCACCTTCCACATAGAAGGGAAGTGTGGGAAGTCAGACGCGGAAGGATCAGGCACAGTGCAAAGCAAGCCAACCTAGAAGCAAGGGCAGGGTCCATAGGCCGCCTTTCCTCCGAGGCTGCTGTGAGCATTCTCAGTTCAGACATCATTGACAGTCCTCACCCACCTCTTGCTGACAGGCAGCTGACTTAAGAACTCTGCTGGGTGCAGTGTCACATGCCAGTAATCTGAGCACTTGAGAGGCAGAGCTAGGAGGATGGGGGGTTCAAAGCCATCCTCGGCCATCTAACAGAGTCAAGTCTAACCTGTGCTTCACAAGAGCCTGGCTAAACAAAAGAGAAGAAAAGAACTCTGTGAACAAATGTGCAGAATCAGAGGAAGACAACCCCTCCCTTCGTGGAGGGGTGGGGGTGGGGGGACAGACACTGCCGTTTGGAAATTCTACAATGAAAAGGTCAACAGAGAAGCCCAGCATAGACCAAGCCCCATGCATTCATAGCATCATCAAAAAGGTTTTTGCTCTCTCTCTCTTCCCAAGACATCTGAGTAAAGAGGAAAACAGAGAGAGACATGCAAGGAATGCTGGTTGATATCCCAGAGACATAAATGGGATGAATCCTTGAAGAATAGAATGTTATTTAAGAGGAACAGGTAATAACAATAATAGCAATATTTACTGAACATTTATTTTGTATCAGACATGTATTTAAACTAACTGAATTCTCACAATATACTTTTTTTTTTTTTTTGAGATAGCTTCTCTTTATAGCACTGGCTGGCCTCAAACTTGCAAAGATCCACGTGTGGGATTACAGGTGTATGCCACCACACACAGCCCTAGTTTTTATTTAATGCCCATAGTTCTGTACACTTACTTTCCCCATATTGTGGCTGGGGAAACTAAGATTCGAAGATGAAAAGGAATGCACTGAATGTTATGCAACCAGAAAAAGAATAGGTCTGTTATTTGAATGGCCAGTTTTAACAGATTTCTTATAATGCTCCCCAAGAGAGCCCGCAGGAAGATTCTCAGAACAGCTCAACGGAACAACATGAGAGAAAAGACACAAAAGTTAGGGGGCCCGTCCAGGAGGCCTGGCATCTAAAAGAGAAGTTGTGCAGAATCGTTTTTGAATAGCACAAGAACATTTCCTGACACATAAAACAAGTCTTCATGTTAAATGGCTTGACAACAAATGAATAAGGAAGGAAGGGAAGGAGGGAGGGAGGGAAGGAGAGAGGGAGGGAGGGAGGGAGGAACAGAGGGAGGAAGAAAGGCATAAAAGTTTTAGGCATAAGAGCCTAAAACTTTCTGCACCCGTGGCTCTGTGCACGTGGTTCTGCACCCGTGGTTCTGCACCTGTGGCTCTGTGCCCGTGGTTCTGCACCTGTGGCTCTGTGCCCGTGGTTCTGCACCTGTGATTCTGCACCCATGGCTCTGTACCTATGGTTCTGCACCCGTGGTTCTGCGCCCGTGGTTCTGTGCCTGTGGCTCTGTGCCCATGGTTCTGCACCCGTGGTTCTGCACCTGTGGTTCTGCACCCATGGTTCTGCACCTGTGGCTCTGCGCCCATGGTTCTGCACCCGTGGCTCTGCGCCCGTGGTTCTGCGCCCGTGGTTCTGCACCTGTGGTTCTGTGCCCGTGGTTCTGCACCCATGGTTCTGTGCCCGTGGTCTGTACCCATGGTTCTGTGCCCGTGGTTCTGTGCCCATGGTCTGTACCCGTGGCTCTGTGCCTGTGGTTCTGCACCCGTGGTTCTGCACCCATGGTTCTGCACCCGTGGTTCTGCACCCATGGCTCTGTGCCTGTGGTTCTGCACCCATGGTTCTGCACCTGTGGCTCTGCGCCCATGGTTCTGCACCCGTGGCTCTGCGCCCGTGGTTCTGCACCTGTGGCTCTGTGCCCATGGTTCTGCACCCGTGGCTCTGTGCCCATGGTTCTGCACCCATGGTTCTGTGCCCGTGGTTCTGCGCCCGTGGTTCTGCACCCGTGGCTCTGTGCCCGTGGTTCTGCACCCGTGGTTCTGCGCCTGTGGCTCTGTGCCCGTGGTTCTGAACCCGTGGTTCTGCACCTGTGGTTCTGCACCCATGGTTCTGCACCTGTGGTGAGACAGAACATCAGTAGAAGCCTGTGGCACAGGCTGCTTGCCTCACAGTGAACAAGGTAGAAGGAGGTGGGGAGTCCTGTTTCCAGCCTGTACGGATGGCACCACTCCCATACCCACATTCAGGAGTTCCTCTCTACAAGTGCATTCACAGATGTATCGAGAGTTGTGTTTTACTCATCTCCTGGGCATTTCTCCACCCAACCAAGTTGGCAATCAGCACTAAGGATCAACCACACTAATGGAGGAATGCTGTCTGAAATTTGAGCAAAATCAATATCCAATCTAGCAGTCTGTATCTAGCCAAACCGTAAACCCAGCGTGACCCGTAGAATGCACATGAACTTGCAGTAAGTTTCCTGTAGAAGGGAAAATGATGGACAGCTGTGAAAAGGAGTTTTGCTTTTTACTGTGTTCCTTTTGTTCTGTTGGAAAGTTTACTTACCATATAGGCTTACATTCAAAAACAAACTCTTTTAAGGGATGCTACTAATTAGCTAGATAAGGGGTACTCATCATCGATGAGAAAGCACGTGGGTGATTTCCATGTGGGTGATTTCTCATTCCTTGCTGTCCTTCCCGCTCTAGCATGAAGGATGCCAGGTCTGTAGGGAGGGAGGTCAGCCCCAACTGGTTTTCAGCTCTGATGGCATTGCAAAGACATCCTCCTGGCAAGACAGACTCAAGACTCATGGTTAGATCATGTGAAGAGGAAACCCGAGTGGAGAAGGAACAGATGAGCGTGAAGTTGCCCTTTGAGTCATTTGGGTGTGGGTGAGTGACAGGAGGAAAGGAAAGTTCCGGAACCACTGGCCTTTACAAATCCTCCCCTGCCGGGGTGTGCTGCTTTCTACAGCAAAGTGCCCTGAGTGTCAGGGATCGAACTGCAGGGCTCGGGTTGTTCTACCACAACACTGATAGAGAAGCTGGTGTCCAGTTTGGGCTATTTACCACGACACTGTCACTAAGTAGCACACTGGCCAAGACCCAGATTCTGATAGACATTATTATTATTCAGTCTCTGAAAGTGAAGACGTTCTAAGAATTTTCCTTGTTTTTTTTTTTTTTAAGCCCTTCCTAATGATACTCTGCTACTACCCTCGTAGATTGGTACCTAGCCCAGCTGTCATCAGAGAGGCTTCATCCAGCTACTGATGGAAACAGATGCAGAGACTCACAGCCAAACATTGAGTGGAGCTCAGGGAATCCTGTGGAAGAGAGGGAGGAAGGATTGTAGGAGCCAGAGCAGTCAAGGACAACACAAGAAAACCCACAGACTCAACTAACCTGGGCTCATAGGACTTCACAGAGACTGAACCAGGGAGCCTGCATGGGACTGACCTAGGCCTACACTCTGCATATATGTTACAGTTGTGTAACTTGGTCTTCTTGTAGGATTCCTAACAGAGGAAGCAGGGGCTGCCTCTGACCCTGTGGCCTGATTTTGGGAACCTTTCCTCCTACCAGATTGCCTCATCCAGCCTTAATAGGAGAGGAGGTGCCTAGTCTTATTGCAACTTGATATACCATGGCTGGCTGACATCCGCAGGAGGCCTGCCCTTTTCTGAGGAGAAACAGAGGAGGAGGAGTGGAAGGGGGAATGGAGAGGGGAGACTGGGAGGAGAGAGGAGAGGGGAAACTGTGGTTGGGATGCAAAAACAAAATAAATTTTAAAAAAAGCCAAATCTGACTATGACTATGCTTACATCAGAGGTTCTTAATCTGTGGGTCAAGACCCTCTTTAAAGGAGTCGCATATTAGATATTTACATTATGATTCATAACAGTAGCAAAATTATAGCCATGAAGTAGCAATGAAGATATTTTTATGGTTGGGGTCACCACAATATGAGGAACTGCATTAAAAGGTCACAGCATTAGGAAAGTTGAGAACCGCTGTCTTACACACTTACTGTAAGAAGTGTATTAAAGCTTACTAAAGGTTACAAGAGATTGCTCACTGATTAAGAGCACTTGGTGCTCTGGCAGAGAACAGAAGTTTTGTTCCGAACACCCATGTTAGGTGTTTCACAACTACCTGTAACTCCAGATCCCAGGGAGATCTGACTCCATCTTCTGGCCTCCACAGACACCAGAATATACAACGTGTGTGTGTGTGTGTGTGTGTGTGTGTGTGTGTGTGTGTGTGTGCGCACAAATAAAAATGAAACAAAATTCATTGTAATCTTTAAGAATTTATCAAATATAGAACTTAATGTTCTCTCTTTTATTGTTTTTTGTGTGTATGGGTGTTTTTAGGCATATATGTCTGTATACCTTTTTCATGCTTGGTACCAGAGGAGACCAGAGGAGGGTGTCAGATCCCCTGGAACGGAGTTAGACTAAGACAGTTGTGAGCCTCCATGTGGTTGCTGGGAATCGAACTTGAGTCCTCTGGGGGGGGTGGGGAGAAAGCAGCCAGTGTTCTTAAGCCCCTTATGTGACTAATTTTTAAGTAATTGAAAAGGTCTCTGTTAGATAAGGGATTGTTGCATCTGGTAGCTTCTCAAGAACTCATTAATAAGAGTATGTTCTAACTGTTCCTCCCAAATACTCAGGGACCAGCAACTTTAGCCTTTTAGATTTAAATCTAAATCTTCCTAACAGATTTAAAGCGGTGCCTACAAACGGTGCACAGGAAGTAACTATTACATCCCATTTGCCATAGTCTCTGAAGATGGTTTTGAGTTTTGTGCTCCAACAACTGGATGGCAGCACCTTGTAAGATATTCCTGACGACATGAGCCAGAAAGACATACAGCCAGAGTGACAGGAACAGTGTGGTAGCTGATGTCACTTACAGAACACAGGTTCCATGTCACACTGCTGGAGGTAAAATTTTGGTTCTAAGGGCATGGGGAGCGGGGAGGGGATGCGGGGTGGAGCGGGAGGAGGGATGAGAGGAGAATCTATGGTTGGTATATAGAATGAATAAAAGGAAAAATTGGTTCTAACAGTTATTAGCTCTGAGATCTTTAAGCAAATCAGCCTTTCCGAGTCTTAGATTTTGCTCTGTAAAATGATCAAACCCTGTTTTATAGGCTTCTGATAAGGTGACAGTGTGTGTGTGTGTGTGTGTGTGTGTGTGTGTGTGTGTGTGTGTGTGTGTTATCAGGGGTGTGTGTGTGTGTGTGTGTGTGTGTGTGTGTGTGTGTGTGCGCGCGCACGTTTATGTGTGTCTATCTGTGTGTGTACCGTAGCTGCCTAGACTTTAATACACAGATTAGTTCTTTCTTTTTGTTTTGTTTTTGAGACAATACTGCTTTGTATAACCCTGGAACTCTGTAGACCAGGCTGGCCTTGAACTCAGAGATCCACCTGCCTCTGCCTCTCTAGTGCTGGGATTAAAGGTGTGCATCACCATGCCTGGGCCAGATTAGTTCTTTCTTATTTCTATAACTCATATAAACAGAACCATGTACTAAATATTTCTGTTGTACCCACCTTCTCTCAATTGGCATGAAATTTGCCTTGTGTTATTTTGGAAAGTCTGCTATAAAATGTCGTCGTTTAATCACATTTAATCTATTCCAAATACTAGTGATGATGTATGAGTTCATTTATACATACACAACAAAGGGAGCCTAGCCAGGCAACAGTGGTGCACGACTTTAATCCCAGCACTGGAGAGGCAGAGCCAGGGGGATCTCTGTGAGTTCGAGGCCAGCCTGGTCTATAGAGTAAGATCCAGGACAGGCACTAAAACTGCACAAAGAAACCCTGTCTTGAAAAACAAAATAAAACAAAACAAAACAAAAAGGGAGCCTAAACAGAGAAAGACTGAGAAGCATCTCTGAATATAGCCAAGAGTAGAGGAAAGTACAAAAAAGCTTTAAGAAGACTCTAGAACAGTGGTTCTCAATATGTGGGTCATGACTTTGTATGAGATGTTTACTTTATGATTCCTAACAATAGCAAAATTATAGTTATGAAGTAGTAATGAAATAATTTTATGGTTAGGGGGTCACCACAACATGAGGAACTGTATCAAAGGGCTGTGGCATTAGGAAGGTTGAGAACCACTGCTCTAGAGCAATATGATTTTTATTAACCAGATATACTGGGGGGGAGGTGGAGGGGCTAATATGTTGCCAAGGATGTCTGTCTCTCTCGAAATTGATGGATTAGAATTTTGTATCTATTCCTTATTGTGTGGTTGTAGGCAAGCCAGTCTTCCTAGTTCATGTCTATATGTGTCAATGAGCGTTACTAAAAAGATGGAAAATGGAAACGAATGTTAATCAAGTAACAATGTTGTGCATATACATGCCAAAAAATCATTAGCTATCTAAGTGTGATGGCACAGATCTGTAATCCTGTCACTCACGGAGCTAACAAAGAGAGTGAATCTTGAGTTAGAAGCCAGCCTCAATAAAAGAAAGAAACATTGGTAAGGGTGGCAGGTTGGCTCAGTGGGTAAAGGCACTCAATGCTAAGCATGGCTATCTGAGTTCCATCTCTGAGACCCACGTGGTGGAAGCAGAGAACATCTCCACCCATTGTCCTGTGAGCTCCACGTGTGTAGCATGGCGTGTTCACATGTGGCTGCACACATGCACACATAAAGAAAGTCAGAAAACTTTTTAGATTATCAGCTGTTATTAAGCAACATTTCTACACAGGAGAAATGTTAAGTATATCGAATAGCAAATTTGTATTGTCCTTTTTAATCATTCTGGATGGGATTTACCGGTGAGCAGCAAACACAGCTCTCCTGGTTCATTTTGTTCATCCCCCGCCTTTACTGTCCCTTCTTAGAGAGTGACTGAGGAAGGGGAAGGGGTGAAGCTCAAACCAGTCACCTTCTATTTGTTACCAGCATTGGTAAGATAGAGACTGGACTGAGGCTCTTATACATCCATGGATTTCAGACATCATCATCCTCTCCGTTCTCTATTGTCATGGATCCCTAACGATCCACTCTCACCCTCGGAGTTGGTGACTATTTTTAAGTTCCCTCTCCTGTTCAGATCTCCTCCGTCAGTAATAAAAGATTTAGATTTAGAAAGTGCCTTAGCATTTGGAATGAGACAGAGGCTGTAAATAGATATGCTGATGAAATAAGCCAGGATGAGATCTAGAGCTCTGAAAGTGTCATTCATAATCAAAGACACACGCTCTCCCTGACCTGTGGATTGGCACAGGCATGAATGCAGAGGACTCTGGACAGGGATGGGTATGTATGAGTTCCTACATCTGTGAGCCAGATTATGTGCACAGAGGATGAGGATGCGGCTGAAGGAAGCATCTCAAGGACTGCTATGTTTCTGAGAGACCTGGTCTTTGTGGGCCAGGTGATATCCTTCCTTTGACCATTATTACCTGAGAAATGAGGATAAGACCTTCTCAAGCTGGGTGTGGTGGCGCACACTAGAAAGCCCGGCAATTGAAGGGCTAAGGCAGAAAGAATGCCTGAGTCTGAGGCCAAACAAACAAAAACAGAAAAGCTAATTCCTAGACAGACGGTCAACCTCCAGTCTGCAGTGGTGAAGCGTGTGCGTTGTTGACCTTCCCCCATCACATTCTGAGAACTTGTCAGGATGAAGGGTCTAATATGTCTATGTTCAGGTCAGCTTGGTGACTTAGGTATATCAGTCCATCCTACTCACAGCTTATGGCATGCCACCACCTGTCATTTACATCTCTAAAACTCCAGCCAAGTCAAGGTCCAGAGTAGATCCAGCCTTTTCTGTGTTCTTCCTCCTCTGGATTCTTAGCGCCCTCCTGACCCACACACCACGCTCATCACACACTGTTGAACAGAATTTGGTGCCTGTGTATTTCTCTGTTAGACTGTGGTCTTCTTGTAGACAAAAGATGATTCTCCACCCCTGGCGCAGTAACGAGAGCGCCACTTGTATTTGTGAGCAACAGTGTGCTCCCGGCCACTCCCCTTTGGATGCCAACGACATTGTCAAAGTCCTTGTGGGTTTGTATCACCCAGGTAAACAGGGGATTAGGTGTTCATTTAAGGAAATGTGGAATCAGTATACCTGAGTGTGATGATATACAAAAAATAAAATGCTGGATACTCAGCTCTGCCACGATTTCAGGACAGTCTCACTGTGGTTCACATTCTCAGAAATAATTATTGTATGTGAACAGTTTGACACAGACTAGCTTGATTCACTGGCCTAAAGCCACAAGTGATTTAGATGACTTTCTACATGCCTGCTCTAGTTTGAGGTTCTAGATTCCAAATAACCGGCATATTCCAGAATTTTGTAGGTAGGATAGATTATTGGCCTAGAACAGAGCCTAAACTTCAAGGCTGAAAGTGCCTTGAAACACTGACATCTTGGCATCTTTAACCATCTGAGACAGATTTTTGTTGGGCTTTGTTCTTTGGTTTTTAATTTATGTGATTGTGTGTGTGTGTGTGTGTGTGTGTGTGTGTGTGTGTGTGTGTGTGTGTGTGTGCCTGTGCCTGGAGAGGCCAGAAGAGTTCCCTTGGAGCTGGAGTGACAGGCATTGGTGAGCACATTGGGTGAGTGCTGGGACCCAAATGCTGTGGTCATTGTAACTGAGCAGTCAGTGCTCTGAACTGCTGGGCTATTCCTGCAGCCAATTCTTTGATGTGGTTTCGTTCTGTTTTGAGATAAGGTCTCACCCACTCTGCAGCCTGGTTGGCCTTTACTGTAAGCAATCTTCTTGCCCACACCTCCCAAATGTAGGTATTACAGGCATGTGGCTCTGGCACAGCGTGTGAGTTTTGTTGTTATTGTTGTTGTTCGGGTTTTGTTGTTGCTGCTATTCAGTGTTTTAACACAGCGTTTCTCAGTGTAGTTCTGGTTGTCCTGGAACCCACTCTGTCCATCAGGCCGGCCTTCAACTCAGATCTGCTTCCCAAGTGCTGGATTAAAGGCATGTGCGAGGCTGGGAGGCAGAGCCAGGCAGATCTCTGTGAGTTCGAGGCCAGCCTGGTCTACAGAGTGAGATCCAGGACAGGCACCAAAACTACACAGAGAAACCCTGTCTCGAAAAAAACAAAACAAAACAAAAAAGGATGTGCCACCACTGCCCAGCTTGGTGGGACAACTTTCCCTCCTTATCCATTTTATTTACTGCACTGAGATAGTACTTTACATCACCTGAGTAATTGTTTTGGTTTTTTTCTTGTAATGTATTCTGCAAATAAAATAAGTATTTTTGGACTTAGACAAACAAAGCAAACATCTGTTTAATTTGCAAGAGTAAAATGTTGACCTTAAATTGTTAAAATTTATTTAAAAAAAAATAACCAGGGGTTGGAGATACGGCTCAGTGTGGAAACCCTGGCTGCTCTTATAGAGAACCTGGCTTCAATTTCCAGTGCCCACATGCTGGCTTACAAATGACTGTCACTCTAGTTCAAGAGGATCCAACACTCACTTCTAAGGCCTCCTTGGACACCAAGCATGCATGTAGTATGTCAACATACTTGCAGACAAAACACTCAAAAACACAAAATAAAACTTTTTCAATTTTAAGTTATTAAAGCACTATTAATTTCTGTTTCCTGGGTAAAGTTCTCTGAACGTCATGCTATTGTCTAAGGTTTCCACTTGCTGCACGAGCCCTTGAGTATTAAGTGCATGTCGTTTTATCACATAACACCAAATGCTGCAAAGTGCTGACCCAGCTTAAGTCCAGGTTAGTCTAACACTCTTGGTCAGTTAGGAGCTTTGTTAGGGGAAACCAAGGTGGGATGTTTGTTAATTCTTCCTGGGTGAATTCTGCCCCCGTGTGGATGAAAACCTCTACAGAGCAGAAAAGAACACTGTAGCCCTGAACGTGCTGAGGAAGTCAAGGAAACAGGGAACAAAACCAGACCCTTTGTGTAAACTGTGAGAGCTTAGCGGGGTGAAGAAACACACCCACATACAACAGTACACATTTTTGTATTTCTTTTTTCTTTCTTTTCTTCTTTCTTTCTTTCTTTCTTTCTTTCTTTCTTTTTTCGAGACAGGGTTTCTTTTTTTAAATAATTTATTTATTTTTATTTTATGTGCATTGGTGTATGTCCATGTGAGGGTGTCAGATCTTGGTTACAGACAGTTGCTAACTGCCATATGGGTGCTGGGAATTGAACCTGGGTCCTCTGGAAGAGCAGTCAGTGCTCCTAACTGCTGAGCCATCCTTCTAGCCCCCAGGGTTTCTCTGTGTAGCTTTGCGCCTTTCATGGAACTCACTCTGTAGTCCAGGCTGGCCTTGAACTCACAGAGATCCGCCTGCCTCTGCCTCTGCCTCCTGAGTGCTGGGACTAAAGGTATGCGCCACCACCACCCAGCTCCATTTTGTATTTCATATTCCACACGGCGTAAGTACATCAAGTCAGTAAGCCCTTCACAATGAGAAACGTTTTGAATATTCAGTTTAACATCCCCTTTGCATAACCCTATGTGAATGAAAAAATGTGTGATTCTGCGGCTCATTCTGCTGTGTCAGACATTATGGTGAACAAGTGAACATATTAACTCCAGGTCTGGGTGTGGCTCCGTGATGCTAGAGTACCTTCTTAGCATGTGGCAGGGCCTTGGGTTCATTCTCCAGCCCTGCAAAACAAAAGGCCAGCAACCACAACATATTCCAACCACAGGCGGAATCGTGTGACTGTATAGGTCATCTGTGATCACAGAACTGAAGATCGATCTCCCAATCCATGGTTTTCTGGTTGAATCAGTTATGCCGTAAGGAGATAATTCTGCCCCAAGGAACAATACGCAACAGGCTTATGATGTACTTGATTTTTTTTCTTAATCTAAAGAAGCCCTTTTTCCTCACATGAAAAATTCATGCATATCAACGGCATAATAAGCTCTTATTTTAAAAGATTACGCTGGGACTGAAGAGACGGCTCAGTGGATAAAGGGCGTGCCACTCAAGCATGAGGATCTGAGTTCAATCCCGGGCAAAATACAGAAAAAGCTGAGTGCAGGGGGGCACACTTATGATGCCAGGGCTGGAGGGGTGCAAACAAGCAGGTTCCTGGGGTTTCTTAACCAGCCAGTCTAGCCTACTAGGTGAGTTCTAGGCCATTGGGAGACCCTGTTGGGGGTTGGGGGGAGAAAAAGGATTGATTTCTGACATCTGTGCACATTTAAACTCATGAACACGCAGACATAAAAAAACCAATGTGAAAGCTCGTAGGAACTCATGAACTTTAGACAGACAGCTGTGGAACCTGCCTGGGACCGGACCAGGCCCTCTGCATACAGGAGACAGTTGTGTAGCTTGGTCTGTCTGAGGGGCCCCTGGCAGTGGGATCAGGATCTACCCCTGGTGCGTGAGCTGGCTTTCTGGATCCCATTACTTATGGTGGGATGCCTTGCTCACCCTTGATGCAGGAGGGAGGGGCTTGGTCCTACCTCAGATGAACATACTAGGCTTTGCTGACTCCCCATGGGAGGCCTTACCCTTTTGGAGGCGGGGATGGGGGAGTGGGGGCGCAGCGGGAGCGGGAGAAGGAACGAGAGGGAAATCTGTGGTTGGTATGTAAAATGAATAAAAAATAATATTTTAAATAAATAAAAGAAAGAAGGAAAATCAGGTTGAGTATGGTAAAAATGATACCCGTCGGTATTGGTTCATAAAGAGGTCCCAGTGAAATCTAGCCCTGGATGATGTGCAATTGAACTTCCAATGAAAACAGCCCATGGACATTCATGAGCCACGATGCCATGATAAGTTTAGAGGCTAAGAGCTCAATGGAGTCTCCTGTAACTCCGGCAGAGGTCTGGCAGCACCCTAAGCTGGGTGCACTTGGCAGAGGTCACAGGCTAGTCACCTTGGTCACTGGTCTCTCTCTGATCTGGAGCCAGGAAGTAAGATGAGCTACAGACAGATCAGCAAGTCACACACTGACTGAGACAAAAAACCTGAGGAGCCCTCCTGACACATCAGATGCTGCCCACTGCCTCCCTGCACAGGAAATCCTGTTACCAGTTTTTGTAGACTCTCTGCTTCCGGTTGTGGGGGTTAGACCTAGGGCCTTAAGCCCGTTAGACAAAAGACCTCCCACTGAGCTCGTTCTCAGCCCTCTTCTTACTCTTTACTGTGACACAGACTCACTGAATTGTGCAGTCACTTGCTGGCCCTTGAGCTCACTCTTCTAGTCCAAGCAGACCTTGAACTTGTGAGCCTCGGTGCTTCAGCTCCCCAGTCGCTGGGATTACAGGTCTGGGTCTCCACGCCTGGCTCTTTTGCAGCCTTTTTAATGTTGGACGGCAACTGTCACACTGCCCTGTAGGACTCCGTCCTGCTGACCTTCACCTATAACTGTACCAACTGTTCTTTACACATGGTTCTCCAGCATTATCATTGCCTGGCCACATTCCTCTGACGGCAATGTTTTTGTTGTTTCTGTTTTTTTAATCAGTTTCTTCCAGCTTTTAACACCTCGCCCTGCTCACAGATGTGATGAACGTGCTAGCGTGGCTCGTGTGAGGTGCAGTGGGGGCTGCCACTCCTGTGTTTGAAACATCATCCCGCCATGAGTGCAGCCCCGGACTTAATTCATATCAACTAGCAGCCAATGGAGTTCTTACCTGATTGCGGGTTCCAACCCTGTACTTGTGTCTGGTTGTAACTTTCAACATGTCTCTATTAAATTTCTCCCTGTGTTTGCCTCCGAATCCCAGCTAGCAAGACAATTAATGTACCTGCGGAGTACCCAATCGGATTAACTTGGCTACCTAGCTTGGTGTATATATATTTAATAGAAATGACCTGTTTCCCACTGATCTTGCAAGGTAAAAGCAATGCTCTTAGGGGAAGGGGGTGATCAGAAGTGAGCTATCTCCACGGTGCTTCCTATAAGCTGCATGGCCTCAGCTATGGTAGCTTCAGTTTTCTCTTCTCTAAACAGAACTGATAGCATTAGCTCACGGTGTGGTCATGGGCCTCACTTGGGATGAGGCATTTGAATGAGCTGAGTTAACTGTTAAATTAGTGGAAGGGATCATTAACCATCAGCTTTCCAAAGGCTTTAGGGAACAAGAGACCCCCATCTTTGTATTCCCAGTACCATCTTCACTTATGAAGAGAACAGTGGATGTTTTTACTGCGGGTGGACACAATAAACCACATATTGTCTGTTTTCCCCTTAATGAGACATGGTCTCACTATACAGCCTTGGCTGGCCTGGAATTCACTCTGTAGACCAGGCTGCCTTCAAACTCAGCGATCCACCTGCCTCTGCCTCCAGGTGCTGGGATTAAAGGTGCGCACGACCACACCTGGCGTGAGTCTTCATCTTTAAGCAGCCTTTGTTGCATCTGAAAACTTAGGGCTGGGGTGTGGTTTTGTGGTAAAGCATGTGCCCACCCTGTAGAAGGCCCAGGACTTAGATCCTCAGCACTGCAGTAAGAAAACAGAATGAAAACTACCCTGTTACTCTTTCAATCAATGCTGGGCTCTCCTCCCCCCCCCCTTCTCTTCCCCTCTTGCTGCCCCCCCTTTTATCTCCCTCACCATCTTCTCATCACCTTTTACTTATCTCCCCACACACACCCCGCTTCCCTCCCTTCCTTCCTTCTCCCTATTGTTTCTTTAAAACCAGACCACGGACTAGGGTATGAAGAGGCGTGTCTGTGTCCAGTCTCCTGACCAAAGCCTATGGCTTATCCTTGTGCTCACCCCACTATTTTAGAGAGTCCTGGCGGACTAGGGGTGGGGGATAGCCTAACCAGACATCATCCCCGTTTCCAGATGTTTGAAATTCCACTGGCAAGCTTCAAGCTTCATTCCTTTAGCTTTAGGCTTTGTCTAAATACCAAATATGCGTGCATTTCAGCAGTGTATCTGGTGGTTAGCAATTCATAGCCGCGGCAGCCTTCTTCTCTCTCTCTCTTAAATAATTTATTTGCTTGTATTTTATGTGCACTGGTGTTTTTGCCTGCATGTATGTCTGGGTGAGGGTGTCAGATCTTGGAATTACAGACAGTTGTGAGCTGCCATGTGGGTGCTGGAAATTGAACCTGGGTCCTCTGGGTTCAAAAAGCCAGTGCTCTTAACTGCTGAGCCATCTCTCCAGCACACACACACTTTTTTCTCTCTCTCTTCTGAAGATCTTCATAAAGCAACGAGGCTGGGCTGGGCTGGGCTGGGCTGGGCAGCATATGCTTTGCTTTGTAGAAGAGGAACCTCACTAGCTGGCATGGAGACTGCTAGTGGGAGACTGGTAAGAGAAGGCAGGAGAGCCGCACCACATGCACCCCACCCTGCTCTGGGTGCTCCCTCCACTCTGCATCTACGGCATTCCTGTGTCCCCAGAACTGTCTCCTTCCAAACCCCTCACACCCCTGCTGGGCTTCCTCGTGTCTGTCCTGTTTCCCCTTGTCTTTTACAACGTAGTGTGACAGTCAACAATAACAACCACGGAATGTTGAGTGCATGCTCTGTTAGATCCTTGGCACCAGCCGCGTTCAATCCTTCCAGCACCCTTTGGATGATAGTGTTTTTCTTTTCACTTTACAGAGAAGAAAAGGCTGGGAGAGATCAGGGACTCTAAATCCAGGTCTGATCCCAAAGCTCACTCTTGCTGTGCCATCATGGTGCCTGGTGAAGCGCATAGGGTGTTCCAGGAAAGTGTGGGTGTCTCACTCGTGCAAGAGCATGCACATACCCCTCTCCCTACAGAACTCCACAAACTTGGCTTGAGTCACTCAGAATCTTGGTCTATGCAATGAGAGGTTGATGGGAAGGTTCCCAAAGTCCTTTTTATTTTGGTTGTTTTGTTTTTTGATGGGATAGGTCACTGCAGCCCAGGCTAACTTTGAAGTCACGATACTCAGTGTTTCTCTCGTCTCAGTCTTGCAAGTACTGGAATGGCCCTTCCTTTTGCTTTTCTAACTAAATGTGGTGCTTTCATTCTCCTGAGGCTTGCTCATATATTCTGGGTAAAGAAAAATATGGGGAAACTCCTCCTACTTAGGATTAGTGAATGCTAAATGTCCCAGAACCATTGAGAAAAGAATTATCACTCAGTTGAAGAAAGGATGCCTACATGACTGTCACCACTAGAGGGCACTCCACTGTTCACTATAAGTGTGCCTGGACAGACTTAGATCCCTGCCATGGGAGAAATTACCTACTGTGGTACTCTAACTTTGTAAACTTTGACCTACACAGGCTGATAAATAACTCAGATCATAGCCCCTACACCAAGCTCTGTGACTTTGCTAGAGCCTGCTGTGACTGTACCTTCAGGGACCATTTCTACTGTTCATTCCCCAGAGCCTGGGGACATGTAGATGGGAGCCTGTATCCACCAGACACTGGAAAAGTGGGCGAGTCCTATTAAGGAAAAAGAGGTTGGAGACTGTTGTTGTCCCTGGCCAGACCACTATCCCTTGTGTAGTATACTCACCAAACTATGAGGGGGAGGGGAGGGAGGGGGAGGGGGGAGAAAGGGGAAGAGAGTATGGGTTTTGTTAAAAATTTCCTCTTGCCTGATCTTTTTCAAGGCAGTTGGGAATGGTCAAGAGAATCTAATGAAACTCGAGGTTTTGGAGAGCAAAGCTGTAAGCTAACCTTGACTGAATGCAGTCCTCTAAGAACTAGCCCCTTCCTCACTACAGAGGAGCAGGGAAGGGGATATTTCCAGGGCAGCTCCTATGGCCGGTCCCAGGGCTAGGGGCCTGCTGATAACATCAAGACTGAGAGGTCAATTCCCCCTAACACCTGGGTAAGTGTGGGGACTGCCTGTAAAAGCCCCGCAGGGGAAAGCCCGCGGCTCCCAGGAAAGTATTTTGCATATACACAAGAAGCCTCTCTTTGCAACATCCCCTTCCAATACCTCTTCCCACAGACAAATGCTACAGCAGAATTTCAGAAACCTCCCTCTTCCCCCACCCTTGCCTCTCACTAGTTTAGTTAGGCTGCAATTTCTTCTTAAGTTTAGCCATCTGTAAGGATTTTTTGTCCCCAAAAAATGAGCCTTGTTGCCCAGGGAACCCTATACTAGCCATAGGGTGGTTGGACTGCCCATTCTCTCTCACCCACCAGATGGCAGGCACATGCCAAGCAGCTCCCACCAATACTACCAAGGCCCCTGCCAGCTCAGACTATAGAATCAACATATGGTCATGGCTATTATTTTAAGATCCCAGAAATCTGCAGAAACCCTGGTGGCATCTTGGAGTCTGGGGACTCGAGGTCCAAGGACCACAGCAGATCCGTGGGCTCTGGTTGATGCTCCCTGCCTGGCTTAAGTCATCTGTATTCACGAAGGCACCCTCCTGGTGCTGCTCCGTTTAATTCTGGGTGCGTTATAAATAGAAGCTACAGCTCTGTCAGAGCACACCGCCACCCACCACCGTGTTCCGGTCCTCTGGGGACATCAGCCAAATCTGAGCCTTTGTTTCCCTCTAGTGGCCTCTTTCGGCAAGTCTCACAGCCGAGCCTCCGCACTGATTTATTCTGCGTGCAGCAAGGGCCTCCTGGATGCACTTGGGGGGTGTAGCCGTTCTCTAGCTTTCTGTGAGGCTAGGGAGGCTCTGCCGGTTTCCGTTGAGATGGAAGCCAGTGATTCCTCCTCCATGCTCACCTCAGCACGATGCAGACAGGCCACTTTCTCAGCTTTCCTGGGGGCTGCTGTGGGGGACCAGAGGGAAACAGATTATGTTATAGAGTGCTTCTGCTCTAAAGGAGTTATCACGACCTGGTAGCAGCATTCTTCTCCCCCATGCCTTAGTTTGCTCGTCAGTAAAATATGTCTAAATGCTGACTGGCTATCTGCCATGTATTCAAACCCACAAGGCAAAAACATGTCAGTTTACAGGAAATCTTTCTCCCACACAGTAAAAGGAAACTGAAAGTATTATTTCTAAACCGATTGTGCCACATAAGCTGGGCAACGCGTACATTGGTTCAAGTACAAGTGTGACATGTGGGTTTCATCTCACAGTCTTGTGTTTTGCACTGACATTTGTTCCAAGAGAACTTGCTGTACACGTGATAGAAAGTGGCAAGAAACAGATGTTGGGTGTGAGCTGCCTGACACGGGAGTTGGGAACCGAGCTCAGGTCCTCTGGAAGAACAGCCAGTGCTCTTCACTGCCGAACCTCCTCTCTAGCCCCAGCTTCTTAAAGGGTTTTAGCCCAGGTAACCCCAAACTTTTGGTTCTTCTGCCTTAGCCTTCAAGTGCTGGGGTGGCAAGCACAGGGCGCTGTACTCAGCCCCTGTTTTCTTTACTCTAAAGGCAGGGTCTCCCTGTCATGCCCAAGTTCAAGTCATCTTCTAGCCTCAGCGCCCTGAGCACCTGGGATTACAGATGTGTATCAGCATGGCCAGTGAAACACTTAACAATAACAACATTTCATTCATAAAGTGCTAAACGGTATACTAGACAGATGATTTGCATACAGTATTTCTAATATTTACAAAGCCCTTGCTGTAGTCAGTTGCCCACGATTTCTCTTCTCTACATTCATATAATCCTTCTATTGTGAATGATTTCCCTTTTTATTACAATGGCGTCTGTCATCTTTTCATCCTCCTAAATGTATGCCACTGGAAAACAAGAGTCATTCTGGGGTTAGAGCAGCAGCTCATTTGAAGAGTAAGAACGTTCCAATTGAAAAATAAGAAGGTTCTCATTTGAAAAATAAGAAGGTTCTCGCTGAAACAGAAAAGCTGGGGGGTTCTCTCCAGCTTCAGTGACTCTGTAACTTCAGGAACCAGAGCTGCCTGTAGCTCGACGCAGGGCTTGTGTGACTGCCATCCTTCCAGAAGCCTCTGGTGAAGACAAGACATACTTGACTTACGTCATTCGGTTTTGTTTTCCATTGTTTACCGAGGTACTGGAAACCAAACCTAGGTCCTCTCATGTGCTGAGCAAACACCTACCACAGAGCGATAGCCACAAGCCTCTCTTGACTTTGTACTTGGTCTTTTCAAGACAGGGTCTCCTATGTAGCCTTGGCTGTTCATGAACTTGCTCTGTAGATCAGGCTGGCCTTGAACTCCCAGAGGTCTGCCTAATTCTGTTTCCCAAGTGCTGGGATGGATCAAAGGCCTGGGCCGCCACACCTGGCTCGCTCTTCAGAGACAGGGTCTCACGAAGTTGCCCAGGTTGGCCTTCAACTCCCTCTGTAGCCTAGGCTGGCCTTGAACCTTTCATCCACCTGCTTTAACCACCCAGATTTCTGGGATTATCAGCCTATACCACCAGGCCCAGCAAGGATCTCATAATTGATTTTAAAAAGCAAACAACAATAAAACTATAAGAGGAATTGACCATGGTGGCTACTGGGGCAGGAGGGTTGCTAATAGTTTGAGGTTAACCTGGCATAGATAGTACATTCATGGTCAGCCCAAGCTATGGTGTGAAACCTTGTCTTGGGGGGAAAAAAAAGAAGAAATAAAAAAGAAAAGAAAGCCGGGCGGTGGTGGCGCACGCCTTTAATCCCAGCACTCGGGAGGCAGAGCCAGGCGGATCTCTGTGAGTTCGAGGCCAGCCTGGGCTACCAAGTGAGCTCCAGGAAAGGCGCAAAGCTACACAGAGAAACCCTGTCTCGAAAAAACCAAAAAAAAAAAAAAAAAAAAAAAAAAAGAAAAGAGAGAAAGAGAGGGAGAAAGAAAAAAGAAAAACAAAAACAACAAAAAACCTGGGAGCTAAAGAGATGGCTCAGGAGCTATGAGCACTGGCTGCTCTTCTAGAGGACCAGGGTTCAATACCCAGCACCCACATGGCAGCTCACAACTGCCTGTAACTCCAGTTTCAGGGGATCTGACACCTTCACACAGACATACATGCAGGCAAAACATGAACACACATGAAATAAAAATAATTATTAAAAACAAACAAACAAACCACGGCCAACCAACACATTAACGAGGAAAGAAGACAGGCACCCATAGGGTGAAATCCAGGGAGTCTGAAGTGGCTTTGGCTCTGCTCCTGGGAGGAGCCAGTGGCAGGCAAAGGGCTTCTCCTCCTTCCAGCCCGGGATGTCCACAGCCTTGACCTGCCCCTTCCCTGCCCACGGGAGCTCCTGTGGTTTATTTCTTGGGCTCTCTGCCCTGTGCACGCTGTCCTCCAGGATCTGCATTGCTCATTAGAGGTTTCTCCTCTTTCCAGTATCCTATTATGTTGGAACGTTGGGGACTCACACTGAGATCAAGAGAGTGGCGGAGGAAAAGGTTACCTTGCCCTGTCACCATCAACTGGGGCTTCCAGAGAAAGACACCCTGGACATTGAATGGCTGCTCACGGATAATGAAGGGAACCAGAAAGTGGTAAGTACCCTCCTGGCTAGAGTGGCTCTCCTCTCTACCCTCACATCTGCTTTCTTCAAAGCTTTCTCATCTAACATTAACCTGAACGACTTCACATACAAAAGTACAGAAAAGAACCAAGGTGGTTCACTCCTATAATCTCAGCACTCAGGAGGCAAGGGCAAGAAGAACAGGCAAGAAGCTAGCGAGACTAGAAGCGTCTCTATGGTTACGAGAGTAAGAGAGTCTTTGGGGCTGGGCCGACTAGTCCAAAGCCCCTGGCACTAGGGAAAGGAGTCTGTGTCGGCGGTGGCGGCATCTTCGCCTAAGAAGGGAGCTAAGTGCAGCAGCTGGTCCCCAGTCTAGAGGGAGCTCCACGCCCAGAACTCTCCTTCTCCTGCTTCCCTGAACTCTCATCACCTGGCCAGGTTTTGGACATGCACAGTCATGACGTCCAGGTTCTTTTCTTTTCTTTTTTTTTTTTTTTTTTTTTTTTTTTAAAGATTTATTTATTTATTTAGAAGAGGGCATCAGATCTCATTACAGATGGTTGTGAGGCACCATATGGGTGCTGGGAATTGAACTCAGGACCTTTGGAAGAGCAGCCAGTGTTCTTAACCTCTGAGCCATCTCTCCAGCCCGACGTCCAGGTTCTAAAGACCATAGAATATGACAAACACCTTGTGATGGAGAGGGGCAAGAACAGGACAATGCCGTTCACAAATGTGGCTAGTCCACATGACAGCTGCTGCCTCTGAAGTCAAAAAAAAAAAAAAAAAGAAAGAAAGAAACAGGCTTGGGACTTCCACGCTCCGTGTAGGCAGAGCCACGATGGGTTTGGGGGTCCCGTGCTTCTGGCAGTGGGGATGAAAGCTGGAGTGCTCAGGCTCCTGACGATGCCCTGGGCTGCCTGTCGTTAGGCACTATGAGTGAGTAACGTACAGTTACCATCCTCTCTGCCTTGGCTGCCTGCAGCCGGGTCTTCCTCCTTCAGGTACTCTACAGTTTAGTTATTCTCATTTACACATTGACGACTTACTGTTGTTTTTATTCAAAGACTTATCTTTTTCTTTTTTAAAAATATTTATTTTATGTATATGAGTCACCTGTCTTCATGTACACCAGAAGGAACTGGAGTTACAGACAGTTGTGAGCCGCCATATGGGTACTGGGAATCGAACCCAGGTCCTTTGGAAGAGCAGCCAATCCTCGTAACCACTGAGCCATCTCTCCAGCCCTGTGATCTTTTTTTTTTTTTTTTTTTTTTTTTTAATCTATAACTTGGGAAGTCTTTTAAATTTGCCTTCCTTTTTTTCATGGAGCTTTGCTTCTTTCTCTGATTTAATTTTTTTAAAAAAAAGAAAGTTAGTCCTTTTTTCTAAATGCCCCGTTACTAACTTCCTAGGATGGTTTGTGCTGGGAGAAGCTGAGGTTTGCACTAAAAACCCATCTCAGGATCACACTGGGGTTTTCAGCTGCTTACACGGCAGCCTGTATCACCTTGTTGTGTGATGCTGCTTGTCATCCTGTTCTCATAGCACATCCTCCAAAGACGACCTGTTCTCTGCAGAGCAAGGTCACCTTAACCGGAATGTGTGTGCTCTGAGAAGGTCTTGGTCAGTCACAGACATGCTATTCTCAGCTCTGAACAGAGGAAACGGGAGCTTCTGGAACAACAGCCAAAGAACAACTCTGAAAAGGACTCTCCTCTGACCCGACTGGAGCCCAGCTCCTGAGCTCTTTGCGACCTCAGGCCACCTCTTCTGTCCCGGTGGGATCTGTTTGGAGTGAGAGTCCCGCCCAGGCAGTTCAGCGAACTTCTCACGCTGGGCATCTCCAATATCGTATCAACTGGCCAACTTTCCACAAAAGTCCCAAGTCGACAGAGACAGACACTCTTACCTCTCGTGTTTCTTAATAATTCAAGGCCCCACTTAGGCTTTGAGTCAGAGTTGAGCCAATCTCTGCCCCCAACTCACAACCTGGCAGCAAGTCCCTACAGCGGTCACAACTACCCCAATGGAATAGATGTCCCCACCGTCTTTAACACACATTGCTGGATATTTTCTCTTTTGTGCATGTTGGTGGCTTATCACCACTCACTCAGAACACCTCCCCGTTTTCTCTTTAATCACCACTCATGTAACTTCTGCCCGAAAGTTTTCATTTCAAGTAAAGGGGGGAAAAGAGCTGCTGAGTTATATGGCCGAACAACCGGGAGAGTGAGGTTGTTTTAAGGTAGGGTTAAAAGCTCCGCTCCCCTGGCTTTATGCAGTCATGAGTTCCTAACTTACCTTCGGCTGACGTTCTAAGGATGGCCGTCTATTCTGTCATTCAGACCCCACAGACTTATGTAGCGCTCACTCTATGCCAGTCTACCTGCCAGGGCGACTGTGAGGAGGCTGTCAGATCACTGCCTCCTGGGAGCTTACAGCGAAAGACACTTGATAACTCGAAAGGAAAGGAGGGGAAAGGAGCTGGGGAGGTAATGCACTTGATGAAGTGCTTACCCAGAATGCACAGAGCCCTGGGTTCAACCCACAGCATCCACCAACTGGATGTGGTAGTGCACACATGCAATCCTAGCTAGCACTCATGAGGTGGAAATGGGGAGATCAGAAATCCAGGGTCCTCCTGAGCTACATAAAGAGGAGGAGGAGTACAGTCATCGCTACACGAGACCCCGTCTCAATGAACAAGCAAAGATTTAGTCTTCCAGAAACTACAGCGAATTCAGCACATGGTACTTTTGTTTGTTTGTTTGTTTCCCTTATGAAGGCAAAATTTTTCACCTTTTCACTGAAGGAAGACTTTATGTCTTCTTTTCAGCATATCCAAGTTTTTACCATTTCTCTGAATTAATCTGTGAGTCAGGTTCCTTGAGTATAAGTACTATAACACCTGGACAGCCATCCAAGAACAGCCTGCTGCTGGGTGACTGATGAGTGGTCACCTCATGGACAGCATAGACAGGCTGGATAAAGGTACGATGTATGGCTCAGGCAGGATGGGATAGGATTGCAAAAACTTCCTCACACTACTCAGAACCGAGCACAATTTAAACCATACATACTGTTTGTTCCTGGATTTGGGGGGGTGGGCAGGTCAAGACAAGGTTTTTCTGTGTAGCCCTGGCTGTCCTGAGTAGACCAGGCTGGCCTCCAACTCAGAGATCTACCTGCCTCTACCTCCAAAGTGCCAGGATTAAATGCTTTTGGACAGTGATAGGCTGCAGGTAATGAAACCCCAGAAAGTGAAACTAGAGATAAGGGGATTGTTACATAAAACCAGAACCAGCCCCCAAGACTTGATGGAGGAAGAGGTCAAGGACAGCTTCCTGTAGAAGAAAAAAAAAAAAAAGCTGATGTAAAACTTTCGTTTGCTTTTTTGAGACAGAGTCTTGCTATAGCCCAGGGTGCCCTCAAATCCCTGGCAGTCCTCCTGTTCTGCCTTTAAGAATGCTGAGATCAGGGCTGGAGAGATGGCTCAGAGGTTAAGAGTACTGGCTGTTCTTCCAGAGGTCCTGAGTTCAATTCCTAGCAACCACATGGTGGCTCACGACCATCCATAATGAGATCTGGTGCCCTCTTCTGGCCTGTCTGCAGGCATGCATGCCGATGGAACACGACATTACATCATCGTTACATCATCATTACATCATCATTACATCATCATCATCATCACAGAATGCTGAAGTCACAGGGACTTACTGCCACACCCAGTGTTTTTATTTTTGAGATAAGGGTCTCCATAGCTCAGGCTGGCCTTAGATTTGAAACCCTTTTTCCTCAGCCTTTCCAGGGCTGGAATTACAAGGTTAGACCACAACACGCAGCTTTGGGCTAAGTCTCTGAAACATTCCTGAAGGAAACACAGCGGCACAGACTCAAAGGCAGCTGGGAAATCCTAAGCAGCTGGAGTGGTGGAGTTAAAGCCGTAAGCCTGTAGGGGCTGCGAGGAAGATCTCCCGGCCGGCCGTACTAGGGAGGTGAAAAACGGTCCTATAATAATGTCATGGCGTTTTAGAAAGACTGGAGGAGCACTAGGGACAGGCTGCATTTTAAGGCAAACCCCTCTGACACAGGTACCGGGAGTTAACAACTGCCGGGCGGTGGTGGCGCACGCCTTTAATCCCAGCACTCGGGAGGCAGAGCCAGGTGGATCTCTGTGAGTTCGAGGCCAGCCTGGTCTCCAAAGCGAGTTCCAGGAAAGGCACCAAAACTACACAGAGAAACCCTGTCTCAAAAAAACAAAACAAAACAAAACAAAACAAAAAAAAAGAGAGAACCTCAACTAAAAGCAGGCATAATTTCATACTATACAATAAAGATTTCTCTTCCTTCCTCCCCGGCCCCGCCCGCGGCCCCCCACCACCACCACCACCCCACCCCACCCCGCCTCCTCTTCCACTCATTTCACGCCTTAGCAAGTGCACAACTATGCACAGACACACAAACACACACACACAGACAGAGAAATTTTTGAAATACTTTTTTAATCTCACTTGTATATCCCAAACTGGCCTCACATTCCCATTCCTCTCCCATCAAGCTCCCGAACGCTGGTTCTGCAGGCATTCACCACCACACCCAGTTTACAATAATTCAAACCACAGTCATTCGTACTTGGGAATCTCAAGACAGAGATAAGAAATAAATAGTGGGTGAAGCTGCCAGAACTTTACAACAACTTCCAGGGTGTGGAGAAAGGAGCGGGGCCGAGGGTGGCTGCAAGGGACGGGAAGGGCTGAAATAGACGCGGTGTATAGCGTGGGCTGAGCAATGACGCAAATCGCAAGTTTAGCTTTGCATTTCAATGTGAGAAATGTTTTCATCTGTTTGTCTCGGATGCTCAGAACAGGCAGGGAACATCTGGGGGTGAGTAGGCAGTCCTGGGGACTCGTGTATTTCGGTCTTGGTAGTATAGCCAAAGAATTCAAGTACTTTTTTCCTTTGTCCTAAGGCTGGATAAATTTCAAAGGGGAGACTGACCACCCCCTCCCACAAGTCAGCTGGCAACCTGTGATAGAATTGTTCTCTATGTTCTCAAATTTAGAAATCAAAACAGGAAGCTGGAGAAATATTGCTCAGTGGTTAAGAGCATTGGCTGCTCTTCCAGAGGACCCAGGTTCGATTCCCAGCACCCATGTGGCAGCTCACAACTGTCTGTAACTCCAGTTCCAGGGGACACCAATGTACGTAAATATTTAAAAAAGAAAAGAAAAAAGGAATTAAAACAGCAATTGTCCAATTGCCATGGTAACATCTTACACGTCACTCTTTCCTCTCCCCTTCGGCTTTGAGCAAGAAGACCCCTGATGGGAAACAGAACCCAGGCGGCTACAATGGCTCAGAGGGTGATGGTGCTTGCAGTTCCATCCACAGGACCCACGTGGGGAAAGGAGAGAACTGATTCCCACAGGGTGTCTTCTGACCTCCACTCACGTGCCGGGGCACGCACAAACACACAAATAAACAAGGGAAAATGAAAGAGACAAGCAATTTTGCAATTGCTTCCCAGGCCACAGCACAGCAGAGAGAGGAGCTGCCAGGCTGCTGAGCAGATTTATCTGTTCCGTACAAGTCGGAACAAGTTGACCCAGGTCCTCCCGGAACTTCATAAACACAGCCTCACGACGGCTGTAATTCATATAGTTACTTCTTTTGTTTCTTTACAAAATGGTTAGATTGACTTTCATTGTTCTGTCGGATGACAACATACAGTCTACTCTCGTCACTACCTTTTTCTACGCGTAAAATAATCAGGCCAGCCAGCTGACTCAGTGGGTAAAGGCACTTGTAGCCAAGCCTGACGACCTGAGTTTGATCCCAGGGACCAACTTGGTGGAAAGAGAGAATCTGCGCCTACAGATTGTTCTCTGGCATACACTGTTATTTGTGTGCCTACAAATCATGTGTGCATGTATACCTATACACAGACAGAAACACACACACACACTAAATACAAACAGCCAGGCAGGTATGGTAGTGCACACTTTTCATCCCAGCACTCAGGAGGTTGAAACAGGTGGACCTGTTCCAGGACAGTCAGGGCTGCATAGTGAAACCCTGTCAAAAAAATTTTTTTTCAGATTGAGGGTACTCTAGTGATATATTGTGTACCCTAATAAACTTGCCTGGGGATCAAAGGACAGAGCCAGCCACTGGATTAGACACAGAGGTCAGGCAGTAGTGGCACACATCCTTAATCCTATCACTCGGGAGGCAGAGATCTGTCTGGATCTCTGTGGGTTCAAGGCCACACTGGAAACAGGGCCAGGCAGTGGTGGCACATGCCTTTAATCTCAGTACTGGGAAGCACACATGCCTTAAATTCCAGCAAGTGATGTCTGAGCAGAGAAAGGTATATAAGGCGTGAGGAAACAGGAACTCACTCTCTTTAGGCTGAGGACTGTGTACAGGTAAGAACTAGTGCCTGGCTGCTCGGCTTCTCTGAGCTTTCATCTTTGACTCTGATATCTGGCTCTGGGTTTTGTATTTTTTTTATTTTAAGACCATATAAGATTCGAACAGCAGGGTACCATCCTAACTGGGGCACAGGAAAGGCTATATACAAAAGGCAGCCTATGTGAATGTTTCTTGAGCAAAAATAAGAGAAGCACTTCTGAAGGAGAAGACTCCATGATCATGGCCAAAGACACCAGAGACAAGCAACACCAGAACTAGGTATAGTGACTGTAGCACGAATCTTAACAGGCCTTATTAATAAAAACAAACCTGGGGGCAGGTATGGGGTGAACGCTGAAAGATCAGAGAAACAGAACAAGCCACAGCCACCTCACCTCGCCAATTCCTCAGCTGATCCTGTTTCCTCAGACTGGAAGCCTCTGTGTCCTCATCCGAATGAATCTCAGCTGAACTGCTGTTCAAAGCCTAAAAGCTTAACCAGCTCTAGTTCCTGGTCTTCATGCCTTATATACCTTTCTACTTCTTGCCATCACTTCCTGGGATTAAAGGTGTGTGTCACCATGCCTGGCTATTTCCAGTGTGACATTGAACTCACAGAGATCCAGACGGATCTCTGCCTTTGGAATGTTAGGGTTAAAGGTGTGTGTGCCACCATTTTCTGGCCTCTATGTCTAATGGCTGTTCTGTTCTCTGACCCCAGATAAGTTCATTAGTGTTCATAATATATTGGGGAACACAATATCACCACAAGTGGCAGCTCTCAGAATCCCAGGGCTTGTGAGGCTGAGGCAGGAGGATCATGAGTTAGAGGCTGATGGTAACATTTGTGAGCTACAGCAATGAAAGTCACTGTCATTCCCAGAGAAACCAATCAGTGTTGTCCAAAGGAAAGCATACACTTTTAGTCCTAATTCTCATGTGACCTGGTTGTAACATCTTCCTGCTTTGGTTTGTCGGTTTGTGTTTTTATTCTAAGACAGGTTTTCATAGCCTGGCACTTGCTTTGTAGCCCAGGCTGGCTTCAAACTAGTGACCGTTCTGCCGTGGCATCCTGGGTGCTGAGATTATAAGTGTTTGTTAGCACATGTTTCTCTGCTTGCTGGTTTTCAGTCATTTACTGAGTAAAGATCAACATTCCTGACACTGTGCTCTTTTTTCATGTAATGAGTCACAGTTTTACCTCTTTTTCAAAAGTTATCTTTTAACGTTTCTCGACACTTATTTCCTTTGCAGTGGATAATTTCCAGCACAGTACCAAGCAGACGGTGTGGGGGGTTGTCTTGTTTTGCTTTAAGACAAGTAATGCAGTAGTCCAGGCTGTCCTCAAACTCGCGTACCTCAGCTTCCCAAGTGCTGGGTTTATGGGCATGAATCACTGCACCTGGCTCAGAGTATGATTTTAATAAAGGCATGTTGAATGCAGAGCTGGCAAGTAGCCCAGCTAAAGATCACAACTCTGCATAAAATCAGACCGCTGCACAGGGGTCCCCAGAAGAGCCCAACATGATAGAAAGCAACCTGTCTGCCCATTGCCAAAGTCTTTTCACAACTGTTCTTCACAGGCAAGTGGTTAAGGGACTGAAGTGTAACTTGATGGCAGCTTGTGCTCAACACGCACAAGGCTCTGGGTTCAACTGTCAGTCCCCAAAAGGAATTTTTAAAAAAGGTACGAAGAAATGCTAGAGATGGGAGCAAAGTGAAGAAGCCCTTCCCGGCCTGTCATATCAGGAAAAGTTTCCTGAGACGTTGACATTGACTTCAAACTTCAAGGAACGAACAGAGCTTCTTTATGTGGAGACAGAGAAGGGAAAATTACCTAAGTGGGGTGGCGACATGTCGGCAAAGGCCAGGGTGGGCCACACAGATAGCACAACCCATATTGATGCCAGGGTGTGGTGATATATTGTGCCCCCCAATATATCATGCACCCTAAATAACTTATCTGGGGTCAGAGAACAGAACAGCCACTAGATAGACATAGAGGCCAGAAAATGGTGGCACTCATACCTTTAATCCTATCATTTGGGAGGCAGAGATCCATCCCGATCTCTGTGAGTTCAAGGCCCCACTGGAAATAGCCAGGCATGGTGACACACGCCTTTAATCCAACGAAGTGATGTCAAGAAGCAGAAAGGCATATTAGGCATAAGGATCACAAACTAGAGGTCTTGTTAAGCTTTTAGGCTTTTAGCAGCAGTTCAGCTGAGATCCATTCAGATAAGGACTCAGAGGCTTCCAGTCTGAGGAAATAGAATCAGCTGAGGAAGTGGCGAGGTGAGGTGGCTGTGGCTTGTTCTGTTTCTCTGATCTTTCAATGTTCACCCCAATACCTGGCTCTGGGTTTGTTTTTATTAATAAGACCTTTTAAGATTCGTGCTATGTGGTGGTATTGTGTTCCCCAAATACTGTGCACACTAATAAACTTATCTGAAGTCGGAGACAGAACAGCCACTAGATACAAAGGCTAGAAAATGGTGGCGCTCACACCTTTCATCCCAGCACTCCAGAGACAGAAATCCCTCTGGATCTCTGTGAGTTCACGGCCACATTGGAAACAGCCAGGCATGGTGACTCACGCCTTTAATCCCAGGGAGTGGTGATAGAAAGCAGAAAGGTATATAAGGTATAAGGACCAGAAACTAGAAGCATTTGGCTGGTTAAGCTTTTAGCTGGTTAAGCTTCAGGCTTTTGAGCAGCAGTTCAGCTGAGAGCCATTGGGATGAGGACACAGAAGCTTCCAGTCTGAGGAAACAAGACCAAGCTGAGAAGTTGGCCAGGTGAGGTTAGCTGTGGCTTGTTCTGTCTCTCTGACCTTCCAGCTTCACCCCAATACCTGGCTCTCAGGTTTGATCTTATTAATAAGAACTTTTAAGATTCCTGCCACAGTGCTACACCAGGGAAATGAAGCAAGCTGCTGGTCCTCCGCTGTGTGACTGAGCCAGTTGGGAAGGGCATTGGGACAGTAGTGTGGCGGTGACCTTGAAACCCCTAGGCTGAGTCTGGCCATCTCTCAAAGGTGGTAAGGAAACTCCATTAGAGTTTTGAACCAAAGGAGAGAATGCACATTTCACATCAGTAAGATTAACTTGACAGCTTTTTGTAGCGTAGATTAGATAGGTCAGAAATACACCATAACCAGGAAGAAGCCAGACTTAGGGATGAGCTCACTCCAGATAGAGTGGTGTACACCTATATATAGTCCCAATTATCTGGATGCTGAGGCAGGAAGATTGCTAGACCTTGTCTCTGCCTCTCAAACGCTGGGATTCCAGGCTTATGCCCACACCTGCCCCGACAGTACTGGTATTTGAAGGTAAGAGGACAGTATTGAATAAACACAAATATAATAAGACATGGTGTTTAGTATTCTCTCATTCTTTTCTCTCTTCCCCCAAGATCTTGAGCTAGCTCCTTCAGAGTAGGAGCTGTGCCTTGCCTCTCTTTGATTCTCTGTGTTGGGCAGCATCTGACATAGAAGCTTTGAGAAAGATGTTTTCTTCTCTCTCTGCATTTTGTTTTTAACTCAGCAAATATTACTAAGCTTCTGTGTTTAGAAGACAGCACCGAGGAGTCCAGATAGAATGGATGTTTTACTGGTAGCTTTGACTTCTCAGGAAAGCCTCTGCTGAGTGGCAGAGCCGCAGCATGTGGCTGGGGCCGGGTGAAGGCTCTTGGGTGAGACAACTCAGAACAGCTGTGTCCAGAAATGTGCCTGGGAGATCCCCAGATGCTTCCATGCTTACTGCGGGGCTGTCCTGTGGGTCCGGAATGCTCTCCTCTCCCTGCCTCTCATCCCTTATGTAGCCTGCTTATCTTTCAGATTCAACTGCCACCAACTTTTCTGGCACATGCTTCCTGCGGTGTCCTGAGGAAAGCAAGGAAATGTGTTTACGTTCCTCTCCTTGCTAATCTCACTCCATTGTGTTTGGGATCAAGAAAAGGGTCTGGTGGGAAGCAGTCATGTTTGCTGGTGACGAAACCAGACAGGATGGCAGAACGGCAGTTAAAGGGCGGAGGTGTTGGTGGACTCCATCAGCGTGGCTCTTGTCACCAACAGGAATGACAACTGAGATGATCCGGAGAAAGAACAAAGACCTGAGGCTGATGGGCAGGCAGAATGCACTGACTAGGAGGGAAGTGTTTTCTGTTCTTAGGGAAATCTAAAGTGTGTTTTCCCTAACTGGGGAAACAAAGTGGAAGAAATGGGTTTTTTTCTAAGTAACTTTTTTAAATGTTTAATGATTTTTTTATTTTTATTTTATGCACATTGGTGTTTTGCTTGCATGTGTATCCTAGATGAGGGTGCCAGATCCCCTGAAACTAGAGTTACAGACATTTGGGAGCCACCATGTGGGTGCCAGGAATTGACCCCACATCCTTTGGAAGAGCAGCCAGTGCTCTTAACTGCTGGACCACCTCTCTAGCCCTCCATGTTAACTTATTCTTATCTGTGGGGAAGGCAAAGGGGGTGGGGGCTGAACAAAGGCTGCACAGGCCAGGTAGAGTGGCGTGCACCTTTTGCTCCCACACTCCTGAGGCAGAGGCAAGTGGAGCTCTATGAGTTTGAGATTAGACAGGTCTACATAGTGAGTTCCAGGCTGGCCAGGTCTACCACAGTGAGACTCTCCCTAAAATAAACAATCAGTAAGTAAATACTACGCAGATAGATATAAAGTATTATTTTTGGAAGAAACAGCAAAGCCTAAGCAAATACATTATACTCGGATTCTAATAACAATCTCTTGAGCCTTTAGAATCAACCCAAACTTGATTGCTTTGTGTCACTGAGAATAATCTTTCTTCCTCTCCTCCTCCTCCACTTCTCTCTGTCTCTCTGTCTCTGTCTCTCTGTCTGTCTCTCTGTCTCTGTCTCTGTCTCTGTCTCTCTCTCTGTCTCTCTGTCTGTCTCTCTCTCTCTGTCTGTCTCTCTCTCTCCCCTCCCTCTCTCTCTCTGGACAGGATTTTGTTGGCCCAGGCTGGCCTGGAACCTGTGATCCTATTTCCTCAGGCTCCCTGGTGCTGGGATACTGGATGTGCACTACCACACCTGGCCCTTTCCTCATCCTGACAGCAGAAGGGAATGGGGAAGGGTCCCACCCCTTGACGCTGCCTCTGTCTGTCTCCCCAGGTTATTACTTACTCCAGTCGCCATGTCTACAATAACTTGACTGAGGAACAGAAGGGCCGAGTGGCCTTTGCTTCCAACTTCCTGGCAGGAGATGCCTCCCTGCAAATCGAGCCTCTGAAGCCTAGCGACGAAGGCCGATACACCTGCAAGGTGAAGAACTCAGGACGCTATGTTTGGAGCCATGTCATCCTCAAAGTCCTAGGTAAGGTAAATGCCTGCCAGACAGATCTCTCTATGAGTTTGAGGCCAGCTTGGTCTACAGAGTGAATTCCAGGACAGCCTGGGCTACACAGAGAAACCCTGTCTCAAAAAAATACCTGCATCTTATGAGGTGTCAAGAGGGGCCGAGCCAGCTGTAGATGGCAGTAAAATCACCTATTTAATTCTTGTAGTATGCACGTAGACATCACCAGGACCAGTTCCCACAAAGAAACGTTTATGTTCTAGATTTTAACCATAATAAGAGAAGAAAACATAATTATAGTTTTCTTTTTTAACTTTATTTAGTTTGTGTGCATGTGTGTGTGTGTGTGTGTGTGTATACATTTCTATTATTGGTTGGGGAGGGGGGATCTGAACTCAGGACTCCAGGCTCATAGAGCAAGCGCTTTTACCCACTGAGCCATCTTGATGACCCATAATTATGATTTTCCCATGGCAACTTATTTATAAAATTTAAACATCCTCTAATATTTGGATAATTTTCTTTGAATACTTGAATAAGTACTTCCAAACTACTGATCTTCTATCCTTGTTTCAATTAATTTTCTTAAAATTCCCAGTAAAGCCAGGTGGCGGTGGTGCATGCCATTAATCCCAGCACTGGGGGAGGGGGGGGAGCGAGACGGATCTCTGTGAGTTCGAGGCCAGCCTGGTCTACAGAGCGAGATCCAGGACAGGCACCAAAACTATACAGAAAAACCCTGTCTTGAACCCCCTCCCCCCCCCAAAAAAAAGAGAAATTCCCAGTAAATAACAGCATCTGTTTTTTGAGAAGTGGCATGGGGGTTTCTGAGGCGTGGCAGGTTCCACCACTGCAGGTAGCTGCTGAGGGATGCTGGGGAGAGGGGCCGGGGAGAAGATGATCGAGCTTCAGGAGGTGAAGCATGGCTAGGTGAGTTTCAACTCAAAACTGAACGAAAGTCGGCAAGATGGATGACTAAATAAACACCCAAGCAGGGTGCAGCTCTTCCTCTGAACCTGGCATTAGGAAAATTTCTGCATGATCACACTTTTTCAAAAAATTTTTTTCGCCAGTGAAACCCTCCAAGCCCAAGTGTGAGCTGGAAGGAGAGCTGACGGAGGGCAGCGACCTGATGTTGCAGTGTGAGTCTGCCTCTGGAACCAAGCCCATTGTGTATTATTGGCAGCGCATCCGGGAGAAGGAGGGAGAGGATGAACACCTGCCGCCCAGATCCAGAATTGGTAAGTCATCTTCCTGTCAGTCTCCGGGGCCAAAAATATATAATACAGTGGCCACGGCTTCCAAATCTGCTGGGCCAGCAGCTCGCCAGACGCCCTTGACCAGGCTGAGGAGTCTCCTTTCAATGCATTGTCATGGGCTTGTGCGGTTGTCATTAGTTTGTTTTGCTCTGTTTGGTTTGATTTAGGGTCTCATCTAGCATCCTGTCCTAGATTGCTTTTCTGTTCTTGTGGTAGAACACTATGACCCAAAGCAGCTAGGAGAGTGTTATCTTACACTCCCCGGTCACAGTCCATCTTTGAGAAGTCAGGCAGGAAGGCAAGATAAGAACCTGCAGGCAGGAACCATTAATGAACCAACTTGCTCTCTCTCTCTAGATATGCTCAACTAGCTTTCTTTCTCTTTCTTTCTTTCTTTCTTTCTTTCTTTCTTTCTTTCTTTCTTTCTTTCTTTCTTTCTTTCTTTCTCTCTCTCTCTCTCTCTCTCTCTCTCTCTCTCTCTCTCTCTCTCTCTTTTTTTAGCTTTCATGTATTTATTTTATGCGTATGAGTATGCTATCTGCATTTGTGTCTGCCAGAAGAGGGCATCAGATCCCATGATAGATGGTTGTGAGTCACTATGTAGCTGCCGGGAATTGAACTCAGGACTTCTGGAAGAACAGCCCCCTCAACTAGCTTTCTTACACAGCCTGGGCGCTCCTACCTAGGGATGTTGCCACCTGCAGTGACCTGGGCCTTCCTCCCATATCAACCATCAATCAAAACAATCTTTCACAGACACACCCAGAGATCAATGTAGTTGGAGGGGGGGGGGGTTCCCTCTTCCCAAGTGTGTCAAAGTGACCATCAAAAACTAACCAGCAAAAAAAAAAAAAAAAAAAAAAAAAAAGCCATACAGTGGTAGTGCATGCCTTCAGTCCCAGAGGCAGGCAGGGAGACAGAGGCAGGCAGATAGGGTGATATTGTGTTCCCAAAAATATTGTGCACCCTAATAAACATATCTGGGTCAGAGAACAGAACAGCCACTAGATATAGAGGCCAGAAAATGGTGGCACACATGCCTTTAATCCTAGTATTTCAGAGGCAGAGATCCATCTGGATCTCTGTAAATCCAAAGCCACACTGGGAACAGCCAGGCATGGTAACAAGAGCCTTTAATCCCAGGAAGTGATGGCAGGCAGCAGAGAGGTATTTAAGGCGTGAGGATGAGGAACTAGAGCTGGTTAAGCTTTTAGGCTTTTGAGCAGCAGTTCAGCTGAGATTCATTTGGATGGGGATTCAGAAGCTTCCAGTCTGAGGAAACAGGAACAGCTGAGGAAGTGGCGAGGTGAGGAAGCTGTGGCTTGTTCTGCTTCTCTGATCTTTCAGCGTTCACCCCAATGCCTGGTTCCGAGTTTGTTTTTATTAATAAGACCTTTTAAGATTCACTACAAGCAGATCTCTGTGAATTTGAGGCCAGACTGGTCTATAGAGCAAGTTCCAGGACAGGTTCCAAAACTACACAGAGAGACCCTACCTTGAAACCCTCTCCCCTCCCCCCCCCCAAAAAAAAAAAAAACTAACCAGCAGAAGTCTACTCTCAACCTTTGGCCAAGATCAGATGTAAGGTCTTACATAGCCCAGGCTAGCCTCAAACACCTGAACCTTCAGCCTCCACCTCTCAGGTGCTGGGATTACAGCATATGTTACCACCAAGTCCAGTGTGAACCATTCTTGCTGTTATTGTTTATTTTTTGAGACAGGATGTCATAGAGCCAAGGTTGGCATGGAACTTGCTACCCAGAGTTCAAGACTAGTGAACTCTGGATTATCCTGCCTCTGTCTCCCAATTGCTGGGATTATAGGGACTTACCTACACGTCTAGGTTACTGTTAAATCTCTTAAACTTCATTTTTTCATCTGTAAACTTGAACAACAACAAAACCCTACCTCTTTCTTCAAATGTCATAAAAATTAAAATGAGAGGGTTAAGGAAATGTATTATATAAACTACTCTAACTAAATGAACTGTTTTAGTATTCACTGAATGCTCTCCATTTTTTTTTCTTTTGGCTCTGCAGTGGGGATTAGAACTAGGACTTTGTATCTGCTCCCTGTCCCCTCAGATAGTCTCCGGAAGTTGCCCAGAATACCCTTGAACTCACTCTGTAGCCCAGTTAGACCATGAACAGGTGATTCTCCTGCTTCAGCCTCTCAAACAGCCACCAGGCCCGTCGTTCCCAATCTTTGGTAACTCTTGAAGTTGCACGACAATTTAAAATAGTATTTACCCATTTCCCACGTTTCAAAACAAGATCTTTTCTGTCATTTCATCCCATGGAACCATTTGACCTCACAGGTCAGTGATGTGCCACAGTAAACAATATAGACACTGTCCTGGAGGAGACTTACCATTCTGCTTTCCTCTTGTATAGATTACAACAACCCTGGCCGGGTGCTGCTGCAGAATCTCACCATGGACTCCTCTGGGCTCTACCAGTGCACAGCGGGCAACGAGGCTGGAAAGGAGAGCTGTGTGGTTCGAGTGACGGTACAGTGTGAGTATCTTGGGGTTTCCCTGATCAGTGTGAGCAAGTGTCTTGGGGTTGCCTTGTACAGTGTGAGTATCCTGGGGTGGCCCTGTGCAGTGTGAGTATCTTGATGTTGCCTTTTGTTGCTGGAGGGCTTCTCTCCAGGTTCCCCAAGCCCCGCAGTCCCACAATCCACTTATAAAATAATCACTCAGACGCTTATATCACTTATAAACTGTATGGCCGTGGCAGGCTTCTTGCTAACTGTTCTTTTATCTTAAATTAACCCATTTTTATAAATCTATACCTTGCCACGTGGCTGATGGCTTACCAGAGTCTCTACATGCTGCTTGTCCTGGCGGTGGCTGCAGTGTCTCTTCCTCAGCCTTTCGCTTCCCAGAATTCTCCTCTCTCCTTGTCCCACCTACTTCCTGTCTGGCCACCTACTTCCTGCCTGGTCACTGGCCATCAGTTTTTTATTTATATAGAATGATATCCACAGCAGCCTTTCTTTTAGAATGGAGATAAAACTCAGCGCCATGGGCATGCCAGCCAGCATTCTACCACTGAGCTAAACCCCCAACTTTCCATAAAGGATTTTGTTGTTTGTTTCATTTACAATTTTTATTGTTGCATTACAGTTTGGCATAAAATGTTTAAATCATGAGTAAAAATAAGGTCAAGGTCAAAGTCTTTCTTTCCAGAAGAACATGACTCTGACTGGTTGTATGGTTACCAATGTGACTTAGCCAGTCCTCCGAACTGTGGAGCTGGGGATTGGCTCAGTGGGCTAGCACTGGCATAGCATGGGTAGCTCCCTCAGTTGGGTGCCAGCACCATGCTTCTGTACACACACACACACACACAGACACACACACACACACCACACATACACGTATACACACACACACACCTACACACACACCACACATACACGTATACACACACACACACCTACACACACACATACACACATACACACACACTCACACATACACACACATATACACACACTCACACTCACAGACACACACATACACATACACATACACACACACACACACACACACACACACACACACACAGACTTGGGGTGAGGTCAGAGATACATACACAGTCCTCAAGTTTAGAAGGTGAAGGCAGGATAATCTGGAATTCAAGGTCATCCCCCACTATACAGAAGAAGTTTAGAGCCAATCAGGGCTACATAAGACCCTGTCTCAAAAAACCAACAACAAAACAGAAAAGTAGAGTCAGGTGTTTTGATGCATCCTGCAATGGTAGCACTAGGGGTACTATGACAGGAGGATAGTGAATTTGAAGCCAGCTTGGACCACTTGATGATAACTTTTTTTTTTTTTTTAAGGAAAGGAAAGAGTCAGGTGTGATGGTGCACTCCTTTAATCCCAGCACTCGGGAGGCAGAGGCAGGTGAATCTCTGTGGGTCTGAGGCCAGCCTGGTTTACAGAGTGAGTTCCAGGACAGCCAGGACTACATAGTGAGACCCTGTCTCGAAATAAACAAATATGACAAGAGAGAAAAGCAATTAACGGTCTTAACCAGCTCTAAAGCTCATAGGCCACAGAAATGTCAGCCAGCCAAAACATCTTCAATGGTTCAGTAGCAGCACTTTCAACATTGGGGATTACTAACCACTGTGGGGAAAAAAAATAACATCATAAACCAAGTCACAAAATAAAACCAGCCTGAATACTTGTCTCTATTTCTGTGTAACAAATTGCCCCAAATTTTGCCACTTAAAACTTCTTGACTCTCTTCTTGACTTACTTTCTGTAAGTCGGAAATTCAAGAGTGGCCTAGCTAGGAAGTCGGGCTCACTCTCTCCTCAGGAGAGGTTGCACAGTGAGTCATCTGGGCTGCATACATTATCAGACCTGGATGCTGGAGGCTAGCCCTCTAAAATGGCTCCCTGTGGCTCCTGGCCAGCCTGAAACAGTCATTGGAGATCTAGAGACTTGAGAACTAAGACTTGCAGTGATTCTGTAAAAGCAAAGCCTCAGAGGTGTGTTTTGTTTACTAGAAGTGAGTCATGGGTGAGCAAGAGTGGTCAGCAGATAAAGGCTCTTGGCAGCAAGCCTAATGGCCTGAGTTCCATGCCCAGGACCAACATGGTGGAAAGAACCAGCTCCCTCTAGCTGTCTGTCCTGTGACCGCCAACCAAGGGTACAGTGGCACGTGCATGCCCCCCCCACACACACATACACACAAACTATCTCACTAGTTAATGAAGGAGCTGTTAGGATGTTAAAGCCGGTCCAAAGAGCACTTGAAACCTTAGGTTAGGGACAGAGACACTTTAACTTGGAGACTGTGAAGATCACTGGGGTAGGCAGCAAAATAGTTAATGTTCCACACAATGGCAGGTGTGATCTCTGGGGTCACCTGTTTAACGGGAATGGGAAGCCTGTGTCTTCCTGCTGCGCAGAGGTCTGTAAGCTGTGTTAGAGTTACAAAGGGTCAGGAAGTGGACTTCTGTCCTGTCAAGCATCAGTTGTCCTACGAATTTAACAAGGTCTTCACAGAGAAACTATGAGAAACTGCCTGTCATGTCAAAAGTCCACCCTTTTTATTTGAAGCTATCATGCCAGTGAAACTAAACTAAACTAAAATAAAATAGTACCAACTAGGTATGGAAGCTCATACATACAATCTCAGCAATAAGGAGAACCAGGGACTCAAAGTCAGTCTGGGCTATAAACCAAGCCGTGCATGTGCACACATACACAACCCAAAGCCAGTGAGATGGCTTGGCAGTAGGTGCTTCCTGCCCAGCCTGATGAGCTTAATTTGATTGCAGGAATCCACAAGGTGGAAGGAGAGAACCGGTTCGTGCAAGCTGTCCTCTGACCTCAGCATACGCTCACAAAGGCACACATGCATATAAAATAAATAAATAAAATGCAATGATAAAATAAGGTAAACCCCAACCTTTCAAGAACCTAGAGCTATCTAAAGTCCAATTTTTTTTAAAAAAATAATTTTTTTTTGCCAGGCAGGCATGGTGGTGCACACCATAAATCCCAGCACTTGGGAGGCAGAGGTAGGAGGATTTCTGTGTGAGGACAGCCTGGTCTATATAGTGAATTCCAGGTCACCCCAGCCCCTGTCTCAGGGGAAAACTGGATGAAGGGTAAATCCTTATAGTAAGAGGCCATTTAGTTTTCAAAGATAAGCAGGACAAGAGTAAACAGCACTTTCTGTCGACAACACTTTCCAAATAGAGGTGGTACCCTTCTACCTGCTTCTACGCACGTTACGTCCAGCCTCGCCCACTCGCCATCGTCTCCAGCTTGCACAGTTAGAAGCATCCTAACTCGTATCCTTGCTTCCTCTCCTTCCCTTGAGACCCTCCATGTCCCCTAGAACTGACGTAGTGTGCTTTCTTAAATGTGGCCTGAAGCATGCAACTCTTCTATTGCCTCAATAATACAATGGTTGTCTGGTCCATTAGGCCCCATGGGAGACGGTCCCTTCCTGTGACTTCATGTCCCTGCACTTTTCCTTCACACTGACTCAAGTCCATCACACCCACTGTGCCTTCTGCCTGGAGCGCTCTACGTCTAGTTCACCACAAGACAGTCCTGTCATTTACATTTCGACTTAAACACCATACTTCATCGGAGTCCTGCGTGCCCAGACTGAAACTGTTCTCTGTCCTCCCTCCACATGGCCAGTCATCACTTTGGCTCTCACATCCTACAATTATTTGTACTGACTTCTTTATTTGTTTCAAACTCACAAACAGGAAAACTCTTATCACTCTCTATCAGACCTAGAACTGCCTGGCTTAAGGCGGGCACTTAATAAATTCTTAGCCTAATTTATATTCAAATGAGAACATTTATGTTACTAATGTGCAAGCCAAATTTACCTAGAGTTCTGAGTTTGAAAGCCACAAGTAATCACGCACAGAATTGTACGCTGTAGGTTATCTTCTATTTTATTTTACCAGTAGAAGAGGGAAGTTAGGGAAAGGGGCATGAGCAGAGCTAGAAGATGGCCCAAAGGTATCTTATTAGGATTAAAACGGTTTTTTAACATGACACAATAACTTTCCCCACCCATTTTATCATGTAAACCAAGGCAGACTTAAAATCCGTGGTTCCGTGACTACAGCTGGTGAGAATATGCAAAGGCACAGTCGCACAAGTGAGGGTCCCGGGGTGCGGTGCTATAAGCCGTCCTGTCCAGGGCTTCTGTCTTGAGAGCTCGTGCGTCTCCTAGCTTAGGTTTGACTTGACTTCTGTCTGTGCTTCTGAGAAAACAGATGTGCAAAGCATCGGCATGGTGGCAGGAGCAGTGACGGGCATAGTGGCTGGGGCCCTGCTCATTTTCCTCCTGATATGGCTGCTGATCCGAAGGAAAAGCAAAGAGAGATACGAGGAAGAGGAGAGACCCAACGAGATTCGGTAAGCTTCCCTACGCCTAGGAACTCCCTTTACAGGCCAGGCCCATAGTAACTAGTCAGTATAAACATCCCTCATTCCCTCCGAACCAGGGATCCCTTCAAAGGATTATTCTGGCAGGTAGGAAATTGCAGTCGAGGGACGGAAGATGTGACTCACTTTACTGTGAAACTGTCCTTGTTCTGGCTTGTGTTTCTGCTGCTGTGATAAACATCATGACCAAAAGCAGCAGTATGGGGGAGGAAAGGACTTATTTCCCCTTCCAGCTTACAGTCCAGTACAAAGGGGAGTCAGGGCAGGAACTCAAGCGGGAACCCGGGGTGGGGGTGGGGTGGGGTGTAACTGAAGCAGAGGCCACGCTGGAGGGGTGCACCTTACTGGCATGCTCCTCACAGCTTGCTCAGCCGCTTTCTTATATAACCAGCATCATCTCCCCCACCCCACCCAGGGCGTCCCCACCCACGGTGAGCTGTCCTCTCTGACATCACTCATTAATCCAGAAAATGCCCTACAGACTTGCCCCAAGGCCAGCCTGACAGAGACGTCTTCTCAGTTAAGGCTCCCTTTCCACATGACTCTGCCTTGAGTCAAGCTAACAATCAACCGGCATAATTCTCAACTTTACTTCTGATTCATTCCCACTTAAAAAGGGTATATGATAAAGGACGGTATGACCTACAGGACATGGAAGGCTTTGAGTACACAGACCCCAAAATCAAGGCTATTCTATGCAGACCATCTCATGTTGATCCGTATCCTTCTGGTACACCTGGCTGGACGTCCAGCTGTCACATACCAAACATTTTCCTAAACTGAGCATCCAGTCTTACAAAACCAGGAAGTGTTTAGTTCCTTAACTGGCTGCCTTTGGAGGTTTTTTGGCTTGAGGGATTTATTTAAAAAAAAAAAATTTATTTTTTTTTTTTTAGGAAGTAACTTTTAAGAGTCATCACCACATCCCTGGCAGTACTAAAGTTTATCTTTTCTGTCTGCTCATTTTTTTCCCTTTCAGAGAAGATGCGGAAGCCCCCAGAGCCCGCCTCGTGAAGCCCAGCTCCTCTTCCTCAGGCTCCAGGAGCTCCCGCTCTGGCTCTTCCTCCACCCGCTCCACAGGGAACAGTGCCTCGAGAAGCCAGAGGACACTGTCCAGTGAAGCGGCCCCCCAGCCGGGGGTTGCCACTCAGGCCTACAGCCTGATTGGACCAGAAGCAAGAGGTTCTGAACCAAAGAAAGTGCACCACACGACCCTGACCAAAGCAGAAACCACACTCAGCACAATCCCTAGCCAGAGCAAAGCCTTCCAAACTGTCTGAAATCACAGCGGACTTGACTTGCGCTCTTCCAGAAGTCAGGATCCTAGCCTAGCCACCGGAGCTCCGTTCACCAGCCACACAAGCCCCTCAGCCAGATGAGAACTCACTTTCATAGCTGCCATCATGGCACCGACCAGTTCTGACGAGCACCTTCCTTCCTTACCGGACACCAAACAAAGGACATGGATAGGCTGGTCATCTCAAGAAAGGCACCTCACTGTGCCTTCAGAGGAGAGGTGGAGGCAAGGGGGGCCCAAACTAATTTTGCTGACCAGGACTTGTGGTGAAAATCAAGGAGAGGTGAGGTTGTGTACACCTGAGCCATCTTACCTAGGAATGTTGCGAGTCACCACAGTCAAGAAGAAATGGGAATCTCATAGATCAATTTTCTATTCATTTCTGCAAATTGATTGGATTATCGTGATTATTCAGATAGTCAAAACAGAAACCCACAGCCTTATATTAACACCTCTCTGCAACATGTACTGGGACAAATGCTTCTAAGAAACTCACATTAAAAAAAGAAGGAAACACTTTTTTTTTTTTCTACTTTGACTTGACTTCATGTATCCTAAGGTCTGAACATTAATTTGGGGGAGGATTAGCAGGGGACAGAGAAACGTGATTTTCTCTTTCCTTATCTACAACCAACCTCCCGATTTCCATGGAACCCTAGAATAATAACTAAGAAAAGAGTCCAACCAAGATGGGACATGGGTCTGTGAAGAACTTTCCACTTTGATGTTCAGAGGATTGCCAACAGATATCAAAAATAAATCCTGGGGCAGTTGCCGGTCATGACTCAAATCTGACGCCCCCTAAAGACTTCTCTACTAGATGTTTCTAGAAGAAACAAGTATTCGCTACAGGTCACTTAATGAATGTCCTTAGGGAAAGAATCCTCTAGAGAAAGTCTCTTAGGGAAGTTGGAAGGTCCCCTTTGAATACCATTTCCTGCTCCTCTTGCTGAGAAGCCGTGAAACCAGAATTTCAAGACTGATTGGAATAGAGAGGGGAATTAGACCTTTCCCTTAATAGGTCAAAGGACATTTAATACTGGCCCAAACTTGGAGATTCCTCTGTTTCTTTCCTTTTAGAAGGATGTGGATGTGGGACCTTTGATGATTCTAGGCCTTAAATTTTCAAAGATCATTTCCTAAAGGCATTGAAAATACATGCCCCGTCACTCCCCCACTAAGAGGCTGAACCAGAGAGAACCTCAGCGTCTCTCTTCTCAGCCTTCGCCTCCAAGAAAAGTGTAGCTGTGGGCTGAAAGGCACACAAACTACCATTAGGGAGCAGGTGGTGAGAAAAACAAGTGGGTGTCAGGAGAGGGTTCAGCTAATGTCTGTTAATGCTTGTGTGTGTGTGTGTGTGTGTGTGTGTGTGTGTGTGTTTGGCATTTGGGAAAGAATTAGCAAAAAGGATTCACCAGCAAAACTATCAAAACAACTCATATAAGGGAAAAGAAAGAAATTTAAAAAGGAAAAGGAAAAAAAAAAGCAGTCCTTCCTCGATAAGGATAAGTAACTTGCCTTTTAGACAGCTGTGACAAATGGGGTTCCTATGGCCTAGCTGCTAAGCCTGAATTCAAAGTCAGCAGGTCCTGGTGGGTGGAACCCAGCATTTCCTTTTGTTAACCAGGGCAAAGGCTGCAGGAAAGAGGAAGTGGCTGCAGCTACTGTGCTGAAGCACTCTCTGAAGTGGTACTCAGACGGGGACAGGGAAAAGGTTGATGCTCAATATTGCCCCGTTTCTCTGGCTTTTTATCCATCCCTACGTTTAATGTGCAGAAGAGTGTCCTCACAGAATATACATACATTTCCTTCTAAAGTGCCTGGGAAATGATGCTTGTGTTAAGGTGTCTAGGTTCATTTGGGTGGACTTCCTGCCTGCTAAAATGACGGTCCTCACCTGAGTTTTGTCTTCCTTTGAAAGAGGTACAGATAAGAGACACTGGGGGAATAACAGGGATGCCTGTTCATTTGAGAGAATAGGCATATTTGAAATGCTCCTTATACTAACTCTTATCTCATTGTAAGATTTTTTTTTTTTAAAGCCCTTTACTCGACTACATTTTTATTCCTCCTGGAGGATGGTATCCAGGCAACATGTCTCTTCTGCTATGTAATTCTGAGAATTCGCCTTCCTGGAGTCCCTGAGCCAAAGGAGCTCACAATGAAGGCTGCAGCTGGGCCTCACTGGCAATCTTCTCACTGTTTCCTGTCTTTGAGAATCAGGTTTCCTGTCAGTGCTTCCAGAGCAGGGATCAGTCCCCTTTGTCTGAAAAGGAAATCCCGGTTATTTGAATGTGTTATTGGAGACTAATCCCATTGAATACCCAAGTGACTTTGGAAATTCATTCCCAGTGGAAAACTACAATAAATATATAAAACAGATTGTACTAGGAGCTGAGGAATTCTGGGAGCTGCGGCCCTGAGCGCCTTCCCTTAGAATCAGGCTTCCAGGTTTCAGTAAGACGGAGTGTGGGCTGGGGACAGAGTGAGGGCCATGACCGGCTCCAAACCTTATTCCATTGATTTTGCCAACCAAGCTGAATGAGTCTTTACTGTGAAACAGAGGAAAAAATTACTGATGGACAGAAGCCCAAATAAAAGTTTGTGGGAAGAAAATGCAGATGGAAGAATGTGGACGTTTAAAGAGTAACCGTTTCAATAAAATACGTAAGCCAAACTGAAATCTGTAAATTAGTAAAAGTGATGTTTTTGTTGTGTTGTATGCAAAGCGTTTCAGAATTCTGTTCCAAAAGGTTCTTATAGTTTGTCTCATTTCCGGTGTTAAGCTGTGTATCTGTCAGTCTGCTTTGTCGCCTTGTAAATGGACAGAAAGTGTCACAAAGGCAGTTATTGATTATTGATTGTAACTCCATCTGTATCAGCAATGACAAAATAAACAAAGGAAGACACCACTGCAGGAGAGGCTGGGCTCCTGGAACCTGCCGTGGAGATGTAGCTACACCTTGCTGCCAAAATAACAGAATGGAGGCCAAGTGCAATCTATCAGTGAGTGAGTTCATTCACAAGTTATTGTTAATCCCCAAGATTCCAGGAGAAAGACCACTGACCCAAATCATCATCCAAATGAATTAAAGCAGGCAATTCGTGAAAGCAGGCCGGCTCATCAGTATATGAAGTATTTCTTCCTCTCAAAGCCAGATGTTAGGTGTAAACGGCACAGAGACAGCTGCCCTTAAAGACTTTGTCACAATCAACCAATAATCATTGCGAAGCGAGTATTTTGTGCCAAGGCTAAGTACCAACTGAGGGATCTGGCAAGAGAAGTAACCCCTGAGAGTCATAGAAATCCGAAAACAACTTCACAGATGTCCACAGAAATCTAAGAGCAAAAAGTAACAGGCTGGTGGTACATCCCCATAATCTGATCACTCAACTGGAGTCAGGAGTTCACATTCACCCAGCCTGGCATACATGAAACCTGTTTCAGAAAGACAGAGAACAATAACGGTAGCTATCACTTATTGAAATATCGTGTGATGGGCACTATTTCTTTGAAGACAGGATTTCATGTAGCCAAGGCTGGCCATATACTTACAGCTAAGGATTACCCTGAGGTCCTGCCCCGACCTCCTAGAGTGCTGACATTACAAGCAAATTTACTATGCTTAGCTTTTTCCTTCCCTGACCCCAAAACTCTAAATATATTATACATTTTATCTCAGCTTCATACTCATATTAGCTCTATGAAAAGATGTTTGCATTCTCATTTTATTTTAATTTATTGTTTGCTTTTGTTTTTTGAGACAGGGTTTCTCTGTGTAACCACATTGGCTGTCCTGGAACTCACTCTAGACCAGGCTGGCCTTAAATTCACTGAGAGTCCACCTGTCTCTGCCTCCCGAGTGCTGGGATGAAAGACATGCACTACTACCACGAGGTGCATTCTCATTTTAAAAGTAAGAAAACTCGGTGTTGGAAAGATGGTTTGGCAGTTAAAAGCACTGCTGGTTTTGCAGAGGACTGGAGTTTGGTTCCCAGCACTCACATGGTGGCTCACGATTGTCCCTAACTCCAGTTTAGAGGCTCTGATGCTCTTCTCTGACCTCCTCAGGCTTCTGCATCTATACGGTACATATACACTCATGCAAATACACACATATACACATAAAAGTAAATACAATTAAAAAACAAATAAGGCTGGGAGATGGTAGCACACGACCTTCATCCCAGCTCTCAGGAGGCAGAGGCAGGTGGATCTCTCTGAGTTAAAGCCCAGCCTGGTCTGCAGAATGAGTTCCAGGACAGTCAGGGCTACACAGAGAAACCGTCTGGAAAGACAAAATTAAAAACAAATGGGAAAAGTAAAACACAGCGAGTTTGAGTCAGTAGCAGAGCTCCAATTTATACACAGCTGTGTCGGTGTAGTAACATGACATGGAATCCCAGCACTTGGGAGGCTGAGGCAAGTAACAGCCTGAGCAACATTAGCAAGACGTCATCTCAGAAATATAATACATGCACCCAGACGTACACCATTGTGTTCCATCAGAACTGATAGATCTTGACTAGCTGCTCTTCTTATCCCTAAAATTCTTATAGCTTTTATGAAAACCCATGGACATACCTTCCTTCTGCTTGCTTTCTCTTCTCTACCCTCTTCACTCACACAACAAAGATCATTCAAACAGTACAAATTATTTTGTAAACATATAAATACATATATCATGCCGGGCAGCGGTGGCACATGCCTTTAATCCCAGCACTCGGGAGGCAGAGACAGGTGGATCTCTATGAGTTTGAGGCCAGTCTAGTCTACAGAATGAGTTCAGGTCAGGCTCCAAAGCTACACAGAGAAATCCTGTCTCGATAAATAAATAAATAAATAAATAAATAAATAAATAAATAAATAAATAAATAAATAAATAAATGTAATCATGGATATAGATGAAATAATACGTACAATTCTGAGAGAATGTTGAGCACAGAGTATCTTGAACACACTGAGGTTAAGTTGATAATAATTAAGGTACATTAATTTTATTAAAAATGTTTATAGAGCTCAAACATTCAAGGGGCCCCAGATTTAGAAGTCATTATGGTCACAGCTGGGTGTGGTGGCGCCTGCCTCTAATCTCATCACTTGGAAAGCTGATGGATGGCAAGAGGGCCATTGAGAGTTCGAGGCCAGCCTGGACTACAAAGTAAGGTCTGGTTCCGGAGAGATGGTTCAGCAGTTAGGAATACTAGCTGTTCTTCCAGAGGACCCAGGTTTGATTCCTGGCCCCCACATGGTGGCTCACAGATACCTGTAACTCCAGTTCTAGGAGATCTGACACCCTCTTCTGGTCTCCACTGTGTTCATGTGCTACACTAACATACATGCAGGCAGAACAGCCATACAAATTAAAAAAAAAAAATTGGAGCTGGGCATGGTAGCACACATCTTTAATCCCAGTACTCAGAAGGCTGAGGCAGGCAGATCCCTACAAGTTCAAGGCCAGCCTAGTCTATAGAGCAAACTCCAGGCCAACCAAAGCTGTATAGTAAAGCTACACGCAGCTACAAAGCTAAACAGACACTGTCTCAAAAATAAGGAAATAAACAAATAAATGAGTAAATCTAAAAAAGAAAAACAAGTTGAGTTCCGCCAGCATGAGCTACCCAATGAGACCCTGTCTCAAAAACATAATGAAACAAAGCCGGGCGGCGGCGGCGCACGCCTTTAATCCCAGCACTCGGGAGGCAGAGCCAGGCGGATCTTTGTGAGTTCAAGCCCGACCTGGTCTACAGAGTGAGATCCAGGACAGACTCCAAAGCTACACAGAGAAACCCTGTCTCAAAAAAAATAAATAAAAATAAATAAATAATAAAAAAAAAACCATAGTGAAACAAAACCCCAGTCCAAGAACTGTGTTTATAATTATTTAAGGCTAACTTTCTTGTCCCTCTTTTCTCTGCCTGCCTGCCTACCTGCTAGGACTGAAACCCACAACCTAACAAAACTAGGCAAAGGCTCTACCACTGTGCGACATCTCCAGCTCTTTCTGGGTTTTTATCTCATCTTTGTCACCATTCCCAGAGAAGTCAGAAACATGTTTTTGCTTTTTGTTTCGCTTTATTTTATTTATTTATTTATTTATTTATTTATTTATTTATTTATTTATTTATTTATTTATTTATTGTTTTGGGAGGACAGGGTTTCTCTGTGTAGTTTTGGTGCCTGTCCTGGAACTCTCTCGGTAGACCAGGCTGCCCTCGAACTCACAGAGATCCACCTGCCTCTGCCTTCCGAGTACTGGGATTAAAGGCGTATGCCACCATGTCCGGCTCAGAAACATTTTTTAAATCAGTTTATCCACTAAGCACCTTTGACAATGATTTCAATTTATATTAAAAACAAAACAAAACAAAAAACCCAGCACATGGGAGACATGGAAAGCAGGTCTCTGAGTTCAAGTCCAGTCTGCTCTACATAGTAAATTCCAGACCAGCCAGGGCTTCATGGTGATACCTCTAACACCCAATAATCATAACAATAACAACAATTTATGGAGAAGATGGTTCCTACAACAGCATCTCTTTTCCATACTACAGGATTAAACAAGATGATTTACATGGAATTTGAAGCCAGCCATAGCAGCACCTACCTTTAATTGCATCACTTAAGAGTTCAAGTTCATCCTCTGTTGTAGAGTGAGACCAGCCTGGACAACAGAAGACTCTGTCTCAAAGATACTTTTTAAGTGTGTGTGTGTGTGTGTGTGTGTGTGTGTGTGTGTGTGTAGATCCTACTCTATCCACAAAGCTGTCCTGATGTCCACATACATGCCATGCACTCTCCAGATAACAAATTAAGTATTTTGAAACTTCATAAACTGCTGACAATCTTGGCTAAGAATCGAAGCACACAAAGCAAAGCATATGCTGTGGAATAAGGCTGATCTGACTTTGAAACTAGGTTGAGGTAGAGCAGATTGTTTATTCTTTCAGGAGCCTTTCTGTCTGTATCTGAAGGTAGGATACAATCTGCCTACCACAAGCTGAGCACTGCAGTACCCTGCAGCTTTAATTCCAGCACTCAGGAGGCTGAGGGGCAGATCTCTGTGAGCTGAAATCAGCCCAGTCTACAGAGTAAGTTCCAGGCCAGCCAAAGCTACACAGTGAGATCCTGTTTCAAAGCAAAAACAAAACAACAAAGATCTGTGTAAAACAGTTGACATTCGAGTCACATAAGGAAACACGAGTGTCCTGGGTCCTTGCTCCACACACAGAGGCTGTAGAAAAAGAACTCAATAGTTAGACAGCAGGCTGCTTTTAATGTTCAATGTGGCTAAATATTTTCCTTAATTTCCTTTGTATAGTATAATAAAAGAAAATGATATTAGGATGACTTACATGTATGTCTTCATGTTTATGTGAAGTAATTTATACTTTGCTACAGTTAGAAAGGCAAAATACTAATATCAGTTTGGATCATTCTGGTTTCAATTTTCCTGAAGGAATGCAGTAAACACATTCAAGTCTTGGACAATCAGGCCACATACTGCAGTTTTTAGTCATGTCATTGATTCTAAGAGGGGCTGTTTCTGATGGAATTTCCATTTAAGTTTATCGTTCTTTGATCCTGAATAATAACTTTCCCCACCCCCAGCTGAGGACGCAGAACCCAGGACCTTGCACTTGCTAGGCAAGCGCTCTACCACTAAGCTAAATCCCCAACCCCACAAATAAGTTACTGCTACCAGAGAGCGCATACACCTATGAATCCCATTTATACTCTACACACAATATAAATTTGGGTACCCTGGCCTGCCTTTCTTTCTTTCTTATTTATTTATTTTTTAATATTTTTTTATTATGCATGCAGTGTTCTGCCTGCATCCCTACAGGCCAGAAGAGGGCACCAGATTTCATTACAGATGTTTATAAACCATCATGTGGTTGCTGGGAATTGAACTCAGGACCTCCGGAAGAGCAGCCAGTGCTCTTAACCTCTGAGCCATCTCTCCATCCATCAGCCTGGCCTTCATATACTACCTGCCTCATTAGACTCTCATTAAACAGCAAGAGCATGACAAATTCAGATTTTATGGATCTTGGGTCTCTGAGATAAAAAGACCTAAATGTTCTGACACTTCCAGACCTAAGAACCCTAAGGGGAAAAACAGGAAACGAAATGATAGACAAAGGACAGAAAAATAAAGTCCTACACATTTTATTTACCCTCTAAAGCTCTGAAGGCCTTGTACTATAGGAAGAGAAACAGAAGGTTCTGTTTTGTAATCACAGAACTCTTACTTCTGGAGATCTGGGATACATTTTCTGTTGTTCTTCTTGAGACTGAGTCTCACTATTAGCTCAGGCTCAAAGTCATGATCCTCTTGCCTCTCATATTTTGAGTGCAGACAAGTGCCTCATGCCTGACCTTGTAATTAAAAGTAAATGAGTAGTGTGTGCCACCTACTTAAAACAGTGCTTAGCATGTGGTAGGCACACACCAATGTACATCGTTACCCTATTTCCAGGCAGCACCCCAAGCACCCAAACTTTGATTTTTTTTTTTTATTCTTTAGAAAAGGTGTGCTGGTTCATTTTGGGGGTTTTTATTCATTTGTTTTTGTTGTCAGCTTAACACAAACTAGAGTTATCTGAGAAGTGGGAATGTCAGTTGAGAAAACACTTCTATCAGATTAGCTGGTAGGCAAATCTGTGGGACATTTTCTTTCTTTCTTTTTTTTTCAGACAGGGTTTCTCTGTGTAGCCCTGGCTGTCCTAGAACTCACTCTGTTGACCAGGCTAACCTGGAACTCAGGAAGATCCACCTGCCTCTGCTTCCTGAGTGCTGGGATTAAATAATTAATTAAATAGTTGATGTGAGATGCCCCAGACCACTGAGGGTGGTACCACCCCTGGGCAGGTGATCCTGGGTTCTATTAAAAAAAAACTGAGCTGGGCGGTGGTTGCACACGCCTCCAATCTCGACACTTGGGAGGCAAAGGCATATAGATCTCTGTGAGTTTGAGGCCAGCCTGGTCTACAAAGTGAGTTCCAGGACAGGCTCCAAAACCACACAGAGAAACCCTGCCTCGAAAAAACAAACAAACAAAAAACAAACTGAGCAAGCCCCAGAGAGCAAGCCAGTAAGCAGTGTTCCTCTGGTCTCCGCTTCAGTCCTGCCTCCAGGTTCCTGCCTTGAGTTTCTTCCCTGATTTCCCCTCCAATGGACTATAAACTATATGAGGAAATCAACTCTCTCCTCCCGTGCTGCCTTTGGTCATGGTGTTTATCACAGCAATAGAAAGTGAACCAGCACAGAGGGTCTCACTCAGTGGATGTGGTTGGCCTCAGACTTGAAATGAGCCTTAGGCCTCTGCCTCCCGAGTGCTGGGATTACAGGTGTGTACAAGCACCCTGGTCTTTTTTTTTTTTTTTAACAGTCTCCCTGGGTAGCCCTCCTTGGCCTAGAACTAGTGCCTTTCCTGTCTGCACCTCCTGAGTGTTGGGGTGTAGGTCTGCATCACTCTGCTTGGTTAATCTCAGCTCTGGAATAAGTAAATTTGCTGTTTGAAACCCTGAGCTGCTAGAAGCAAAGACACAACATTCACTTTATTTTCTGCTTTTATTTTGTCTTAGTTTTATTTTTTATAGGGGAAGGGGCATTCATGCCACGGTGTGCATGTGGAGGTCAGAGTGCCACCTTGTAGGACCAGTTTGCTTTTTCTTCCTTTACATGGCTTCCAAGACTCAAACCCATGTCTTCATGTCTGCATGGCAGACAGTTTACCTTCTGGGCTATCTTGCCGGCCCTTTGTGCTTTTTTTTTTTTTTTTTTTGGTTTTTCGAGACAGGGTTTCTCTGTGTAGCTTTGCGCCTTTCCTGGAGCTCACTTGGTAGCCCAGGCTGGCCTCGAACTCACAGAGATCCGCCTGGCTCTGCCTCCCGAGTGCTGGGATTAAAGGCGTGCACCACCACCGCCCGGCTCCCTTTGTGCTTTTAATAGATAGTAAGAACACGATTCAAACCCTGGAACACACTTTGAGCGACCAGAAGCTGATGCTAATTGTTCTGCTGTCTAAAAACTATTTCTGGAGTCGGGCGGTGGTGGCGCACGCCTTTAATCCCAGCACTTGGTAGGCAGAGCCAGGCGGATCTCTGAGTTCGAGGCCAGCCTGGTCTACAGAGTGAGTTCCAGGAAAGACGCGCAAAGCTACACAGAGAAACCGTCTTGAAAAACCAAAAAAAAAAAAAAAAAAAAAAACCTAAAAGAAAACCCAAAAAACCTTTTTCTGTTCATGTGTGTATGTATAGTGTGGTATATGTGCAGTTGTGTGTGCCTGTAAGCTTGCAGAGCTCAGAGGAAGGTGTCGGGTATCATAACCTTATCCTCTTGAGACTGGAACTTAGCAGTAATTAGGCCAGAAGTCCCAGATACATCTAGTGCATTCCGGTCACACTGGTTCCCTCATGCCCCCTGCCCCATAGTGAATCACAAAAGTTTACTTAGCAAAACGTTTTATATGAAAACACGACCCAATTCTACATCACAGTCAAACAGTCCCTCTGGGGAAGAGATGTGACCCCTGTGCTGAACAGCCATTGCTTAGACTCTTTCCAAGGCTTCCTACATGATGATGCTGTTTCCTCCTGTGACCACCATTCTGATATTCATGTGTTGCCCACTAGTTACCATCCCCACACACTCATCAATCAGGAGACTCATAAAAGGGATTAAAGTCCCCGCAGTATTCCTTGTACATGTCGGCCACCATTTAACTTCAATGGTAATTCTTGTCCATAAATCTCTTCAGTTTGGGAGGGCGGACCTTGCTCATGACAACTCCTCAGCTGAGTGGGCATGACATGATGGTGAAGGAGCAGCCCCCTCACCCACTCTTATCCCCTTGGCAGCCCCCCCCCCCCATTGGTCTCTCATTCAACAAATCCCCATTCTGGGCTGGCTAGATGGCTCAGTGGTTAAGAGTGTTTGCTGCGCCGGGCGGTGGTGGCACACACCTTTAATCCCAGCACTTGGGAGGCAGAGCCAGGCGGATCTTTGTGAGTTCGAGGCCAGCATGTGTCCAAAGCAAGTCCCAGAAAAGGCGCAAAGCTACACAGAGAAACTCTGTCTCGAAAAAGCAAGAAAAAAAAAAAGTGTTTGCTGCTCTTCTGAAAGACTGGAGTTCAGTTCTTGACACATGTCAGGAGGCTTTCCTCCACCTATAACTATTCTCAGGGGATCTGACACCTTCTTCTGTGTGTGAATATGTGTCCCTGTGTGTGGGTGCCCGAGGAAGCCAGAAGAGGCTTTTTTAAAAGGTCCCCAACTCCCTTTCATGTCTTTTGTTTTTACTTTGGGATCCACTGGGCTTAATCAAGGCTGCCTTTGTGGGCAGAGTATGGAGTTATATCCACTAGAGCATGGCTTATTCACCAGTGGTTACCCACTCAAGACTTTCTCTCCACCAGCAATCAAACCATCTGCTCCCTGGGTGAGGCAGGGCTCCTTGAGCCCCTCCCCCATCTAGACTGAATGTTCGGAGGATCAGGCTTGCGCAGATCCTATGCTGGCAATGCCAGCCACCGACTTCATGAGTGCCACTGCCATGCCATGCCCAGAAACATTTCATGATCCTCTGTCCCATCATCTGGCTCTTACTTCTCTCTACCCCCTCTTCCCGAATGCTTCCTGAGTCTTGGAGGAGGTGTTATGATGTCCCTTTAAGGCTGAACACTCTACAGTCGCTTGTTCTCAGCAGTCTGACCAGCCTTGAGTCTCTGCATTAACCACCATTTGCTCCAGAGGGAAGCCTGTTAAGAGATCAAGGCTGAGGCAGCACTAACCGGGAACTCCCTGGACTGCAGGTCCTGACATTTCCCTGCCCCCTTTCCCTCTCTTGATAGTGAGATTATAGGTTGGCTCCAGAGATGCCTTGGCTGGAACTGTCGTCCGATAAGACGAAGTCTGGAGCCATTAGGATTGCACCAGGGGGTTAGTAAAAGTTTGTTCCCTGTGAATGGGGTTTACAGTGAGATTCCTGGAAAGGGAGGGCATTGAGCAGTTGTTAATTTTGCTGGAATGCTTGTTTTTCCACAGGCAGGAGGCTTCTTCCCTCCTCTCCCATCCTCAGGATGTCCTGTCTTCTAATCGGGCCTCGCTTTTACGCTTTTACTTCTTATTTTGAGACAGGGTTTCACTAAGTTGCTCCGGTTTGCCTTTAACTCACGCTCTAGTCCAGGCAGGCCTTGAGCTCCCTTCCTTGTTTCAGCCTCTGTAGTAGCAAGGGTCATAGGCCCTCACCACCGGACCTCCCAGAAAGAACACTTGTCAAACAGACTCAAGCTCCTCATTTTTCAAATTTCATTTTACAGACTGACTGACCGTCTCATATATTCCAAGCTGGGTCTAGCAGAACTCCTGATCCTCCACCTCCGGAGTGCTGACTGTAAGTGTAAGCCGCCACACCCAGTGACACTGTAGCTTAGAAAATCGGCCAGGGGTGAGCCTAAGACAAAGGAGTTGTGATGTCTTTGTGCCTCTCGTTCCTGATATGGGGGTGAGCGATATATACTTTAGAAAAGCCGTAAGAAATAAGCACGTGTGTTCACATTTACACGAAAAGCACCGTATTAAAACGATCTTCTTGGACAGTCACAAAAAGTACATCCCTCCAGGAACTCCATGCCAAGATTCAAATACGGGGTGGGGGTGGGGGGAGTTATTCCTTTATGACTTTGGTTCGGTTATTACTGGCTTTGATAAGGACAAAGAGCCTTCGGATAGCCGTCCTCACGTGGTCTGGAGACCTTCCAATTCAAACAGCCTAATTCCGAGTAGCTACAGTACTCTTCTTTAAAAAATAAACCGATGTGCGGCTGATAAGCAGCCGCTCTGCCCGTCGGAGAGGACACGTGGCCGGGCAGGCGAGCGGGGCTCGGTGGGCGCGGACCCCGGACGCCCTTGCCTGCCTCGGCGCACTGCGGTTCCGGGGTCCGGCGCCCGCGCCGGCGGCCACTGTCACGTTTGCAGGGACTCTGCGCGCTCGCGCCCTTCGGTTTGGGGCAAGTCAAGTCGGGGGAGACATTACCTCATGTTACTGAAAATAAAAGGTCGAGACGGCTCCATCAAGGACACAGGGCTGCCGGAAACGAGGACTGCCAAGGCCCGGCTCACCCTCGGGAGGGGGGAAAACAAAAAAACACCCTTTTGCACATTTTTTTCCTTCCCCCACGGAGGGAGCGGTCTGGAGGGACCGGGAGGGGACAGAGGCCACGCGGCCGCAGTCCCGAGGTGGGGAGGGGCGCTCGGCTGCGGCCATCAGCCAGGACTGGACCCTTCCTCTCACTGAGGGGCACGGCCGAGGGTCCTGGGGACCCCGGGACCCGGTCAGGCACGGCTGGGCCTCCGCCCTGGGGGCTGCGGACGGGCGCGTTCCATTCCTCCGGGGGCCGCGCCACCTCCGAGGCGGCACGGCGACCCGGCCACGCCAGCGCGGCCGCCCCATCCGTCTCAGGGCGGCGGACCGCGCCACACCTGGCGGAAGCCGATGGCCCGCGGGGCTGGCGGAGCGAGCGGGCCGGGCCGGAGGAGCGGGCGGGCGGGGGAGGGGCGCGACAACCCTCGCCGCCATTTTGTCCTCGGCCCACTTCCGTCTTCTCTTCCCGGACTCCCCCTCCCCTCGGGCTCCTCTCCCCCCCGGCCCAGGCTCCCGAGAGGCCCAGGTCGCGGAGAACACGGCCGTCATTGGTCCGTGGCGGATCGACCCGCCTTCCCGCGTCCGCTTCCTTCCGCTCCCCGCCCGCGCCCGCGGACAAGGACGCGCATGCGTACACTCGGCCGCCTCCCTCCACCCCCTCCCCCGCCAGCCCTGAGTGACAGAGGACTCCCGCGCGCGGGCTCCCTGCGCCCCGCCCTCCCCTTCCCCCCCCCGCCCCCCCCACGGGCCGTGCGGAGCGCGGGGGCGAGCATGAAAGTTCCAGAACGCTGCGGGCGTGCGTCATCGCCAGGTGGGGCGGGGCGGGGGCGGGGCGGAGGCGGGCCCCGGGGGGGCGTCCTGGTTCCTCATTGGTGCGTTCAGACGCGACCCGTCGCCCACTGGCTGAGGGGCTCTGATGGGCAGCGGGACGGGGCGGGATCCTTCTGGAAGGTTCTAAGACAGGGTATAAGAGACAGTGAGGCGGGCGGAAACCGGTCTCATTGAACGCGGAGGCAGCTTTCGGGGGGAATTTGTGCGGTCTCGTCGCTAGCGCAGCACAGGCCTACACGCCAGGTGAGGCCTGGGACTCGGGTGGCTGGGGTGGGGAGGGCCGCGGCCGGGTTGCAGCGGGCAGCAGGGGTGCTCGGGCGGCGGGCGCGGCGCGGCTTAGGCCTCCGTCCCCGGAGACCGCGGCTGCAGCTGGAGAAGGGGAGGATGGGCTTAGGCAGGGCGGCGCCGCCATGGCCTGGAGGCTCCGCGCGGCGGGGGAGGGGGGCCGCGGCGGCCCCGGGCCGCATCCACGACTCCGGTCCCCGGGTTGGGAGAGGGAGGCTTTCGACAGGCGCCCGGGAGCGAGCTGCTTGGAATAGTCGAGGAGGGCGAGCCCGGCGGCCGCAGTGCGCGGTCCGGACGGCGCGGGGAGGGGAGGGGGGGCTGGGCGCTCGGGGCCGGGGCCACGTGCTCAGCCATTGTCGCAGACCTTCAGGACAGATGGTTGCTCCAGCCAGGGGCGGGCGCTGCCAGCGCTGGCACGGCCGCCGGGACTGCAGCAGTGCCGTCCTGAGCCTTGTGCGCCGCCTCAGGTGATCGGTCTGGGCTGGCAGGAACCCACAGCCATTGCGGTCCGGACTCCGGGGAGGGGCAGGAAGCCGCTTAGTAACCATTTTCTCCTCTGTGCCGTTCTCTTGCAGCAACCATGTCTAAGGGACCTGCAGTCGGCATCGATCTTGGCACCACCTACTCCTGTGTGGGTGTCTTCCAGCACGGGAAGGTGGAGATAATTGCCAATGACCAGGGAAACCGAACCACACCGAGCTACGTTGCTTTCACTGACACAGAACGGCTAATTGGGGATGCCGCGAAGAATCAGGTTGCAATGAACCCCACCAACACAGTTTTTGGTAAGGAGCCAATTTTTTATGTGGGCTGGGAAGCTTTTTTCTAGGCTGCCGCAGCCTGAGAAATTAACGCTGCAACTGATAAAATGGGCAGTGTAGTGTGTCGCAAGGTATTGAATGTGGGCCATTGTGCCCCGGATGTCATCTTTCCCCACCCCCCCCTTCGGTGATAAGGGACCACTCCTTTAGTGGGCTAAAGTACAACATAACTTCTGGGCTCCCTTAATTTGTGATTTAGTGGTGTAGTAAAATGAAATACATTTATTTTACAGATGCCAAACGTTTGATCGGACGTAGGTTTGATGATGCTGTTGTTCAGTCTGATATGAAGCACTGGCCTTTCATGGTGGTGAATGATGCAGGCAGGCCCAAGGTCCAAGTAGAATACAAAGGAGAGACAAAAAGTTTCTACCCAGAGGAGGTGTCCTCTATGGTTCTGACGAAGATGAAGGAAATTGCAGAAGCCTATCTTGGGAAGGTGGGTTTTAGCACGTGTCAATTTGGGGTGGCTCTTGATTCTGAAAAGCATTCTGTTAAGTGCTGGAATTTGCTAAGCTAACAATTGTGCAAATTACTGATTGTATTTTCTAGACTGTCACCAATGCTGTGGTCACTGTGCCAGCCTACTTCAATGACTCTCAGCGACAGGCAACAAAAGATGCTGGAACTATTGCCGGCCTCAATGTGCTTCGAATTATCAATGAACCAACCGCTGCTGCTATTGCTTATGGGTTAGATAAGAAGGTATGTGTTCAAGCACAAATTTGGCTTAGGTTAATTTGCACACCACCAGAAGTATATGAGCTAAGAATATTTTTTTTCAATGACAGGTTGGAGCTGAAAGGAATGTGCTGATTTTTGACTTGGGAGGTGGTACTTTTGATGTGTCAATCCTCACTATTGAGGATGGAATTTTTGAGGTCAAATCAACAGCTGGAGACACCCACTTGGGTGGAGAAGACTTTGATAACCGAATGGTCAACCATTTCATTGCTGAGTTTAAGCGGAAGCACAAGAAGGACATCAGTGAGAACAAGAGAGCTGTCAGGCGTCTGCGTACTGCCTGTGAACGGGCTAAGCGTACCCTCTCCTCCAGCACCCAGGCCAGTATTGAGATTGATTCTCTCTATGAGGGAATCGACTTCTATACCTCCATTACCCGTGCTCGATTTGAAGAATTAAATGCTGACCTGTTCCGAGGCACTCTGGACCCTGTAGAAAAGGCCCTTCGAGATGCCAAACTAGACAAGTCACAGATCCATGACATTGTCCTGGTGGGTGGTTCTACCAGAATCCCCAAGATTCAGAAGCTTCTGCAAGACTTCTTCAATGGAAAAGAACTGAATAAGAGCATTAACCCCGATGAAGCTGTTGCTTATGGTGCAGGTAAATAAGGCCCTACATACTTGTCTTGACAGTCCAAAAAGTCCCTCTTTAAAGAGGCCCTTAAGATAAGTTCGCTGTGATGATGGATTCCAAAACCATTCGTAGTTTCCACCAGAAGTTTTGTGTTGGCTAGTTCCTTCCTTGGATGTCTGAGCGAATGAAATGTGTTGAAGTGATTGAACTTAGTAGGGTGGTTGTTTCTAACCTTTATTTTCCCTTTTGTAGCTGTCCAGGCTGCCATTCTGTCTGGAGACAAGTCTGAGAATGTTCAGGATTTGCTGCTCTTGGATGTCACTCCTCTCTCCCTTGGTATTGAAACTGCTGGTGGAGTCATGACTGTCCTCATCAAGCGCAATACCACCATCCCTACCAAGCAGACACAGACTTTCACCACCTACTCTGACAACCAGCCTGGTGTGCTCATTCAGGTATGTTTATAGAGTTTTGCTTTGGTTTATATAGAAAACCCAGGGAAGTCTTCGCTGTGATGATGGATTCCAAAACCATTCGTAGTTTCCACCAGAAATGCTGTGTTGGCTAGTTCCTTCCTTGGATGTCTGAGCGACTGATCTTCCCCTAATTGAGGTGATTTTTTTTTTTTTTGGTTCTTTCATTCTAAATCCAATATCTTAATTACTGTGTTTTTACTTTTCCTCAAGGTGTACGAAGGTGAAAGAGCCATGACCAAGGATAACAACCTGCTTGGAAAGTTTGAACTTACAGGCATACCTCCAGCACCCCGTGGTGTTCCTCAGATTGAAGTCACTTTTGACATTGATGCCAATGGCATCCTCAATGTTTCTGCTGTAGATAAGAGCACAGGCAAGGAGAACAAGATCACCATCACCAATGACAAGGGTAAGTGTGGCCATAGCAACTGCCTTCTAATAGGATTCAGCCCTAGTGGTCTATCTAACTTGAATTCTAAGATTTGCTCATAATTTTGTGTTTTAACCAGGCCGCTTGAGCAAGGAGGATATTGAGCGCATGGTCCAGGAGGCTGAGAAGTACAAAGCTGAAGACGAGAAGCAGAGAGACAAGGTTTCCTCCAAGAATTCATTGGAGTCCTATGCTTTCAACATGAAAGCAACAGTTGAAGATGAGAAACTTCAAGGCAAGATCAATGATGAGGACAAACAGAAGATTCTAGACAAGTGTAATGAAATCATCAGCTGGCTGGATAAGAATCAGGTAGGTGTTCTGTTGCCAATAAGAGGGAGTAGTATATATAGATGGATGCTGAGTAGGGGTCACTGTGATGAATGGTCCAAAACATTCGCGGTTTCCACCAGAATGCAAAGCAGTGTTGGCAGTTACCTTCCTTGGATGTCTGAGTGACTCTTAAGGCTAAGGAATGGGTTCCTGTAATGTAGCCTTTAGTTGGCAGCCCCTCAGAATGAACTGTTTAAAGACCTCTAGTAATTTGATACTTTTCTCTTCATAGACTGCAGAGAAGGAAGAGTTTGAACACCAGCAGAAGGAACTGGAGAAAGTCTGCAACCCCATCATTACCAAGCTGTACCAGAGTGCTGGTGGCATGCCAGGAGGGATGCCTGGGGGCTTCCCTGGAGGAGGAGCTCCTCCATCTGGTGGTGCTTCTTCAGGGCCCACCATTGAGGAGGTGGATTAAGTCAGTCCAAGTAGAGGTGTAGCATTGTTCCACAGGGAAACAATTGAAGGACCCAAATTTAGCAAGTTTCATAGCAGTTTTAAATTGAAGCTGCTACAATAAATTACTGGGCATTCTCAATACTTGAACATGGAACATGTGCACAGGGAGAGGAAGTAAATAAAACATTGCACTTTATAAGCACTGTATCCTAAACGGAAAATGCAATGTCTGATAAAACAGGTGGAAAATGGAATGTCTAATAAAATTATTTAAATTGGCACCATACAGTTGTCCTGAGTGTGTAACTTATGAGCCAGAGGTGGTTTTTGAAATGTGACTCAGCTAGATCTCTAGCTGACTTGTTTTCTAAATGCTGGTTTGAGAAGCCTGTGCCACCACACCTGGCACAGTGAGGGTGGAAATAAAACCTCAGTGGGTTTACTCATCAGTTGAGCTTTGGGATGATGAACATTAACTGGGAGAATAAGATTGACAAGATTCACAAGCAGTGAATTTGGGTTTTAGTTTCAACCTGCAGCTTCACATAACTGGATTTGGTTCTTAAAAATGGCACCAATTTGACAAAGCTGAAGGGAGCAAAAGGGCCTTAGCCCCATGGGAGGGTGGGGGTTTTGGTGTAATCTCTTGGCAAAGACAAAAAAAATGGGGCTGTTGGTAGGCCAATGGTAATCCGAATCCCAGGAAATGGTAAATCTTTTGGGGCTTCCACATCTGAAAACTATTAAGTGTTAGGCTGCCACCTAGTGGCAGACTAGCCTAATAGCTCTTGCCTCTAGTGCGAATAGTTGGGGCTTCTCTTAGGCTAGTGCCACAAATTGCATGAAAGGCAGATTTACTTCAGCCTATTAAGAGTTAAGCCTTATGGTGCTGAGATTACAGGTGTGTAGTGCACATACTGCCACTTGGATTGAACCAAGAGATTTCCAACATGTTAGGAAAGCACTGTATGAGCTGAGGAACATCTACAGCTTATTACTTGGGCTACTTAGAACTTTTTTTCTTACTCCCTGGCCAGTACATTAATGTACTGCCATATAATTGTTTTGAGGCCTCAGTACATTTAGAGCACAGACTATAATTCTTTGCAGATTTTTTTTACAATTCTGTATATATGGGCACACATCTGGAGGTCAGAAGACAGACGAAGTCTGGGTTCTGGGAACTGAAGGCAGTAGGCTTATTAGCACACAACTCTGCCCTGCCCCATTACAGAGTGAACATTAGTATTGTTTTTCTGGAAGAAATCACTAAGCAAAACTAGATGTTCTCCAGGGACATCAGTATTCCACTGCCATTCATTTTGATTCCTAAGTCTAATTTACAGGGAAGGTAATTGCTGTTTCTGCAGTTCAGCATGTTACCTTAGCTTTTCACGGTTGTCTCAATTTTGCCTGGAAAGTACTGAGATCTCTGGCATTGACTACCATGCCAGGCTTTAGTTAAAATTGAGCTGTGATGCATTTTTTATTGCTATAGCAATAAAAATATTTTATATTTTTATATTTTATAGCTAAAGTTCCTCAAGTAACGTAGACTTTTAATTTACTAAGGGAAATATTTTTGTTGTGAGCCATAGCAATAAAATTCTCAACAGTTCAAATGTAATGATACTGAGTTCAAGGCTCGAAGTGTACAAGAAAGTAGTGTCTTAGTCCTGATGGAGTGGAGCAGTGGTAGGGGCTGTAATGAGACCTGGTTCACATGATCCTGTGTAATTTTAAGACATCTTTGTCCAGCAGGTGGCACTAACTATAAAGCAACTGCCCGGGGATATTTTTCTCTTGATTTTTTCAAGGCAGGATTTCTCTGCATAGCCCTGTTTGTCCTGGAACTCTGTAGACCAAGCTGCCCCTAAACTCAGAGGTCTGCCTACCTTTGCCTCTTGAGTGTTGGGATTAAAGGCCACCATGCTCAGCTGGAACAGTTTTGTTGGGAGTGCTTTTTGTTTGTTTTCACATGTTGCCTTATTGGCAGCATGACGAAGCACAGGTTAATGATAGACCAAGCCAGCCCCAAATGTCCACATTCATGTCCAAGCACGTGAGCAAGTGCCCCTCCCTGCTGGGGATGGAGTGGGGCATGGCTTGAGGTAGAGAGTTTAGTGTGTGAATGCAGGTAGAGTAGAGGGGCGGGCAGGGGAGCAAAGGCTCAGTGGCTAAGCGGATGTTCCTGTCTTACCCTTTGAACTTAAACTCACTTCTGAGCTGACCTTTGCAAAGACAATGAGGCTCAGGTGGGAATGCTTGCCCAGCAGGATTCAGTCCTGGCACCATAGAAAACTCGGTGTGACCCATGACTGTAGTGTAGCACTTGGGAGGTGGAGACAAGGATCAGAAGTTCAGCATCATCTGTAGTTGTATGGTGAGTTCAAGGTAGAGCCTTGGCTATAACTCATGTCTCTAAGAAAAGACAACAGTTTTAACAGTTCATATACCATCTTTTTTTTTTTTTTTTTTTTTTTTTGGTTTTTCGAGACAGGGTTTCTCTGCATAGCTTTGCGCCTTTCCTGGAGCTCACTTGGTAGCCCGGGCTGGCCTCGAACTCTCAGAGATCCGCCTGGCTCTGCCTCCCGAGTGCTGGGATTAAAGGCGTGCGCCACCACCGCCCGGCCATATACCATCTTTTATTTATTTATTTATTTTTTGGTCAGTATTTTGTGTATATTTACATATTTACAGAATGATGTAAAACAATTTAGTCAACAAAACTCTATCCGTTACCACTGTTTCTTAGTCACAAACTCCCTTAGCCATGCATCCATTTTGAACATTTTGCAGACACAGAAGCATATAATACATGGTCTTTGTGACTCCTTTAACATTTCCACCAAGTGGCTGTAGGGAAAAGAGCAGAGAGAGAGAGAGAGAGATCAAATGGGAGAGAACTGTTACAATATTGGGATGAAGGAGAAGGAATAGGACAGTTTTTTCCTTCTCACAAGTATCTAAGGCCAGGGGGGCTGCCTCATGCCTGTATGCCAGCACTTAGGAGGTGGGCAGGAGGAATGCAAGTTCGAGGCCGTGGTGGTATACCATGTGGTTTGATGTATATTTGCAGTGGGGCTCAATTCAAACCAAATAGGTAGGGTAGGAAATACTAGATAGACTTGAAAAGAAGGCCAGCTACAAGCAAGAAACCAACTGAACCTCGGGAAGTTCAACAGAAGCTTTTTTGTTGGTTTAGTATTTCTCCTGTTTCTGTCCAGAGACCTGCTGTGCCCTCTAAAGGTGTGCGATGCTGAGCAAATTACTTTTCTGAAACTACCTGAGAAGTGGAGGTTACAATACTCGACCTTAGGATCATCAGGAGAATGAAGGGAGCCGGTATGTGTAAAACATTTATCCCTGCAGCTGACTTGGGAGAGAGCTCAGTAAATGGGGCTATCATTAGCCATGAGTAAACACTATTTCCTAAGGGGGCCATAAAAGCACCAAACACACATAGACAGCTTAAAACAACAGATTTATTGTCTCCAGTCTAGAGACTGGTAGTCTGAAGTCAACATCTGGGCAGGAGTCATAGTTGCCTGGGAGGGGAATCTCCTGACTCTACCGTCACCTGCCTGTCATATTGTGCTTGTCAATGTGTAAAGAAGCAGGACCCTAAACATTTGCTGTCCGGGCAACTCTGTAAGGACCCTACTTTCAAATTTGAGGTTCTGGGATTAGGATTCAGTGACAGGTCAGCCCACGACCATCACATTCCTGGTTGTCACGGGGAAAGAATCTTCTCCCCAGTTCTTGAGTAAAAATTGAAAATGAAGCCAAGGACAAAATCCAAGTACCTGTTCTTTACTGAGACCCAATGAAAGCAAGGCCTTTCGATTGTAGTCTTTCTCGGGCGCTGCCCCCACAGCAGGCCATCGGCTCTTTTCTCTTCCTCCTTCATCATCCCTCCATTGTCCCTCTGGATTCCCAAACAATGCCTAATTCTATTATTTCCAGTGATTTCCCCGTGGATGGCAGTTTATTTCTGTCATCAAGTCTCTGATGAAATCTATAGCCATGAAATGTTTAGTCCAATCCCAACAAATCGTGTATAGTGTTAACATGTCACAAGCTGCCCGCGGCCTGCATTATGTGGTAATTTGGAAGCGAGAGGAGTGATAATATAAGGCCAGGCTTCCTTTGTGAGCTCGCATTAATGCTGTAGCTGGGGATGTCAATTGACAGCCCATCGATTTGGGCTAATAGTGCACGGAGGGGGCAGAATTGGGCCAAGGCAGGGAATAAAGGTTATTGACATCCAGTCACCAGGATCCCGGCAGCTTTTAATCTATTATTACCCTCTTTTAATGTAACTTTCCTGTCAACTGCATTTCCTTCTACCAGCTCCACCTGCTGAGCTGAACTGTGAAGCCAGTGGGGTGCCACCCCCAGAGTGGCTCAAAGTTCCCCAGTATTGATTCTCTGATGCTCTGGGGTGTGAATTATAATTATTTCATTAAGCCCTTTAATGGGTATCAACCATGAACCTTCCCCAGCCCAGGCTGAGGAGGCCAGGGCGAGGTCCACATCATTAATCTATGTTCATCTCGTTGCCACCAACTGTCCAACTCTCAACCCTTATTTATTTATTTTTTTTCTCCTATTATCGCGTCTGAGGTTTTAGCTGGAAGCAGGTCGATCTACTCCCAGAGAGGAACTGGGAAGAGGAACTGGCTGATTTGGGGAGACTTGAGGGGAGGCCACAGCTGAGCAGACTGAAGAGCTGGCTCGTCACACTAAGGGACTAGCTTAGCCTACCTCAGACCAGCTCTGCACAGCTCTAGTTGGCTTGTGCAGGGAGGTAACAGGAGATCTCGGGGCCAAACAAGAGGTCTGGCAGCCCCATGTGTGTGTGTCCTGTGTGGTGACTTAGGAATACTCCATGCCCTTGTTTAAGTCATTCATCGCTTGCTTGCTAGGGGTCTGTAGGTTCAAAGCAATGCCTTGTGCCTGCAAGCAGCGTAGACTCCAGGAAGGGGGAGAGGAATGGAGATGAGGATAAAATAGTAGACACTGGTAAGTGTTAGTGAGTCATGGAGCCCAATAGAAAGAACACTAGACCCACACTTGGATGAAGGAGGCCAGTGTCTAAGCCAACCCTAAGGAATGAGTACGAAAAGCCGGAAGAAAGAAGGGCATGTTAGTGGGAAGTGAAGATGTGCAGGCTCGTGAGATTTGGGGGCCTTGAGTGACCTTGGCTTTTCTGCCCACCCCACCCCGTTTTCAGCAGTACTGGGTTGAACCTAGGGCAGATGTCCAACACTGAGGCCCGGTCCTCCACCCAGCTTCATCTTCTAACTCACCTCTCTCTGCTGATGAGTGTTATCACAAGTCTTGGGAAAAAACTCCTCGGGTGGCGGCTGTTCTAGTCTTTCTTTAGATACTTTTTCATTGTTGCCATACTTTCTCTTAGGTGAATTTCATTCCAGAACCCTACCCTTCTTTGTTTTTTTTTTTTTTTGGTACTATTTTTTTTTGTTTGTTTGTTTGTTTTGTTCTGTTTTTACCGAGACAGGGTTTCTTTGTGTAACAGTCCTGGCTGTCCTGGAACTCACTCTGTAGACCAGGCTGGCCTCGAACTCACAGAGATCTGCCTGCCTCTGCCTCCCAAGTGCTGGGATAGAAGGCATGTGCCACCATTGCCTAGCTTGAGTACTATTTTTAAAACACATCTATAACCTCTTTTTTTTACCTTTCTTTAGTAAAGGTACAATCTAATTGTCTCCCTTGGAATATGGACTGGTTTTGGGGACTGCCTTACAATAGACAGAATGTTGACATTCTGGGAACCTTCCAAATCTAGATTATCAAAGCCATGAGGCTCCCACCTGCTTCTCTGGATATATTCACTGTAGGAGTCTTCCACTGCCCTGCAGGAAGTCTGCTTTTCATGAACCCTCATTTGGACAGACCACCCCGACAGAGAGGTACAGAAGTAGCCTCTGGGCACTAGTCAGAGGCAGGAGGAGTGGTAAGTAAACAGGACTCTGCCCCAGCCACCCCGTCTCTCATGAGAGGCTCCACAGATGAGCATAGCCCCCCCTAGGCCCAGAAGCAAAGTAAATGTCACTGGAGATCCAGGTCCTCAGCACTGTTTGAGGGTAGTCTTGCTACTGGTTGTCATACAGTAACTGAACTAAATTTGGTTCTTCACATTGTTTGTGGTTAAGCTGGATCACCAAGCTGTTTATAGAAAGCCTTAAAGTTAATATGAGCCTCCCTTCCCTAATTGCTTTTCGAGTTTAAAAAAAAATGAGCCGGGGGGCGGCGGCGGCGGCGGCGGCGGCGGCGGCGGCGGCGGCGGCGGCGGCGGCGGCGGCGGCGGCGGCGGCGGCGGCGGCACACGCCTTTAATCCCAGCACTCGGGAGGCAGAACCAGGCGGATCTCTGTGAGTTCGAGGCCAGCCTAGGCTACCAAGTGAGCTCCAGGAAAGGCGCAAAGCTACACAGAGAAACCCTGTCTCGAAAAACCAAAAAAAAAATGATTTCAATCTGCTTTTTCATATAAATATTAAAAATTAACTTTTAAGGTCATTATGTTTCTTTTTTAAATTTATTTTTATTTTATGTGCATTGGTGTTTAGCCTGTTGTATGTCTGTGTGAGGGCGTCAGATCCCCTGGAACTGGAGTTACAGACAATTGTGAGCAGCCACGTGGGTGTGGGGAATTGAACCTGGGTCCTCTGGAAGAGCAGCTAGTGCTCTTAACCTCTGAGCCGTCTCTCCAGCCCCCATTTGCTGCGGGCCGCAGAAATATATCGTAAGAAATCAGCTGGTTATGGCAAAGTCACTACCTGGAGGAATCAGGGAATTCCTCCAGAGGAAGCCAAATCCCAAGGAGTTTTTGGTGTTACTTGGCTTGTTATATATCAGCTGTATTCTGTTATGAAAATCATGTGTGCTTTCATAGTTTTCCCAATTGATTTTTCTCTAAGAAGGGCTAACAATGTGGACTGATCACTCTCTAGACATACACATTCCAGGCATTTGGAGAACAGCCTCAGGAAAGGCTTTCTCCAGAAACAGATATCTCCCCTAGCCACCTTCAAGGACTAAAGGAGACACCACCCAGGTGGTCGCCCAATTTCCGAGGACTAACAGTGATAACAACCCACAGGTGAGTCTTCTGACTTAAGGTAAATTCCACAAGGAGACACCGCCCAGGTGGTCACCCAATTTCCAAGGACTAACAGTGATAACAGCCCACATACAAGACTCCTGACTTAAGGTAAATTCCACAAGGGGATACCACCTAGGTTAGGTGGACATTAAGTAATAGTTTTATACAATTTAGCTTGGACCATCCCTTTATATACCGGGACTTCTAGGGCACAAAGGAGAGAAGAGAAAAGAGAGTGGAAGAACTAGATGGGTAAGAATTTGAGAGGAGCCGGGCGGTGGTGGCGGCGCACGCCTTTAATCCCAGCACTCGGGAGGCAGAGCCAGGTGGATCTCTGTGAGTTCGAGGCCAGCCTGGGCTACCAAGTGAGTTCCAGGAAAGGCGCAAAGCTACACAGAGAAACCCTGTCTCGAAAAAACCAAAAAAATAAAAATAAAAAAAAAAAAAAAGAATTTGAGAGGAACAAACTGAGATGGGGAAGAACTAGATTGAAGGGCTAGAAGAGAGGACTAGAGGAACGAGATGGAAGATGAGGAAGAGCCAGATGGGGAAGAACTAGCTGGTAGCTGGTGGTGGCGGCGGCGGCGGCGGCGGCGGCGGCGGCGGCGGCGGCGGCGGCGGCGCTCGCCTTTAATCCCAGCACTCAGGAGGCAGAGGCAGGCGGATCTCTGTGAGTTCGAGGCCAGCCTGGTCTACCAAGTGAGTTCCAGGAAAGGCGCAAAGATACACAAAGAAACCCTGTCTCGAAAAACCAAAAAAAAAAAAAAAAAAAAAAAAAGAGAACCTAGATGAGGCAGAATTAAGGTGAGAGAATTAAGATAGAATTTAGAGGGAGCAATAGGTAAGTATAGAGAGAAATCAGGCAAGAAAGGAGCTAGACATGAGAGCAGAATAGAAGCTGTGCAGAGAGAGAACTATCACAGAATACTAAAGTGTATGGACTTTTCTTTTCATCAAAGATTAATTATCAGCTGGTTGTAGATTCTTCCCGGACCCTGGGAGGGGACTATCGAGGGGCTGGACCCCTATAGTCTCCGATACCCATTATGTTTCTTTCAAAGTTTGTTTATTTTGATTTAATGTGTATTGGTGTTTGGCCTGCACGTGTCTGTGCACCATGTACATGCTCTACCAATGGAGACCAGAAGAGGGTGTCAGCTCCCCGGGAACTGGAGTTACAGGTGGCTATTAGCCCCACGTGGGTGCTGAGAATTGAATTCAGACCCTCTTTTTTTTTTTTTTTTTTTTGGTTTTTCGAGACAGGGTTTCCTCTGTGTAACTTTGCGCCTTTCCTGGAACTCACTTGGTAGCCCAGGCTGGCCTTGAACTCACAGAGATCCACCTGGCTCTGCCTCCCGAGTGCTGGGATTAAAGGCGTGCGCCACCACCGCCCGGCTGAATTCAGACCCTCTTAAAGAGTACCAAGAGCTGATGAACACCGAGCCATCTCATCGGCCCCTCATTCTGTTTCTTTATTGGTGTATAGTTTATTTATGTTGTTGTTTCACAGAGGGCCTCATGAAACCCAGGATGGCCTCGAATTCACTATGTAATTAAAGCTGGCCTGGAATCCTGATTCCCCTGCCTCTACCTCTCAAGTGCTGAGAGTACAGGTCTGTGCTGCCATGTCCAGTAGTCAGCTCAATTTCTGGTGAAATGGCAGGCTGACTTATGATGGGGATGTTATTTACTCTGTAGCTCAAACTGAGTAAAACTGACAGTTTAATAACGATGGTCTGAAGAATATGGTACAGCTCTCCATTACTTAGGGCTTGAATAATCTGTCAATAGGTAGTTTAAAATGAAGAACTCTTGTGTTTCATTTCTTAAATTTAGTCCTAATTATATTGATAGGTTTGTTTTTGATAAATAACTCAAACGTTGAGTTTGAACTAGTATCCCCCATCTCAGCCTCCTGAGAGCTAGGATTACAGGTGTGAGCCACCACATCTGGCTGATTATATTGGTGCTATTGTTTTCTGAATCCTCTCCCAGATGGGTTTCAGCTGAGCAGGGTAGTCTCACCAACACCTCCAAGTTGTTGGGTTTCACAGGATCAGCAGCTGGGCCCTGGGTTGTCCTCAGACGGAGTGTTCAGATTCGTTCTGGTTCTGACCCACGGAGATAGCTTCTTCCCCAGATGTTGGGGTTAGGGGCGTCCCTGTTCCAAGCTGTGTCTGCTTGTCTCCGTCCCTGGGCCTGTTTACCTCTGCGGTCCGCCGCCGGGCCTGTATGTCCCTGTCAGCTGCCGCTGGGTCTGTCTGCCTCTGGGGGCCGCCACCGGGCCTGAATGTCCCTGTCAGCCGCTGCACGTCTACCTCAGCAGGCTGCCGCTGGGCCCGTCTTCCTCCACAGGCCGCCGCCACAGGCCTACCTGCGTCTGCTTGTCTTTGCCGCCGGGCCTGTCTACTTCTGTGGACCGCCGCTGGGACTGAATGTCTCTGCCGGCTGCCGCCGGGCCTGAATATCTCTGTCGGCTGCCGCCGCTGGGCCCGTCTACCTCAGCGGGCTGCTGCTGGGCCCGTCTACCTCCGCGGGCCGCCGCCGCAGGCCTACCTGCGTCTGCTTGTCTCTGCCGCCGGGCCTGTCTACCTCTGTGGGCCGCCGCTGGGCCTGAATGTCTCTGCCGGGTGCTGCCGGGGCTGAATGTCCCTGTCGGCCGCTGCCGCCGGGCCCGTTTACCTCAGCGGGCCGCCACTGGGCCCGTCTACTTCGAGAGTCTGTCTATGTTTAGCCACGTGGCTTGGCACCTTTTCTCAGTTGGGCATTTTCATCTTGCTTCCTCTGTGTGTGACTGGCGACTCCTGACTCCACCCTTCCTCTTCCCCTGGTGCTATTGTAAATGGAATGGTTTTCAAATTTCATTTTCTAGTTATTTATTCCTTTTATACAGGAATAGCATCAAAGGTAAATATTGACTATATATTGTATGAACTTGCTAAATTCAATTTTCAATCATAATAATTGCTTAAGAGACTTTTCTATCTGCTATATACTGTGACCTTCAGGTTTTCTGTGAGTGCTGCTGCATGGACAGAGAATTGGTATGTCCTCCATTAAAAGTAAATTGGTTGTGCATGGCAACCCACCCACGACAAAACTGCAGCACAGGCAACATCAAGGAAAGGGACACTAATTCGAGTAACTGTAAGAGGTCACCATTAAAGGAAATTCCTGGGGCTGGAGAGATGGCTCCGTAGTTAAGAGCACTGGCTGCTTTCCCAGAGGACCCGGGTTCAATTCCCGGTACCCACATGGTGGCTCACAACCATCTATGACTCTAGCTTCAGGAGCATCTGACACCCTCTTCTGGCCTCCGAGGGGCACCAACCATGCGTGTGGTGCACAGGCAAAATACCAATGCACATAAATATAGGTAAATATATTTAAAGACAAATTTGAAGTATATTTAAAAACAAGTAAGTATAGTTAAAGAAAATTCCTGAAATGGGAGATATTGGGAAATAAATTTTATGGGTGAAACTAGTTTTTGTCAAATGTCTGGAAGAGTTAGAAGTCATGTGAGTTTGTTCAGGTTTCATTCCTTTGAGACCCGGTTTCACATAGCCTAGGCTGGCCTTGGGCTATGTAGTTAGTGGAGGATGACCTTGAACTCCTGATCCTCCTGCTCCTACCTCCTAACCTCCCAAGTGTTGGGATTACAAGCACAGGCTACAACCCAACCCAGTTTCAGAAGTCTCCTGAGCTGAGGCTTTTTCTTTGACGTGAAGGACTTTTGCATGTTGCAAGATGCCAAACATCCCTCTCTCCTACTTAGTCCAGGGGTGTCCTCCAATCATAGCAGCTTCCATAAATGTCCTCTAGGGTAGGACCACATTTGCACCCTCATTCTGGAGTTAGCACTGGGCTTCTTCATTATAAAGTGAAGATGGAGGGGGATGGACATAATGAGGTCACAAGCTGGGGAAAAGGCTAGATGACCGTGTGGTAGTTACCACAGTTTCAAGCACATGGGACCCAGAACTATCGAATAGGTTTCAAACATTGTTGTTGTTGTTATGAGCAGTAATAAGCCTCTGACTTCAATGCCATTAATAACTCATATATTCTGTTATATAGACTCAGGACAAAATGACTTACCCAGAGAAAGGTCACGAAGGAGTGACATGGTAGGGACTTGAACTTAGGCAGGCTGATCCCAATGCTTGTTTGGTAAACTGGTAAACTGGTACTATCCTGACCATTAGGATACACACCTGATACAAAGAGTATCCTGTCCCCTCCCCAAAGCTCCCCACTACTACCAAGGATCTCCACCAGCTGCCCACTCTTCAGAATGTTAATAATACGAGAGAGAGGGAGGGAGGGAGGGAGGGAGGGGGGGGGAGGGAGAGAGAGAGAGAGAGAGAGAGAGAGAGAGAGAGAGAGAGAGAGAGAGAGAGAGAGAGAGAGAGAGAGAGAGAGAGAACGAGAACGAACATCAGGGGCAAAGTGAGAGACAGTGGGGCAGGGCTGTTGTGTAACAGTTTCCTCTGAGATTGAAACGTTGGGTCCAGCAGGGAAGCTCCTTGATCAGGAAGATAAACAACTCCAAACAGCTTCAGGAAGTCCCTGAAACTGACCAGATTCACTAGATCCTCTCCTTGCCAGAGAAAGCAGTAAAAGTGAGCGTTTCTTAATGACAAATGAAGCTGAGCAGCAAAGACGAGCGTGAAACCAGACCAGCTACTTAAAAGAAGCCAAACCCAGCTGAGCTGCCTAGAAGAGCTTTAGACCATCTGAGTCACTTGAAAAGGACATTCTCCAAACTCTTGAGCTGCCTGCAGGCTGTGCAGTGTGCTCCAGGTTCCCGGTTTTTGTGAGCTGTCACTCATGCTGGGGTGGGCCTTGGTGATACATCCGTCTTTGAGTCATTTCTGCTCCTGTACATGACCCCTCACCCACCTTCCTGTAAGTAACTCCAATAAAACCCACTGGTTCACCAAGTTTGGGCTTTGGTGGTACCCATAGTTTGATCTGTCATGGGTTCCTTATCTGGGGTCAGTAGATGTGTGTGTGTGTGTGTGTGTGTGTGTGTGTGTGTGTGTGTGTGTGTGTGTGTGTTGTGTTGCCCCAGGAGAAGCTTTGTCACACAAGGACACAGACCCATTCAATATTGTTTGGACACAAAATGTCCCCAAAGGCCCAGTGCTAAAGGCTTAGTTCCCAGTGTGGCATTACTGTCAGGGGACAGGAACTTTAAGTTTTGTGACCACTGTGTGCATGCCCTTGAAGGGGACGGTGAGACCCTACCCATTCCCCTTTCTCTCTTTACGCCTGGCCACAAGGTCAGTGGTTTTACCACGTGCTGCCACACGACATGCTGCTTCTTCAAAAGCAACGGAACCAACTAATCATGCACAAGAACCTCCAATTCTGAGCCCAAGTAAATCTTTTCTGGGTTCAGTTGCTGGAATACAAACACCATGACCAAAACCAACTTGAGAAGAAAAGGTTTCATTTCAGTTATACCTCCATATCACAGTCCATCACCGAAAGAAGGCAGGGTAGGAATCTGGAAGCAGGAACTTAAGCAGAGGCCCCAAAGGATCACTGCTTACTGGCTTGCTCAGTCTGCTTCCTTGGACTCTGGACCACCAGACTAACATGGCCCCACCTACATGAGCTGGACCCTTCCTTTCCCACACTAATCATGAATCAAGAAAATGTACCATAGGCTTGCCCCCAGGCCAATCCCCTGGGGACATTGTCTCAATTCAGGATCCCTTTTCCAAATGCCTACAGCTTGTATCAAGTGCACACAAATTAGCCGCCCCCCCCCCCCCCACACACACACAAGAAGCCTTGGGTTCAGTCTCCAGCACTTCGGAAGTTGGGTATGGAAGTGTACATTCGTAATCCCAGAATTTGGGGAGTGGAGGCAGGAGGATCAGACATGAGATTTTGTCTCAAAAAATAAATAAAATCAACATTTCTCCTCATCCCTGGTGGAGACATAACGCAAGGCTTCATGTTTGCTGAGCAAACCCGAATTATACTCCCGAGTCCAACCTTTTCCTCTCTCCATCCTCCTCTTCCTTCCTTCCTCCTTTCCTGCTCTCTCCCCCTGAAACTCTGCCCCCTTGTCTTTTTTAAAAAATTTATTTATTACATATACAGTGTTCTGCCTCCATGCCTGAAGAGGGTACCAGATCCCATTATAGATGCTCCTGAGCCACCATGTGTTTGTCTGGAACTGAACTCAGGACCTCTAGAAGAGCAGCCAGTGCTCTTAACCTCTAGTACCTTTCAATAGAAGATTATTTAGCTTCTAGTTCTAGAAGTTAAAAAACACAGCAAACACATTTGCTTGGCATCTCTTCTGGGTCAAGATGACCCAAAATCCTCCTGTGTTCCCCTCTCAACCAGGTCCCTGGAGTATGGGAATCAGAAACTGTCAGCACAGGAATGCCTATCTCGTTATCATAGCAAAGAAACTGAGGCTTGGAATGGGTGAGGTGCTTGGTTCAAGTTCATGTAGCTGAATTGACCAGCTTTGAAAGAAAGCTGTTTGGGGTTCAATACAAAGACTACAGTTTGCAGCAACTGGAACATTCACAGTCAGCCTGACCAAGCACCTGGCATCACAAAAAGCATCATGGTATTGTGCTGCCTCCAGGACGCAGGAATAAGTCCCATAAGACTCCTTGTCCTAGGAGCCTGCGGCAGGGAAATCAATAAAAGGTTTTGAAAGGCTGGAAAAAGGAGAGGGAGCGTGGAGAGGCTGGATAGCTATTTTCAAACAGGTGAAGAGTGTGACTATATTCACTCCAACTGCAGTTAGAATCGACATCCATGGGGGCGGGCAGGGGAGTGGACGGCAAAAGGCTGCTCTGGGCTCTAAGTTTCTCTCTCTCTCTCTCTCTCTCTCTCTCTCTCTCTCTCTCTCTCTCTCTCTCTCTCTGTGTGTGTGTGTGTGTGTGTGTGTGTGTGTGTGTGTGTGTGTGTGTGTCTCCTTTTTTGTTTTGAGACAGGGTTTCTCTGTGCAGCCCTGGCTGTCCTGGAACTTGATTTGTCGACCAGACTGGTCTCACAGGATCCGCCTACCTCTGCCTTCCAAGTGCAGGGATTAAAAGTTAACAAGCCCCTATTTACTGTCTCTAACCTGGAGTCGTGTGTAAATGTGCACGTGTGTGAGCACGCAGAGGCCAGGGAACAACCTTAAGTGTTGTGCCCCAGGCATTACTGTCTACCTTTTTCTGAGACATGGTCTCTCATTGGCCTGGAACTTGTCAGTAGGCTAGGGTGGCTGGCCAGTGAGCCTCAGGGATCTGCCTTTTTCTACCTCCCCAGCGTGCTGGGGTTACAAGTGCATGCCACCACACCTGGCTTTCTTCACATCGACTTTATGGATTGAAATTAGATCTTTATGCTTGCAAGGCAGGCACCAACTGAGTTATCGCCTCAGCCCTGGTCTTGAACTCTTGATCCTCTTAAATCAGCCTCCCAGGGGTGAGGGCTGCAGGTGTGAGCTAGCATATCCAGCCTCCATCTTAATAATGTTCAAGTGCCTGTGGTTCCGGTTAAGTCCTTCACACCCTTCCGCAGCTCGTCTCTGGATTGTTTCTCGTTGGCGAAGCTGAAATGCTGCCCTTAAACAAACACACCTCCCTTTTCCTTCCCAGTCGTGGGCAATTACTAGTCCCCTCCCATTTCTGAGTTTTCCTACTCTAGATAGCTCACATATTATATAAAGTATACCTTTTGTTTTGTTTTGTTTTTCGAGACAAGGTTTCTCTGTGTAGTTTTGGTGGCTGTCCTGGAACTCGCTCTGTAGCTCAGGCTGACCTCGAACTCACAGAGATCCACCTGCCTCTGCCTCCCAAATGCTGGGATTAAAGGCATGTGCCACCTCTGCCTGGCATAAAGTATACTTTTATAACAAACTAACTTCAGATTTTTTTCTGTGGTACTAGAGTAAGCAGGTACCACTGAACTACGGCTCCCAGCCTTATTTATTTATCTATTTATTTATTTATTTATTTGGGTGTGTATGTATATTGTGTGTGTAAGAGTGTTATGATGCACTCGTGGAGGTCGAAGGATAACTGTATGGTTGGGCTGGTTCTCTCTTTCCATGTTTACGTGGGGTTCCAGGGATCAAACTCAGGGCATCACGTTTGTGCATCAGTGGCTCTAACCATTGAACCATCTTGCTGTCTTACGTTTTATTTTGAGACAGATTCTCACTAAGGTCCTCAGGCTGGCCTTGAGCTGTCATCCTCATGCCTCAGCCTCCTGAGTAGCTGGGATTACAGGCCTGCATCACTGGGTCCAGTTTAATTTTACACTCTTAATCTTATTTGAATGCAGTAATAATTTTAAATGTTGGAAGGAAGGACAGAGCCTCAAGGGAGAAGCCTGGGCCATTTATTTTCATTTTAGGTTCCCAAAATACTAAAAAATGCCAAATCAAGATTACAAAATTGTGACTTTAAAAACATTTACACTTCCCGGGCAGTGGTGGTGAATGTCTTTAATCCCAGCACTTGGGAGGCAGTGGCAGGCAGTTCTCTGTGAGTTTGAGGCCAGCCTGGTCTTCAAAGTGAGTTCCAGAACAGCCAGGTCCATTACACAGAGAAACCTTGTCTCAAAAAATCAACAAAACAAAACAAAACAACAACAACAAAAATTTACACTTAGTGAATGTATGCTTTTTAAAGTGCAAGCTGGAGCCAGGTAGTGGTGGTGGTGGTGGTGGTGGTGGTGGTGGTGGTGGTGGTGGTGGTGGTGGTGGTGGTGCACGCCTTTAATCCCAGCACCTGGGAAGCAGAGTCAGGGGGATCTCAGTGAGTTTGAGATCTTTGTAGGCTAGCCTGGTCTACAAAGAGTTCCAGGACAGCCAGGAATGTTACACAGAGAAACCCTGTCTCGGAAAACAAAACAAACAAAAGAAAGAGCAAGCTGGGTGTGGTGGGTCATACCTGGGATCCTAGCATTCAGGAGGCAGATGCAAGAAGATGGCTGAGTTTGTGGGCAGCCGGGTCTACACAGTGAATTCCAGGCCATTGTAGACTACAGCATCAGACCCTGACTCAAACAAACAGGCCATACAAAATTTAAATTTAGTTTTTTGTTTTGTTGTTGTTTTTTAAACTACAAGCCTAAATAACGACTGTACTAATTGCCACTGAGCAGGGCTGTCTTTTCCGCACCCAACCCCATCCTCACCGCCAGTCTTAGCACATATTTTCAGCTTTCATTGCACTTCTCACACAAGCAGTAGGGCATTATGGCTACAATGGAAGCTGCCAGGGTATCTCCTAAGCATGTTGATCAAGATAGGCAGCCTCAGAGGAGATGGGCAACCCCGGAAGTGGTGAAATTACCAGCTCTGAGAGTTGAGTTTTCGAGAAAAGATTTGACAACAGGATTCAGAATTGCTGCTCAGGAGAATGAGAAGGGCGCAGAATGAGAAGAGAATTGCATACTATTATTTCCATCTACCCTCCAGGTCCCTCCCACCCCCGGCACAGGGCCAAGCCCACACAGGCCTATCTCCGATCTCTGGGGGGCAGCAGCCTGGGCTACACGTTCATTCCCACCTTTCATTTGCAGCGGGCCGCCTCTGGTTGTTGGGCATCCACAGCTTAATTTATCCAATCGAGCTCTGGGTTCTCGTGGAAAACAGTCCCGGCGTCGCAGCCATCCATCAGTATTCTCTTCAGTCCCCCGACAGCTGCTCACTCTGGGCCGCCTCAACCCGAGCTGACCTCATCTTCTCACACAGAGCAGAGGAGGATCTGGGAAAAATTAGTTATATTAGAGACTCCCCGAAACACTCCGTTTACTTGTGATATGACAAATATTTCAGCCATTAGGATCTCTCTGTCTCTTATCATCTTAAATGCACTCACTTACATTCCAAATCACTACTTAATTTAAAAGCCTATCTGTTGAGATTGTGACAGGCCCAGAGAAAGGGAGAGATAGACACTGCTCTGCTCTGGCTGGAATAGAATGAGGCTAGGACGTTTGATTGAATCTTTCTCTCCAAGACTTATGCTCAGTCAGGTACAATGTAAACACTTAGGAAGCAAGAGACTTAAAGGGCATCCTCTCTGCAAAGATTGATACGCTCTGCTTTGAAGTGGCCAAGCGTCCTGGTGACCTGGGGCCACGGCTTTATTAATGGTGTTCCCATGTTCCCTGACACCCCCCCTTCCCACACAGTGACTCATTCAGGGAATGTTCACTGAACTCTTGACAGACGCTAGGCAGCGTGATGGATTCTGACGGGGCAAGGATGAGGGAGCCAGGCCGCCATTCCTGAAGCTGTCCTCAGCCCATTAGTAACAGCAAACATTTCAGCCCTCCCTGTGTGCCAGGTATGCTGAACACTACACATGGTGGGTTTTTTTTTCCATTGTATCATTACATAACACCAAGCCAGTCCACATGTTAATCTCATTCCACAAATGAGGAGAGTAGTCTCTCCTTCTCCTGGCCTACTCCCCGCTCCTCCATCTTACCAGATAGCCCAGGATGACTTTAGCCTTGTAATCCTCCTGCCTCCACCTCCTGAGTGCTGGGATTGCAGCTGCATGCCAACCTGCCTGGCTTGTCCGACTCCAGTTCATATTAGCACACACTGCGTGGTACTGTTGCCAATGGAACTTACAAATGAGAAATTCCTAAGATGGATCCCATCCTGTAGACGTGTGGATGAGCCCTGAATGGACTGTATCAATGACAAAACTCCCTCAGGGATGAGAGGGAAGGACCGACAGAACTCAAGACACTTGCCACCACTGCCTAGCTACCACACAGATGGAGATCTTGTTAATGAAATCATTTTTACTCATTCCTTCTTAACGTTACTATCTGCTTTTGCTGAATTATTTCTATCACCTTGTCTTTTTTGTCTGTCTGTCTGTCTCTCTGTGTGTGCATGTGTGTGCGTGTGTCTGTGGTTGTAGGGTGTGTCTGTGTCACAGCATGTGTCTGGAGGTCAAGGGAGAACTTTGTGGAGTTGGTTCTCTGCTACTTCTTATGTGGGATCTGGCCATTGAACTCAGATTGTCTGGCTTGTGTGGCAGGCATCTTTATCTGCAGGGCATCCCTCAGGCCCTGGTGGTGTTTGTGAGTGTGTTTGCAGGTGCATGTACACATGTGTGCAAGTGTGAGTGGATGTTTGTATTAGTTGGGGTTTTCTAGAGTGTGTCTCTCTCTATATATATGTATATGTATATATATTCCATATATAGGGGATTTATTAGAGTGACTTACAGGTTGTGGTCCAGCTAATCCAACAATGGCTGCCTCTAACAGAAAGTCCAAAAATCCAGTAGTTATTCAGTTCATGAGACTCAGCGGGTCTTCAGTATACACTGGACACCTGAAGAAGCAGGTTCTAATGCCAGTGAAGGAATGGATTGTTAGTAAGAGTGCAGGCAAGCAGGCAAAGATCAAAGGCAAAGATCCTTCTTCCATGTCCTTATGTAGGCTGCCAGCAGAAGATGTGGCCCAAATTAGAGGTGTGTTTTCCCACCTCAAGGATCAAGATTAGAAGTGGATCTTCCCTCTTCAAATGATTCAATTGTAGCTAGAGTTTCCTGCTTTGCCCACAGTTAGGACAAATCTCTGTCACCCGCCAGTCCCACAGCCGCTCAGACCCAACCAAGTAAACACAGAGACTTATATTGCATACAAACTGTATGGCCGTGGCAGGCTTCTTGCTAACTGTTCTTATAGCTTAAATTAATCCATTTCCATACATCTATACCCTGCCACGTGGCTGGTGGCTTACCGGCGTCTTCACATGCTGCTGGTCATGGCGGCGGCTGCAGTGACTCTCTGCCTCAGCCTTCTGCTTCCCAGAATTCTCCTCTCTCCTTGTCCCACCTACTTCCTGCCTGGCCACTGGCCAACCAGTGTTTTATTTATTGGCCAATCAGAGCAATTTGACATATAGACCGTCCCACAGCATTCAATTAAGCAAAAATCCCTTACAGGTGTGCCCAGCCATTTTGGGGTTTTAGCTAATTTCAGATACAGTCAAGTCAACAACCAAGATAGCCATCACAAATTGATGTTGAATATTTTCCTCAATTGCTCTTCACCTTATGTATGGAAGCAGGGTCTCTTGTTGAATCTGGAGCTCACCTTTATGGCTCGTCTGGCTAGCCAGCTTGCTCTAGGTGATTGTATCTGTGCTACAGCCCTCTGGGATCACTGGTGGGCCGGATGCTGGTTCTGAGGATCTGAACTCTGAACCTCACGCTTCTTGTTGAACCGACTTGTCTTCGCCTACTTTTGTTTTAACGAGGGCCCTTCACTTTTGTGAATCTGGACAACTTCTGTCCCGTAGGCTTTAGCATTTTCAGGTGCATTAAAGGAAAGCAAAGAAGGAGAACTATTTTTCAGTTTGTTTTTAAACATGACTTCATTAATTAGCTAATTTGTGGTAAATTGTAAACACACATAATTAAGACATACTCAATGGCACATCTTTCAGTGAAATGGTGACATTGAATTAATGTCACCTTTATTACCTTTAAACACTTAGGATTTTTTCTTCCTGTTTACCAGTGTCTTGGTGACTTTGTCCAGTACCCCTCCCCCTGTTCTCTATTCTACTCTCTGTTTACTCTCAAATTGTTTTTCTTTCTGTTTTTTTTTTTTTTCAAGATAGGGTTTCTTTGTGCTGGCTGTTCTGGAACTCGATTTATAGACCACACTGGCCTCGAACTCACAGAGATCCACCTGCCTCTGCCTCCCGGGTGCTGGGACTAAAGGCGTGCGCCACCACTGCCGCTTACTCTCAAACTGTTAATTCCTCTTATTTGTGCAGTACCAGGGACTGCACATGCTGTGCCAGTGTGTTACTACCCAGCGATCTTCCCAAGCTCCTTTGCTATGTTTTATTCTGAGATGCAGCCTCACTAAGACGCCAAAACTGGCAATGAACTTCTTATGTATCCTGGGCTGCCTTGTAACTTGTGATCCTCCTGCCTCAGCCTCCTGAGTAACTGGGATTAAAGAACTGTGCCATTAGGCAGGGCTAGTCTTAATTTTTTAGGAGATGGGGTCTTTCGGTTACCTGTAGCTGGTACGTAGGATTAAGAGGGCTCTTCCCCTTCAGGGAAGCTCGGAGTGCTTTCGATCTCATGGCCAGCTCCTCCCAGGGTCTAGCCCCATCCATGATCCAGGTCCTCTCACAACCCAGCCCTGCCCTGGGTGCAGGTGTCTTTCCAAAAAGAAAAAGGAAGTTAGGGGTAAGGTCTCAAGATCTGAACCTTGATGATGATGATGATGATGATGATGATGATTTGTTTGTTCGAGACTAGGGTTCACAGGGGAGGCAAGATGGAATGAATATCCCACCTTCTCTCCTCAGCTCTCTGACTGCTGGCATTGATGTTTTTCAAGGGCTACTTAACATTTTTTTGCTTTTGTTTTTGTTTTACATGGAAAGTACTAGTGTCTGACAGCAGTATGACTATTTTGTAGACTTACTCCAAAACCCATAAAATCCCTTTAAATATCCCACAATAGTTTGACTAACAGTCTGTCTCCCAGATGAGACTTAAACTGGTTTCCCCCCCCCAGCTTTGTCTTTAGGGTACATTGCTCTAGCTGGATGTCCTGCACGCAGGAAGCTGAGACCGGAGACTCTCCAGCGGGAGGTCAGTCTGCTGCAGGGCAAACCCCGGTGTAGAAAAACAGTAACGGGAAGAAGCGTGTATTCCACTCTTGTCATGGGAAGTCACTGGAAATAATTGTTTTCTCAGCAGACCACACATCAAATTGATACTTTGTCTTTTTTTCTTTAAAAATTTATAGTAATGTTATATCTATTTTTTGGCCAATCCAGTAGATGAATATAGCTTTATTTTGATTTCTCTTATTTCCCATGTTTTTGCAATCCTGGGCATTTTGCACAAAGGCTCTTGGGCATGCTAAGCAAGTGCTTTACTGACAATTACGTCCATCACGCTTTTACATTTTATTTTGAAACAGGAGAGAGGACATGTTCTCCTTCTCTCTGCCTCTGAGTAGCTGGGATTACAGTGTGCGTCATCACACTTAGCTTCACATGGCTCTTATTATTAGTGACACACACAGTCTGTCTCTTCATGTTGCTCCAGCCTTTGCATGGACCTTTAAATAGATTGATACATAAAAATACCTAATTTCACAGTCACTCACGAGGTAGGGATCGGTTTCACTAGCGCCCATTAAAGACGAGAATATAGCAGATTAGAGAGGTGAAATAATTTGCCCAACATCACACAACTAATATATGGCTGAAGTCAAGCTCCCTGGCTGTTGGGCCCTGTGAATTCTCCAGGGCTCTATTGTCAGGAATGCAACTTGGATGTTCTGTGTTTTGAATTTAGGGAACGGTTGGGGCACAGGTTCACATCTCTGAGTTCAGATTGCTTCAGAAGATGCAGTCGTGATTGGGGCTAGACTAAAGGCAAGGCTGTGTTTACAAAGAACAGTACAAGACCAAATATGTCACCTAGCAGCACCCAGCCCGTGGGGCGTTTTGAATCTCAGTGTCAGGACATTGGTGGGTGAGAGAGCTGCAACCTATTTAATTCTGTTAGAGAATCAGTGAGGTGCTTGATGAAGCCATTAAGTGGGGTTCGTGTCTCCATTCTATTTATGAGACTCCAGGAGGGCGGATGCTGATGGAAATGTATTGATTTCTTTTCCTGCCTTTACCGAATGGGTCAAAAACATGGTATAACGCTGCTGGATCCAATTAAAATCACCTGTTAGCTCACAAAGGTTGGCCCTCTCCTCCCGCCCCCTCCTCCCCCATTTAAAAAGGGTTTAAAAGATTTTCATTTAATTGATTTGCTGTAAAATGCCCTTTACAATTACCCAGATAAACTAGGCATCACCTGTGGAGTAAGAGCCAATTTGAGCTGTTTATCAAGACTTCGCCTCTGGCCACTTCTCACCCTGGGATCTTGAGTCTCTGTATTGATAGCCTGCATCTGTCAACATTGGGTATTCTTAGTGGGCTGCAGAAAGCTTTTAGGGAGATGGGGACGGTGGGGCTGCGTCTTTGAGCAGGTGAAGAAAGCACGATGCCCCCCCCCCTTTTCTTTTTGGTGGTTGTTGTTTGAATTAAGAACACTTTATTGTTCAGAGAACAAGCTAAGAAAATCAGCCCTGGACCCATATGCCTGAAAGTAATCAGAGTTGGCCCCTTTAACAACTGGAGAGTGGGCTTCAGGAAGTGGCAATTTGGGTGCCTGGATAAAACCGAGTAAACAATGTATACAGTTTTCTCTCGGTGTTGGTGTCACGGGCAGCTGTTGTTCATGTTCGAAGTTGGGGGAGTCTCGTAAGGGCTGTCCCAGAAGTGACATTGGTGTGCTTTTTGCTGATGGGAGAACTGGAAGACAGGAGGAGGACACGAGGCATTTATGCTAGTCATGCGTATTTCTGACATCGATGTTTGAATGAGCTGCTAGTCCTTGTTAGAGCCACGCTCTTGGCTGTAGGAGGACGCAGTGTGAGACTTGACCAAAGAATTAGGAGCCAAATTGGTGTCAGAACACAACATACAGGATGTGTGGGAGGGTAATTCTGTAAAGTATATACCTGTAATGTCGAAGCTGGCCATGAACAGCTCCCAGAGTATGAAATGCTTTGTGAGCCCTCGAGATACCTGGAGTCCGCTAAGAACAAGCTGTGGTTTGCTTTTCGACTACTGTAGTTTGATTAAGAAGTGTTTCTGGTAAACAAAAACAAACAAACAAACAAACAAACCCTTCCTGCGAGTGTTGAGGGCTTGGTCCCCAGTTTGTGGCACTCTTTCGGGAGGCCCTGGGAACTTTAGGATATGGGACCTAAGTAGAGGAAATGGATCCCCGGGCGGGCGGGGGCCTCTGCGGCCATCTTGTATCTCTTGCCTCTTTCTCAATCCTCCGCGCTCCTCCCCCACTGCTTCCACCAAGACGTTCTGTCCAAGCACATGGGTCAAGTGCCTTTGTATTGAACTGAAACGGCTGGGCTAAGATAAAACGTGTTCCCCCCTCTTGAGTTATTTCCATCAGGCGTTCGGTCACAGCCATGCAGAAGTAACCATTGCTGTAAACACAGAATGGTGAAGAGAGAGCACATTTCATGCTGGCATGGTGTACGTGCTTGCAATCCCAGCACTTGGGAGGTGAGAGCAGGAAGATCAGGAGTTCAAGACCAGCTTCACTTAGAAAGTTTGAGTCTAGCCTAGGCTACAAGAGACCTTGTTTCAAACAAACAAAGAAGAAAAAAAGGTGACTTTTGGAAATCATATATCTGATAATGGACTTATATCAAGTATATAAATAAATCTTACAACTCAATAATAGAAGACAATCCATTTGAATGGATTTTTCTCCAAAGAAGTTATAAAAATGGCCAATGGGCATATAAGAAGATGTTCAGTATTGTTGGACATGAGAGAATTGCAACTGGAAAGCACAATGAGGTGGCATTTCCCAGCAATTGAGATGGCTACAGTATTAAACAACACATAATAATCATCAGCAAGGATGTTCAAGAAACTGAAACTTTTATCCTTTGTGTGGTAAAAGTATAAAATAGTATGGTCACATTGAAAAGCAGTCTTGCAGTGCCACAAACATTTTGTAAGGAGAGATGGCTCAGCAGTTAAGAGCACTTGTTCTTGCAGAGGACCCAGGTTCGGTTCCCAGCACCCACATGATGGCTCAGGGCCATCCGTAGGCATGAACAATATCCATACACATACGTGCAGACAAAACACTCATACACATAAAATAAAAATCTTTAAAAAAAAAATTAGACACAATCTTCCTTGGCTGGTGAGATGGCTCAATATAGGTAAAGGTGCTTGCCACCCAAGTAACCGAGTTTGATTCCCTGGGTCCCCACATGGATGACTTCTGAAAGTTGTCCTCTGACCTCCACATTCATGCTGTGGCAAGGGTGTATCCCTTCCATCCTCACATGTTTGTACACACACACACACACACACACACACACACACACAAATAAATAAGATGGAAAAAAATCCCATATGACCTAGCAGTTGCACATGTAGGCATATTCTCAAGAGAACTGAGAGCATACATCCACACAAAGTGTTAGTCATAACACCCAACCACTTACATATCACTCAGTAAAGGAATAAATTAGAATTGTGATACCTCCCACAATAAAATATTAGTCAAGTACCAGAGTCCATACTGACATGCTGCAATGCAGATGACCCAGGGAACATTTGCTAACTGAAAGAAGCCAGTCAGATTACATGGTCTGACTCCTTTTATAGCTAATGTCCGTAATAGGCACAGCCAACCTGACAGACAGTAGATTGGTGGTTCCTTAGGTGTGGGATAATCGCAATGACTGTGGCATTTTATTCTGGGGTGACAGAATATTCTAAAATTAGCAGAGTGAGGGGTGCACAGATATGTGTATTCTGAAGGGTGCTTACTACTGGAACTCACTATGTAGACTAGGCTGGCCTCAAACTCAGAGATCCGCCTGCCTCTGCCTCTGAGTGCTGGGATTGAAGGCGTGCGCCACCATGCCTAGCTGTAATGGATTCTTTAATTATCTCTGCCAGGCCTGCAGCTTATTGAAGGTAAGGATTATGTCTGGCTTATTCACTGTTGTGTTTCTAGTAGGAAGCCTAGTTCCTAGTCCTTTAATTCAGAACACCCACAAATGAACCAATTAATTAAGGTACAGAGATGTCTGAGGAGGACTGTTAGGCCGACTCCTGATGATATGCTAAGAGTTCTTTCTCTAATACAAAGACTATGTGATTATTCATGTTTTGGGAGGAAGGGAATATTGAACAGGGTCTTATATAACCCAGGATGGTCTTCAACTGGCTATGTAGCCAAGGATGGCTTGGCTTTCTATTATTCTACTTACCTTGATTAACTGGAATGCTATAGAAAGAAAAAGCTATTTCCCCTTCTTGGTTTATTTTTTATATTTAAAAAATTTTCCTTGCCAGCCAGGCATGGTGGCTCACACCTTTAATCCCAGCACTAGTGATTCATGTCCACAATTCCAGCTGAGGCAGGAGGACTTTTGCAAGCTTTAAGTCAGCCTGGGCAACAAAAAAGGGTGTGGGGGAAAGCGAGAAGACTCTGGATGAAAGGTGCTTAATGTTAAGGGGTCTGACTGTTTCTTTATTGTCTGGATGGCTTCGGTTATTCATTTGTGTTCAAACACATCGGTTCCTGCTTGTGTCTCTGTGGCCATCGGATTTATCATCTGTCTGATGAAAACCATGACTTTATACAGAGGGCTCCAATTCCAGCCCAAGGCGAATGGTTCATTCTCTTAAAAAAAAATGGTTCTTTCACCCTTAAAACAACAACAACAACAAACAAATAAACAAAAACCTTCTAATTTCTTTCTTCAATAGTAAAAGTCTTGCTGACTTTTATTCATAATATCTTGACTTTTTGTTTGACCTTACACAGTGTAGTTTCACAGTTTCTAATTTATATTCTGTAACAACCAGCTTTTCCAAATAGATACATTGTTGTGTGCGCTTTACCTTAGAGTACGTTGTTGAATCACTCTTCTGTTACTTACATTAATTCTCCTTCCCTCAACTTATTTTATTGTGGTTTTGTTATTAGTTTATAATAAAAATCAATACGCGTTTTAAAGGTCTGTGTGTGCGTGTGTGTGATATGTGTGAATGTTCTCATATGTGTGGGAACATGTGTGTGTGCAAGTGAGTGGATGTATTTGTGGAGGTCAGATGTTGACTTTGGGTGTCTTTCTTGGTTATTCTCCACGTTATGTATTGAGGCAGGGACTCTCACTTGAACCTAGAGCTCCTCAATTTGGCTGGTCTGGCCAGCCAGCTTGCTCCAGGGATTCTGTATCTGCTTTCTGTGGGCTGGGATTACATGGCGTGAATGTGGGTGTTGAGGATTTGAACTCTGATCCTTATGCTACTGTGGCAAGTGCTTTACCAGCTGAGCATCTCTAAAGCCCCCATGAACAGTATGCATGTATGTGTGTATGTATGTGTGTATGTATGTATGTGTGTATGTATGTATGTATGTATGTATTTAGGTGGGTAGGTGTATCAGAAGACAGCTTACAGGAGTTGTTTCTCTTACTCTATCAGGTGAGTCCCGGGGATTGAATTCAGCTCGTCAGACTTGGCAGCAAGCACTTTTATCCCCTGGGCCATCTTGCAGGCCCTGGAAATAGACTTTTAAAAAAGTGTACTGAGGGTGGGCATGGCGGCTCACACCTGTAAGCCGAGTGCTTTGGAGGCAGAGGCAAGAGGATGGCCATGAGTCCACCTAGTGAGTCCTCTCAGGCAGGGAAGGGCAGCATAGGAGACCTGACTTTGTGGTATTGAAAACCGTAAAGTAGAAGAGGCTCACAAGGCCCCACCCTGAGATGAAGAGCTGTTTGTAGAAGGTGACTGTGAGAAGGGAGGGTCAGGTTTCTTCAGGGAGGTGGCTCCTGTCGGGCTGCGCAAGCTGCCATCCATCATCTTACCCCTGTGCCCAGACAGGCAGCATTCCTTGGGTGTAGTAGGTTAAAAATAGGATCTGAAGGGCTGGAGGATGGCTCAGTGGTTAAGAGCACCGGCTGCTTTTCCAGAGGACCCGGGTTCAATTCCCAGCACCCACATGGCAGCTCACAACTGTCTGTAGCTCCAGTTTCAGGGAATCTTAGCACCCTCACACAGACATGCATGCAGGTCGAACACCAACGCACATGAAAATAAATCTTTAAAAAAAAAATAGGACATGAAGCTGGGAGGGAGGTGTGGCTGTAGGGACAGTTGGGAGGAGTTGGAGGGGGGAAGAGGGGTGCATATGATCAAAATCCATCGTATATGTGTATGAAATTCTCAAAGAATCAATAAAAACTAAAGAAAATCTCCATGCACATGTAACTGTTTCTGTTTGTCCAACACTCAGCTCTGGTGAAATAACCCCGACCAAGTGCCCTGGAGCCTGTAGGGAGGGTGGAGCCCTCATCTCTCGCTGCCCTTCCCCTTAACATATCTTCTGTTTCTCCATCACCGATTTCTTCAGTGATCTGCAACGAAATTTGCACACGTTCTTCAAAGTCCTGAACTTCAGTCTAGCCCACCTGCACTGAAGGCTCCTCTTCTTTGGCCCCAGGCCAAATGACATCTTTTTCTGCCTTGGGGACTGGGGTAGGGTGGTAGAGGAATGGGGGTCCCTACACCTCCCGTGAACCACACTTCTATCAAAACACATTTATCCCTTTTCATTGCCACTTGCTGGAGGAGACCACCAGGTGGCGCTCCAGAGTCTCCTGGAGCCGCATTTCAAAATTCAGCGGCTTTGAGTTAGGCTGACTTTAAGAAGCCATTGTGTCCTGAGAAGACAAGAGAGTGTTCTAGTTTCTTTCTTTTTTCTTTCTGTTTTTAAATTTCGTTAAGAGTTTCCTACGGTTTAGGTCATCAGGTAGCAAAATCATAACGGAAGCATTTAGCCTCTGACCTGTTTAGAGACCTTAGGGCGCTTCTGTTTTTCAGTGGGTTGCCAGGCCTTACTCTCTGTGTGCCCAGGCTTCTTGTTCTGTTATCGCAGCTGCAAAGGAAGCTTCCACTGGACAGCAGGAGGCTGGGGCTGAGCGGAAACTGCACCCCTTCCTTGGGGAACCGTGAAGCGGAATGAACTGCTTCTCTCATGAATTGCTTTTAGAGTATTTTATCACAGCCACGGAAAAAGTAGCTAAGACAACTGCCCGAGTTAGCTTCCTGTGGCGGTGATAAACACTAGGATCAAAAGCAACTTGGGGAGAGAAGGGTGTACTCACCTCACGGCTTACAGCCCACCAAGAAGGGTAGTCAGATCAGGAGCTCAACCAAGACATGAAAGGAGGCAGGGACAGAAGCAGGAGCCACGGAGCGCCGCTTGGGGGCGTGCTCAGTTTGCTTTCTTTTCTTTTCTTCTCTTCTCTTTTCTTTTCTTCTCTTTCCTTTTCTCTTCTCTTCTCTTCTTTTTTTCTTTTCTTTTCTTTTCTTTTCTTTTCTTTCTCTCTTTTCTTCTTTCTCTCTTTCTCTGTCTCTCTCTCTCTCTGCCTTCCTTCCTTCCTTCCTTCCTTCCTTCCTTCCTTTCTTTTTTTGTTTTTTTGAGACAGGCAAGGTTTCTCTGTGTAACAGCCCTGGCTGTCCTGGAATTCACTTTGGAGACCAGGCTGGCCTTGAACTCACAGAGATCCACCTGCCTCTGCCTCCCAAGTGCTGGGATTTTTAAAGGCGAGCACCACCATCCCTGGCACTTCAGTTTGCTTTCTTACACAAACTAGGGCCACGTGCCTACTGCCCACAGTGGGCTGAGCCCTCCCTCATGGATCATCAATAAGATAATGTCCCCACAAATTTGCCCGCAGGCCAATCTGATGGAGGCATTTTCCCAGTTGACTGCCTCTCTTCCCAGATGACTCTAGCTCCTGTCAGGTTTACAAACAAATAGACCTAACTAGCAAGACAGTCCTGAATTCCTGATCCCCCTGCTTCTGCCTCCCGAATGCTGGGAGGCTGGCCTTGAACCCTAGTGGATGCTTGAGTCTCCATAGTTCTGAAATTCACATCTACTGTGCTTTCCCCAAATACTCATGCCTGTAGCACAGTTTCATTTATAAATTAGGCACAGTAAGAGACTAAAATCTGTAGCTAAAGTAAGATATAACGATACACTGTGATAAAACTGTCAGCATCCCCACTGGGGACTCTTATCAAATCAAATAAGGGACACTTGAATACAAGCACTGTGGGGCTGATCTGATGACCAGTGTGGCTGTCAAGTCACTGATGGACAGGCAACATAGCAGCGTGACTCCACCAGCTACAGGAAGGTCACTCCCCGTGTGGGCTGCAACAACCAGGCCTGAAACTTCATCATCTGGCTACTTGAAACTTCTGAATTGCTTATTTCTGGAAATTTTCAATTTAGCAGTTTTTGGGGTCCAGGATAACTACAGAAAACAACCCATGGATAAGGATGGACTCTTGTGCTCTTGACTATACACACAGTCAAATGATTTCCTTACAACCATGTAAGGTACATATAGAGGCATGGTGCTCTTATTGGCCTCACAGGGACCCTGGGGCTGGACCCCAAAAGTGGGCAGTGTCACGTGTGAATGTGTGCATACACATACGTGTGTATGCACCTGTGTGCATACTTGCCCTTCCCCATGCCTTTGCCTGCTTCCTGCGTGTGCACCTGCAGACAGTCCCATGTGTGAATAGGTATGTATGTATATGTATATGTATATGGACATACATTAGTGCCTTTGACCCTCCCTTCCCCTCCATCCTCAGCAGTGCCAGCTTCCTGTGTGTCTGCACCTGGGCAGAAGCCCCTAATGATGGGAAGAGGCGGAAATGGGTTAAAAGTATCCTATTCAAAAGCACTAAATAGGCCTAATTATAGGTGACTGTAAAACTCTAATCAGCCAAGGACTCATTAGCTATTAAAAAGAAGAGGAGACTGTAGACCTGAAATTAAGGGAGCCCAGTGACAAATGTACTCAGGCACTGGAGAGAAAGGAACTTAGGGCTGGGGAAGTGGCTCAGGGAAGAAAAACGCTCTCTGTGTAAGTGTGAGGGCCCCATGGGAAAGCCTGTCTGCAATCCCAGCGCTCGGGAAGCAGAGACAGAGGCCAGGGACAAACTGGCTTGTGCAGCCAGCGGGCTCCACGTTCAGCTCCACGTTCTGCCTTAGTAAACAAAGTGGGCAGTGACTGAGGAAGACATCTGAAGTCACCTTCTGGTCTCCATGAGTGTGCAAACACACACACACACACACACACACACACACACACACACACACACACACACGCAAAGAGAAAAGAAAGGGACTGATTTCTTCCAGTTAAACAAGGGTTGGCAAGACAGGAAGGGGAGGAAGCCAGTAACCAAAGAAGGGGAGTCCTGTGAAGATGGCCTCCCTGGCTGGGCCTAGTGGAGTCCCTAGTGGAGTCCTGTGAAGACGGCCTCCCTGGCTGGGCCTAGTGGAGTCCTGTGAAGACTGGCCTCCCTGGCTGGGCCTAGTGGAGTCCTGTGAAGACTGGCCTCCCTGGCTGGGCCTAGTGGCAAGGCCTGTGTTCCCAGCAGCCCTGGGGACTGAGAGGAGAATCATAAGTTCAAGGCCAGCCTGAAGAACTCAGTGAACTCCTGTCTCATAATAAAAGGAGTGCTCGGAATGTAGATTAGCACTTCCCCGGCATGTGCTAAAGGCCCTGGGTTCAACTCCCAGTACCACAGACAAACAAACAAGATTCCTTTCTGGGGAACCCCCACATCCAGGCTCTTCCAAGCTCTCTGTAGGTTGTATGTGAGGAAGCAGGTGCAGTGGGAGGGATTTGTACCTGTCACTCTGCTCCCTTCCAGCTCTGAGGTGCTTCTTCCTCCTAATCAAAACTCGTTCTCTGGGGACCATAAGCCTCACCCCAGAGAGAGGGCGCCTCTTCCTGTCCTGACTCAGCTGCCCACTAGAAAGCAGGATGACCTCTGGGAGTCACTCGTGCTAGGCAGAGCACAAACAGGGCTGGCGACATCTGTCCCCTAGAGCTTTGAACACACAGGCTGTCCAATGAGAAAGGACTCTGTAATCAGCGTGCTCTTACAATGCTTGGCTTCTGTGAACCAGGTCACATGCTCCCGAGGACAGGACTCATCTCTAGTCAGATTGCTGCCACTCTCTAGTTATCTGGTGGAGTTATTCTCATCATGGGGCACATAGATTCTGTCTACACTGGCTCACAAATGGATAAAAGCCCTAGCAATGGGATGGAGCTATGGTGGCCATGCCAATAACTTTAATATTTATTGTCCATTTACAGATACCAGCATAAGCATATATTGTGTTTATATATTTGCAGTCCCTACAATGCCCACAGTATGGAGTATATTATTTCTATCAAGTCTCAGGTTAAGAACTAACTCAACAGCTTGCTGGGAGCAGGCGGGAAGTACCTGAGATACAGCCACACACCCAGCTGTGGAGTCTAGGTAATGAATGATAAATGGCATTTGCTTTTTAGATTTTCTTATTTGTTTATGGTTGTGTGTGCATTTGCATGCAAAAGCATGCCTCCTACATGTGTATGAATACTCACAGAGGCAGCTAGGCTGGCAGAGAGCAAGCCCCAGTAATCCTCCTCTCTCTGAGCGCTTGCTCTAGTGTTGGGGTTCTGGGTGAATGTGTCCACACCCAGATTTTTAAATATGTGGTGGGGATTCAAACTCAGGCCCTCACGATTTTGCAGCAAGCTCCACAGAGCTGTCTTCCCAGCCAACATCTGGGTCTTTGGAAACCTTTGATTGTGTGGCTCTCTCTCTCTCTCTCTTTCTCTCTCTCTGTTTTTCCTTTTCCCTCCCTCCCTCCCCCCCTCCCTCCCTCCCTCCCTCCCTCCCTCCCTCCCTCCCTCCCCTACTTTATTTTTAGTGTCTCATTTCTAAGGCTCAGCTGGCCTCTAACTCACTCTAGCTCAGGCTGGCTTCAGATTCTAGCTCTTCCTGCCTCAGTACCATCGATACTGGATTACAGGCATGTGCCATCACATCTGCCTTTCTGGCCTTGCTTTTCCTCACACCCCTCACTTCTTGCAGTTCTGGAGATGAATAGCCAGCATTTCTTGAATGTTTATAGCACCTTAGACCTTTTATGATATTTTTACACAAATCATCCTTGATTGCTTCCCTGATACTATGATGTTGGTACTATTGTTCTATTTCTCCACTTTACAGAGGAGGAAATTGGGGTCCAGAGAGGTAAAATAAATTACCCAAGCCACAGTAGGAGATAAATATAACCATATGTAAATACAGCAAAACATCACATGGTACCCTATAATTACATGTAATTTTGATTTGTCAATTAAAAATTTAAAAAAAAATCAAAGAATGGCTAAGTATGACAGTGCACACCTGCTATCCCAACACTTGAGAGGTGGAGGTAGGAGGGTCAAAAGTTCAAAACCAGCCTCAGCTGCACATCAAGTTCAAAACCAGGCAGGGCTTCATGACCCTGTCTCACAAACAAAACAAAACATCACCCTAACTGGGGAGCCGGGAGTTTAAAAATGAGATTTAACTTGGTTTGTCTTGAAGCGTACATCATGACCCACATAATATTTTGTTGTTATTTAGCATAAGCTGTTGCCTTTCTTGTCAGAATTTAGAGGCTGGTCCTATGAAGCCCATGCAGACTAGTTCTGGAGTGAAGTGAGAGAAGTCTTGTTGGTAGTCATGTCATGGGGGCAGCAGGTGACGATTGAGGTTCAGGCTGTCAGCCCACCTAGTAAATAATTCTCAGGTTGGCAAGGCCCCCGAGACCCCAGACCCCAGAATGTCCTCTGCTTCTGCTCTGCCATTGCATGCTTGCCATTGCTGCTCTCTCTCTGATATCTGGCATGGTTGAATTGGGTGTGGGGAAACTCCCCACTGCCTGTAAGGTAATGTGTTTATGGCATGGAAACATCTATGATTCTTCTTTTGCAGTAGCATCACATTTGAAAGATTTTGCCTATCAAAGCCAAGTCAGCCCAAACAACAAAAAACCCAAGATACATACATACAGATATATATGTGTAAAGAGTAGTGTGTAGTTGGTTGTTTTATTTTTCTCTTTACCCTTTGACTCTTTTTTGGGGGAACCCAGCACCCAGCTCCCCAATAAGTCACACACAGAGGCTTATTATTGCTTATAAATGCCTGGATTTAGCTTAGGTGACTTCTAGTCAGCTTTCCTTAAATTATCCCATCTACCTTTTGTCTCTGGACTTTTTCCTTTTCTTACTTCTGTATATCTTACTTTTACTCTTACTCCATGGCTGGCTGTGTGGCTGTGTGGCTGTGTGGCTGTGTGGCTGTGTGGCTGGCCTCTAGCATCCTCCTCTCCTTGTTCCCTTGCTCCTTGATCCTCTTGCTTCCCTGTCCCTCTTTTTCTCTTTCTATTTATCCTCTCTGCCTGCCAGCCCTGCCTATTTCTCTCTCCTACCTCAATATTGGCTGCTTAGCTCTTTGTTAGGCCATCAGGTGTTTTAGACAGGCACAGTAACACAGCTTCACAGAGTTAAACAATTTCAACATAAAAGAATGCAACACATCTTTGCATCATTAAAACAAATGTTCCACAGGATACACAAATGTAATACACCTTAAAATAATATTCCACAACAGCAGTGATCTTTCTTTCTTGTAATGCTAAGTATCAAGCCTGAAATTTGTGCACACACAAAGTTGCCAAGGAGCTATGCTTGATTTATCCACCAAGTATTTAGTGACTGCTGTGAGTATGGTATCAAATTCAGAGTGCACATCAACCAACAGGATCCTGCCCCTCTCAAAACAAAGGAAAACAAAGCAAAAACAACAACAATAACAACAACAACAACAAAAACCCAAACCAACCAAACAAAAAGACACTGCCTCTCATTTAAGGAATTTCCTTGTTTTCATTTGAAATTGAAGAAACACAGCATCTTTGCTTAATGGTGTCTTGGGTAGAAAATAGAGTAACGTCTATTATTAGGCATTTTGAGATGTTTAAAAGAAAAAGCAATTAGCATTTATTGAGGCAACTTTGTGGCAGATACAAACAGGTGTGTTGTGGGATATTTGTTCACTGTGTGAAAATGTATTGCTGTGATTGGTGTAATTAAAAAGCTGAATAGCCAATAGCTAGGCAGAAGGTATAGGTGGGACTTCTGGGCAGAGAGAGCTCTGGGAAGAAGAAAGGCGGAGTTGCCAGCCAGCCTGAGAGGAAACAGGAGGTGCCAGATGGAAGAGAGGTAATGCCATGTGGCAGAATGTAGATTAGCAAATAAATGGGTTAATTTAAGTTATAAGAGCTAGTTGAGACAAGCCTAAGCTAAAGGCTGAACATTCATAATTAGTAAGAAGTCTCAGTGTCGTCATTTGGGAGTTGGCTGGGGGACAGAAAAGACTCGTTACACAGTTACTACTACACAGAGTAAATACTCACGCCACTTCCATCTTGGCTGGATGGCAGCTCCATGGTTTGTTCACCGTCTTCCAGTGATGCCAGCCACTTAGAAGATACTCAGCAGACACCACGTCCATCTAACTTTGTGGCAATTCTGCAAAGTTGGTGTTATTATTTTCCTTTGACACGGAATCCAAGAATCAGAGATGAAATAACTTGACCAAGTTATTGCTACTCAAGTGACAAGGCAGAGGGTCAAACCCTGGCTTTGTCTGACTTTAACAATTGTGACTCTGGTGCTGGGCGGTGGTGGCACACACGCCTTTTATACCAGCACTCTGGAAGGCAGAGGCAGGTGGATCTCTGTGAGTTCGAGGCCAGCTTCCTGGTCTACAGAGCGAGTTCCAGGACAGGCTCCAAAGCTACATGTAGAAACCTTGTCTTGATTTAAAAAAGAAAAAAAAAAAATTGTGACTCTGAGGCAGGCATGGTGGTCCACGCCTTTAATTCCAGCACTCTGGAGGCAGAGTCAGGTGGATTTCTATGAGTCTGAGACCAGACTGGTTTACATAGCAAGTTTCAGGACAACCCGGGCTACATAGCAGAGAAACCCTGTCTCAAAAAAAAAAAAAAAAAAGTGAGTACTATGTGCTACAGTATTGACCTGGCAGTGAGATGTGGCCATTGATGCAATAACGATAAGACTGGGGTGGGGGTGGGGTTACAAGCCACCTTCTGCTAGAATCCGAGACCCGCCTTGTAGGAGGGAACGCATGCCCAGTACAGTAAATCTAAAGTTTATGACTAAGAAGGTCACATGACCTAGGAGGGAACTTGGTATTGTTGGTGTGATGTATGGCCAAACTGCCTTCAAAGATAGCAAAAATCTTCACGGAGTAAAACATCGATTTCTCCTCATAAACAATGAAAGCCAGAAAACAATATAACACCAGTAAATTACCTATCAATGCAGAATTCTTCATCCAGTAAAGACACTCTCCAAGAAGAAAAGTCCCCTCCAATAAATAAACCTGAGACAGGTCAAATGCTTGTGTTTCTCTTCATGGACCAGTGTTGCTATCAGCCTGGGTCTGAGGGAGACATTGAGTTCAGAGTCTCACAACTGACAAAGCACCGAGAATGACTGTTGCGTGCTCAGCCCTAAACAGGACATCTACATTACTTCTTTAGGGCTTAAGGAGCCTCGAGGAAGAGGGGCCGGAAAGACAGAAAGAGAAGTGCCGTGGAGCTAGATAGGACTTGGCCACTGCAATCATGAGCACTGTGGCTACCTGCACACGACCTAAATGAAAAACAAACAAAAAGGCATGAAAATAGGAGGAAGACTATGGGAAGAAGTGGATCTGGGAGGGGACAGGACAGGGTGGTGGGGGTGGATATGATTACAATGCGTTTATATGTACATGAGATTGTCAAAACTAAAAATTTAATAATCAAAACCAGGGAGTCTTCTGCTATTCTCTTCTACTACAGAGGCCCGAAGCCTGGGGCTACATGGTAACAAACTCTGAGATGAAATGTGAACATGCAGAATTGTGTCTGAGATGGAGCACCAGGTTTGGGAGGATTCGCAAAGCAGCTAAGGACTTAGGAAGGCACCTGGAGTGCCAGGCTTTGCTCAGTTAAAATTGGTTCCTGGGAACATTAATCTAACCATAACAGGTAGAGGAGTCTGGAGTTCAGAGGGATTACTCCAGTAGTATTAATTCCTAATTAAGAAGGAGGTGAGTGTGTGTTGGGGGGAGGTGCTGCTAGAGAGATGGCTCAAAGGTTAAGAGCACTGGCTGCTTTTCCAGAGGTCCTGAGTTCAATTTCCAGCACCCACGTGGAGGCTCACAATCATCTGTAAAAGGATCTGACACCCTCTTTCAGCATGCAGTCATACAAATAGAGCACTCATGTACATTTATATTTGTTTTTTCAAGACAGGGGTTCTCTATGTAGCTTTGGCACCTTTCCTGGACCTCACTCTGTAGCCCAGGCTGGCCTCGAACTCACAGAGATCCGCCTGGCTCTGCCTCCCGAGTGCTGGGATTAAAGGTGTGCGCCACCACCGCCTGGCAGTTTAGTTGTTTTTTTTTTTTAAGAAGGAGGTGTGGGATCTTGGGAGATGGCCCAGGGAGTTTGCCACACAAGCATGAGGACCCAAGTTTGGATCCTTGGTACTCATATAAAAGCCAGATGCAGAGGTAAGCATCTGTATTCTCAGAGGAAGGGAGCAGAGATGGGCAGATTCCCAGAACTCGGTGGCCAGCCAGCCCAGTCAAAATGGTGACTCGTGAAGCAACTGAGGAAGTCATTAACCTTGGGCTTCCACAGGTGCCGGGGGAACACATTCATACACACAGGTGCACACACTCATACACCACATGCACACACTCAAAACTATACAAAAGAAAAGAAAGAAAAGGTGGTAATCAGTTTTTGAATAGAGGGCGTGACAGAAGGTGACAACAGGAATGGAAAGGAGGAATCTGGGGATGTAGTTCCGTGTAGAACAATTGTGTTGCACACACAAGAGCCTGCATTCCTAAGTTGCCCAAATGACAATCGATTTGCACGGTCAAGTAGGTGAGGTACCCCGACGGTGTCCTCCCTCTTCCTGGCGTGACCTCCGGGTGGGTGACAGTGGCTGTGATGGAATCACAGCTTCACTTGCTTTTTATTTTATTTGCTGCCTGTGTATGTGTGTGCATATCTGCCACGGTGTGCCTGTGGAGGTCAGAGAACACACTGACCGGAGTCAGGTCTCTCCTCCCACCTCGTGGTTCCTGGGGATTGAACTCAGGTTGTCAGGCTTGGCAGCAGGCGCCTTGACCTGCGGAGCCATCTGGCTCACCTCAGGTTGCAGCTTTAAAATCATCTTCTTGGCAGGCAGTTCCTTAGCTAATATTTATAGAGCGCTCAGCATTATGCTCACGGCATCGGCACCACCACTGTGTGCGCTCTTAGTTCAGCACAGAACATTAAGCTCATATTGTGTTAGGGTTTGGAGGCACAAGAAGAACAGAGGTGAGGAACTCTGTCAGGCTTCCGAGCCCAGTCTACACGTGACCTCGGCCTTTCCGTTTTTTTTTTTTTTTTAGCACAGGGATAGTAAGTGCACCTGTCATGTAGAATTTCTGCGAGGCTTAAATGCGTTAATGGGAAAATGCAAAGGGAACAGTGCCTGTCATGCAGTGTATGTCTGATGTTATCCCTGAGACAAAATTCTTTTCAAGGACAGGCATGTCACCGGATTGATACAGTCCATCACGGCGTAGCAACGAGACAAAGATACAATGGACAGAGAGAGTTTGAAGGTGGAGCTATTCTTACAGAGACCTCTTCTGTTGTTGGGTCTGATTCTTCCCACCAAGTCAGGGTCTCGTCAGTTTCTAAGGCTGGTGCTTCATCCTTGCCCCTCGCTCCCCAAACTCCCCAATGAGAAAATGTCAACCCCACCTGGATTTCCCAGGCCTTTGGATGTCCCCAGGGTGTACAAGAGGCAGCAAGCACTCCCATGCAGTTCTGAAGGTAACCTTTATCCACTTCAAGCTCTGAAGATCTGCCAGGAATTAAATCTTTGCCCGGGACAAATGAGACTATGTTTCTTATGGAGAGAAAAACAAAGACAATTTTCTCCTCTCTCTGGACACAGATACGCATTAGCCCGTGAAACACATGAGCCTCAGTGATACCCTCTTTCTTGTTCATTTAAGGGTAAAAAATTGTCAGCAAGAAATCAATTAGCATCTTCTACAAGCAGGTCCCAAGCCTCTGGAACCAATTCTTTCATCCCCTCCTCTGCATACAAGCAACATCTGTTCCAGGGATCTCGTCCTAATTGGGTCCAACCTGTTATCATTTGCTCACCAGAGCCCCACAGGGTCCTTCCTTTGTCTCCAGCCCAGAGCAAGGCTATAGGGGATGACTGGCCAAAGGAACTGGGGTGTGTGTGTGTGTGTGTGTGTGTGTGTGTGTGTGTGTGTGTGTGTATGTGAGAGAGAGAGAGAGAGAGAGAGAGAGAGAGAGAGAGAGAGAGAGAGAGAGAGAGAGAGAGAGAGAGAGATGTAGGAACCACATCCATACATCTCAGACACTGATTTGCATGTAAAAAAATAGTTTTTACTTGATTGAGTATACTATGATTTATGTGGGCTAATCTAATCACCACAGTGGTCCAAGCTAGGGGCTAGCATTAGTTCCATTTAGTTCTATTTGAAAACAAGGAACAGTGGCCCTAAAAGGCTAAGGACTTGCCCAAGATAACGAACAGAAAGAAAGCCAAGACTGAGGCCCTGACCTTCCCGCTTCAGCCTCTGCACTCATAACCACTGTGCTGAGCAGGCAGGTCCTGTCCACAGATCCAGCCCAGTCAGACAGAAAATATTTAATTTTTCTCAGCAGTGCTTAGGATGAAACCTGGGGTCTTGTTTCTTCTCGTGTGTGTGTGTGTGTGTGTGTGTGTGTGTGTGTGTGTGTGTGTGTGTGTGTGTGTGTGATGGGTGGTACCGGCATGTGGAGGTCAGAGGACAACTTTTAGGAGTCAATGCTTCTATCATGGGGATTCAGGAATTGAACTTGGGTCATTGGACTGACACAGCAAGTGCCATTTTGCTAGCCCAGAACCCCAAAATCTGATGCATGCTAGGTAAGCATGTTACCACTGAGTTATATCCAAAATGATCATATTGAAAAATACTTGAAAAAATTGCACTTGTATAAATACTAAATGTGTTTGAATGTTTTGTTTTTTCCCCACATCACTATTTAATTTTTTAATTTCTCCCCCCCCAGGCCCCCCATGTTTGTGTGTGTGCCTGTGTATACTACTCCACCGTGGGAGTGCACATGACATGGTTGGTATACACGGAGGTCTGAGGACAGCTTGTGGGAGCTGCCTCTGTCTTTGCAGGTCTCAGGTGTCCAACTCAGGCCGTCAGGCTTGGTGGCAAGGGCCTTTACTGGTTCAGCCACCTTTCCAACCTTGGTTTATTTAAAAAATTAAAAAAAAAAAAAACAGTTCTAGCCGAGTGGCAGTGGTGCACGCCTTTAATCCCAGCACTCGGGAGGCAGAGGCAGGAGGATCTCTGTGAGTAAGAAGCCAGCCTGGGCTACAGAGTCAGTTCCAGGACAGCCAGGGCTGTTAACACAGAGAAACCCTGTTTCGAAAAACAAAAACATATAAACAAAAATTCTAATTAGCATGCAAGATGTTAGGGATCATTATGGCATTTTCAAGCATAATTTGGTTTTCTTGATTCTCACCCTCCTCTTCTCTCTACCCCATTCCCTGTACTCCTCCACTTCCAGTGGCCTTTTGCCTTCTTTCATGTTACATACTCTATTTCTTCCTTCCTTCCTCAACTCTTTCCCCCTACCTCATGGTCTCCTTTCTGGTTTCATGTCTTGTCATTGTACTTTCAGCAATACAATACAACAGCATTTACATTGTATTAGGCATTGTAAGCCATCTAGAGATAATTTCATGCCATCCCAGCACTCAGAAGTACTATAAGTTAGAGGGCCAGCCTAGGCTAGATAGTGAATGTCAGGCCAGCTTTGTCTATAAAAATGAGAGCCTGCTTCAAAACAAGCAGGCAGACAACACACATGTAAACCATCTTGGATGTTGTGTGTGCAGGGCATCCAGGAACCAATTTCTCGTGGATACCAAGCATCAGTGGATTGCAACTCACTTCTGCGGCCCCTTGGCTGTACTTAGAGAGCTAAGTCAACTGCCTCATTCAATCCAGCTGCTGATGCTGTAGAAAAACTGACAATTCCCAGAGCTGCCTTCTCTGTGGTCTACCAGTTATCTGCTGGGATGTGTGTCCTGGAGGAGGGTCCTGATAATACAGACTGGGACCTAGCTGCAGTGGTGAGGTGCCGAGTGACAAGAAGCTGCCCTTTGGGAGCTCTGCCTCAAAGACTCAGGATGAGTACATGACTGAAATGCCAAAGGCCGTTAGAGAAAAGGCCTGAGTCCCAAGCCCAAAAGGCCAAGTAAAGCACACAAGACCTCTCACCCCAGAGACTTTCTAGCCTCCCCAGCTTCAAGGATTTTTCCCTGAATGAGGTCTGAGAGTATGGAGACCCACAGAGGCTTCCGAGTGAGACCTTACTCAGGGTCAGAGAATCTGAGTTTGCTTTACCCAGCAGAGCGGCATAATAGAATGATTTGGCCAGGAGCGTGTTTATCAGGTGTTTGGAAGGGTCTACACTTGGCTGTATGATGTGCTTTGATCTTGCAACGGGGAGGTCTTATGCCTCTTCTCTTGGCATATTATAAAAAGTCCTTTTAAATAAAGTTCTGGGCAACTGGGTATTGATTCAGGGCCCTCCCAAAGCGATCCTGTGTCTCTGTCTTTCTCCTAGTCATCTCTGTCAAAGCCCTGGATGTGGGCCTGGGTGGGAGCTGAGTTGGTTAGCCTGGGCCTCCACTGGGACTGCCCACCTCAGGGAAGGGTATGACTGGATTGACATCCCACACTCCCAGACACCAGCATGGCCACAGGTGGCGGTCCAGACCCTGGGCATCCGTGTGGCTTTTGGTGGCAACAGGGGCCACGGACATCAGCACAAACCCCTACTATAGGACCCCGGACCCAGACATGGCCCCAGGCAGCAGCCCAGGCCCAGATGGCGCCGTGGCCCTTGGTGGCATTGCAGGACACTCAGATCAGCATGGCACAGTGGCAGCATGGCTTTTAGACGTCACCATGGCCTCAGGTGGAGCCCAGTTCCTGGGCATCTGCATGGCCCTCAGTGGTAACAGGAGCCATGGACATCCACATAGACCCTGGCTGTGGTAGGGTCATGGACCCAGACTTAGCCCTAGGCATCAGCCTAGGCCCCGATGTCACCATGGCCCCAGGTGGGAGCTCAGGCCACCCACATCAGCTTGTTTCTCACCACCTTTGATCCCTCATTTCTGCCTCTCTCCATAGCACATGAACTGCTTCTCTTCTCTTTCTTGTCCATTTCCCCACTCATCCTAATGGCGCCTGTCTGCCTGATGTGTGGAGGCACTGGGCAGCCCTATGGGTGTCTTCCACCTACCTAGGCTGAGCCAGCGACACTGGGCAGGCCTGTGGGTGTATTCAGCCAGTCTGCTGGGCCTTAGAAATTCTTGCAGCATTTGTTGACAGGTAACAACTTCTTTGGCTAGAGAGAGACTGTTTGGAGCAGAGAAACTTGGGGCTGAGATTTCGCATTTTAAATGATCACATAGCATTTGATATTTTATGAAGGGCTTTCTGATGGCTCGAGATCCTTTGAAATAAGTGACTTCACTTTTTTTTTTTTTTGTCTTAAATAACCCTCTACAACAAAACTCTAAGGCAGGGGTCACAAATCCCGGACTGTAAATGGGAAGGTGGAGGCTCACCGGGGTCAGGTGACTTGCCCACAGTTGGTCAGGTGACTGACCCACAGTCACACAGCTAAATGCAAGTTCAGGACTTAAACCCATGCCTTCATCATACCCTGTCTGGCAGCTGGATCCTCACTGCGGCACCTAGAGATCTGGCCCATTGCAGTAGGATCTGCAAGCCACACTTACAGTGCCTTGCAAAATGCCGTCGGGGAGGGTACTGGGGTGATGACTCCCCAGGTACTGTAAGCATGAGGACTCCATTTCTCAGAAGCTATGCAAAACAAGATACAGTACTGCACACCTGTGGTGGGATGGAGGTGGAGACAAGCCACTCCTCAGGAGCTCAGGGAAGGGGTGAGGGGGGGGGGCGCGGTTGGCCCCGGCGGGCGGCGTACTCAGTGTCAGATGGCAAAGAACGCTGCAAAGTGGAAGGAGAAAAAGCTGAGAGCTGAGGTTGTCCTTTGACCTACATACATGTGCTGTAACACACACACACACACACACACACACACACACACACACACACACACACTCACCATGCATGCTGCCATGGGAAGTACAGATAATATCCTGATTAAGTATCCTTTATATTACAAATGAAGAGACGAGACATTCACAGGCTAGTGAGTTCACAATGGAGGGAATTTGGTCCACTGGTTCAGTTGGGAGTGAGGTTTTGTGTGCTCAAGATATGGAGCACACCAACAAAGTAGAGGACGCAAAGAGAAGTCATATCTGCCCTGCTCAGCTCCATCCCCATTCATTTGTCTTGGATGTCCTCAGTGCCACAGAAAGTTCTTTCTCTCTTTTTCTTTTACTCGACATGTGTGTGCGTGTGCGTGTGCGTGCGTGTGCGTGCGTGCGTGCGTGCGTGCGTGCGTGTGTGTGTGTGTGTGTGTGTGTGTGTGTTGCTGAGGACTGGGGAATTGATGCCTAGCTTCTCCCCAGAATTCTCATCACTGATTTGTTGAGTTTCCTAATTACCTAAGTACTGGTCAGCAAGCTGAGTAGGGATGTTGGGGCCGGTGTATCACCTTCCTCCTCCTTCCTCAGCACTGCTATCCCCATTTCAATTCAAGGGGACCAGCAGCCTGCATCAGACTATATCAGCTCCATTTCCCTCCAAGATTAATAATTATGACATTAGAAGGGTGATCTGTTGCAATTCAGCCTTTCTATTTGCAGGCTTGCGGCTGCATATCAATGGTGTGATTAGGCAAATGAAATCAGATTGGCACTGTTAGGAAATATTTACATGGCCAGAATGCATATGCTTCAATCTCATTGTTCCCATTATTAAGCCATTTTATAATCTCATAACATTTAGACTCACACTTTGCATTTCTAATTAACTCGAGCAGCGCCTTCGCTGGGAATTAATTGCAACTTGTGCATTCTTATACACACAAACTTGCTGGGGAACAAACTCTGTTTGGCAGTCATGTAACTCACCCCCAACATGGACTCTTGAGCTGACTCCTGCTGTACGCCAGCCTCACTGCCAGTTGGGAAAAGTGGCTGGGGACATTGGTTTTCATTAAAATCGGGCAGCAAATCGCATGCAAGAACAGTCTGAGTGCAAGGGTCCCCATGGAGGGACTTGCCTTCTTCTCCCAGCCGCTCATAAACAAACTGTTGGATGTGGGGCCGTGGATTTCAGCCTTGGGGATTTAATGAATCAATAATACTGCTAAAATAATAACAGCAGCACCAACATCTGGAATGCCTAAGTTGCTGTCCTTCAAGCTATTGAGTTGCCTTTCTCGTTCTTTCTTTCCCTTTTTCTTTCTTTCTTTCTTTCTTTCTTTCTTTCTTTCTTTCTTTCTTTCTTTCTTTCTTTCTTTCTTTCTTTCTTTCTTTCTTTCTTTCTTTCTTTCTTTCTTTTCTCTCTGTCTCTCTCTCTCTCTCTCTGTGTCTCTGTCTCTCTCCCTCCCTCCCTCCCTCCCTTCCTTCTTTCTTTCTTCAACTTTAATCTATTTTTTTTGAGTTAAGGTCTTAATGTAGCTCAAGCTAGCCTCAAACTAGCTGAAGATGACTTTGATCTCCTAGCTGATGATCCTCCTGCTTTTATTTCTCAAGTGCTGGGATTATAGCTGTGCACCACCACACCCAAGTAGTTATTTATTTCTAAAACAGTATCTAACTATTCAGCCTAAGCTGACTTGGAACATACTGTATGGTTCAGACTGATTTCAGATTGGCCAACCTCCTGTTCAACCTGCTCAAACTCATGAGTCCTGAGATTAAAATCATATACTACCATGTCTGGTTTGTGTTGTTTCAATTTACAGTTGTCTCTGTATAAAGAGTGTGCTATACATTTCACACCTCAGGACTGGTCAGTTAACATTTGAATATCTCTGGTCAAAAATGCATTATCCTTGAAGTGGCTGATGACTGCACTTAGTGCAGTCTTTGTTGATCTTTGTTTTCTTTTTATTTATTTTTTCTTTTTCTTTTCTTTTCTTTCTTTCTTTATTTATTTTGGGTTTTTCGAGACAGGGTTTCTCTGTGTAGCTTTGTACCTTTCCTGGAACTCACTTGGTAGCCCAGGCTGGCCTCGAACTCACAGAGATCCACCTGGCTCTGCCTCCTGAGTGCTGGGATTAATAGGCGTGCGCCACCACCGCCCAGCGATCTTTATTTTCTTTTATCACAGAGTTTTTATTAATATTCACTGTAGCTAGAGTTTTCCTGCCTGGCCCACAGTCAGGACAAGTCTTTGTCACCCGCCAGTCCCACAGCCGCTCAGACCCAACCAAGTAAACACAGAGACTTATATTGCATACAAACTGTATGGCCGTGGCAGGCTTCTTGCTAACTGTTCTTATAGCTTAAATTAATCCATTTCCATAAATCTATACCTTGCCATGTGGCTGGTGGCTTACCGGAGTCTTCACATAGTGCTTGTCATGGCGGCAGCTGGCAGTGACTCTGCCTCAGCCTTTCACTTCCCAGAATTCTCCTCTCTCCTTGTCCCACCTACTTCCTGCCTGGCAACCTACTTCCTGCCTGGTCACTGGCCATCAGTGTTTTATTTATATAGAGCAATATCCACAGCAATTCACAATTAATGTTAGAAGTTTTTTTTTTTTTTTTTCTGGCCAATAGAACGTTGTTCATGGTATATTGAACAGACATATTGACAAGGCACTTTCATGAATGAAGAGGAAACTTTGAGCATGTCCAGCAGCCTAAACCTTCTACACCAGTGCCCTTAGTATAAATTTTTCCTGGTCCTGTTTGAAGAGGCTTACAGAGATGTGGCTGTCCGGTTCTGTTGAGATGTTATCCGAACCCAGGGGAGTGAACATGGCTTGCAAAGTGCTCATAGGAATAGTTGTCAACTGCAGAGAACTGTGCACACCCTCATCACCCTTCCAGAGACTGCCCACATGTGTGAGGGCGCTACTAGCATCTGGTGGGTAGAAGTCATAGATGCTGCCCAAACTTCTTGCAATACTGAAGGCAGCCTCCGCAACAAAGAATGGCCCAGGGACCTGAGAGATGACTTAGTGGTTAAGAGTACTTACTGGCTGCTCTTCCAGAGGACCAGAGTTCAATTCCCAGCACCCACATGGCAGCTCACAAACATCTGTAACTCCAGTTCCCAGGGTTCTGATGCTCTTTTCCTGGTCTTTGAAGACACCAGGCACAGAAAGTAAAGGTGCACAGATATACTTGCAGGCAAAACACTCATCTACATAAAATGGAAAAGAAAAAGAATAGCCCACCCTGAAATGTCAGCAGCCCTGAGAACTAGAACCGGTACACAGAGAGCTTCATCTTCATAAGCCACAAAACTGGCTATCTAAGGGTTTTACAGAATTGTTGAGGTTTGTGTGTGGCTGGGTTAATGTCTCTTTCCTCGTAGTATTTATTTGGTGATGAAGCTGTAGGAGCTTGTCCCTATCTCAGCTGGAGATGGGAGGGTACAACTGTCTGTCAAGAGAATTTAGTAATGGGACTGGTCAGAAGGTGTGAGACACAATAGTCTGGAATTCACAATGCTCCTGCCTCAGCTCTTGAGTGCTAGGATGTCAGGCTGTGCCATTAGACTTAGCTGTTTTCCATAATCTCAATCAAAGTCACGCAAACCTCAGCGGGAGACACCTGTCATGGTTTCTAAAGATCTTTCAAGTATTTTATCCTCAGTGTCTGAGGGATTACAGACTAAGTGGCCATCGATAAATTATCTAGTCTAGGGCTGGGCGGTGGTGGCGCATGAGGCAGGTGGATCTCTGTGAGTTCGAGGCCTGCCTAATCTACAGAGTAAGTTCCAGGACAGGCTCCAAAGCTACACAGAGAAATTCTGTCTCAAAAGACTTAAAAAAAAAAATCTAGTCTAGAGGTTTCTAAATGCAGGCATTACAGATCAACAAATCTTCAAAAATGATTATTTACTTAGATGTTTTCCAATAAAAATATTCTCAAAAATATTATTATTATTATTATCAGTTTATTGAAAAAGGCTATTTTAATAGTAGAAACAAGAAAGGGTACAGTTTATTTCCTTATTCATTCCACATGTATTTATGGATTGCCTATACATACATGTGTCTTCTGGGGGTTGGTGATAAAACAGAGAACAAGGATGTCCAAGTCCTTGCCTTCTTAGAGCTCACAGTGTCCTGCCATTAGAATAAAAGGCTAGTTTGGTATGGGGGCACATGGCTTTAGTCCCAGCACTCAAGAGGCAGAGGCAGTCTGACCTCTCTCTGTGAGTTCAAGGCTAGCCTGGCCTACATACTGAGTTCCAGGCCAGCCAGGGCTACATGATGTAACCTTGCCTGGTACAGAAGACAAAGTTTGAAGGAATGTTCCTGTTGACCACATTGCATTCATTTAGGTTTTCCACTTTGCCATGTGTCAGCACTGGTACAGAACCCATTGTCTGAGAACAGGAGCTCCACCTCACTTGTCTGCTTCTAGGGATAAAGCATTGAAACTGTGGCAGATGGAAGGAAGCTGGAACGAAATGTGAGGGGGTGCTGGAGTCTCCTCAGAGCAGGGTTCAAGGCTCAGGTAAGAAGTGAATTAGGATTCACTGTGCACCATGGGGCAGCCTGAGCAGCCTGATGGGAACAGCTCTTCGTCCTTTGGTTCCACATTACTTTGCATTGACGACTTTCCCCATACCTCACGGGTGAGTTTAAAGAGTGGTCTAAGAGGTCACCTAGAAAGGCAGAAACAGCTATAGAGCCAAACCCCATCTCCTCGACTTTTCATGCATGGATGTATTTATTGGCCAAGCTCGAGTCATTGCTGTTCAGAACACAAGAGGCCAGAAGCACAGAGTCTCCAAAGCCCCGACAGGAGTGACCTCAATCACCTTTCCCCTAGCTATTGGGGGTCTTGGTCACCTTTTCCCAAATCCTCAGCACTAACTATGTAGCAGGTGTGCATGGTGACTATCTCGTATGTTCAGAATTGCCCACCAGACTTGGGAAAGGAAAGAGAATGTCTCAAACATGGCAAGATTCTATCATGAGAGGGGAGGAGAGGGAGAGCCAGGCTGGAGAAGCAGGAGCACTAGACAGAGCTCCACAGTTTCAACCTTGTGTGTGTTCTGAGGATCAAACTGGGGCCCACCAGGCTTTCTCTGCAAACACTTTTTGTTGCTGAACCTTCTCGCTGGCCCTCCTTTTATTCTTTAGGTTAGGGTTAAAAAATGAAATGGTGTTCCCAATTCCCACCGATAATGACTGCATATGAAACAGGAATTCTGGGAGGCATGGCTGGAAGGGGAACTCAGGCTTGTCATGGGTCACCTCCAACATGCGTAGTTGAGAGTTAATCTTTTGCATAGGATTATCATGCTTTTCAGTGTGTATGGTGTATATGTTTGGCAGAGTTTCTCTTGTCTTGAAAGACCCTAACCCTTCAGGCTTACACCCCCAAGCTCCAGGAAATAAGGAACTAAAAAGAAAACTAGTTCCAAGGGCCAACCTGACTCAATCATTACTCAGTCACCCCTGTAACAATGTAAAAAGATTTCTGTTAAGAGATGTGCTCAACTGTGACTGGGATAGTTGCAAGTGCTCCAGGAAGGACCACGGTGACCTGTGTGTAAACTCCGCTCCTGCCCTGATACCCCCCTTGAGGTTTCAGGAAAATGTACATACGGATGTGACTGTACCCACTCTGTGATCAGACCATGATCTTGTGAAACGAAATTGTATGGGAATTGTAACCTTATGGCTTTTGTGTTTTTTTTCCTTTAAAAGCACCCATGTGTCTACAGTAAGATGCGACTCTTGCTCTCTGGAGCTGAGTCTGCCTGACTGTACAGCCGCATTAATAAACGCCTCTTGCTGTTGCATCAACTGGATCAGAGTCTGGGTTCTTGGGGCGCCCCCTCGAGAAGGTAGTACCCTGGGTCTGGGGTCTATCAGTCTGTAAATGCTGGAGTGAATAATCAGTGAGAAAATACAATATGTGTTTCTATCTGGCATTGTTCACACCATACTTGGACTATTAGGCTCAATTCAAGGGAAACATGATTTTAAACTATATAGATTCACAAGGGACTAAAAAAAAATGTTAGGAATAATGGTGCAAGATTTGAGAATATGCATTTGAAGCAAAATAACACTTAGAGAAGGTGGCAGAATGTTTCCGTTTCCTGTTTTTGCTTTTGCCTTTGTTTCTCAGACAAGGTCTTGCCATGTAGCCTAGGCTGGTTCCAATTCACTAAACTATCCCAGCTTCCCAGTGCTGAGATTACAGGTATGCGGTGCCATGCCTGGCCTTGAGTGGTTGGCATTGGTTTTAATATTGGCAAAGCTTCTCTCTGATAAGTGTGGCATTCTAGAAGACACCAGTGTCAGAATGGGAATCACCAGTTGAGGCTGTGTGGAAGTAAACTGAGACTTCCTATAGGAAAGACATTCAAGTGAGTTAGGTGTTTCAGGTGGGTGGAGACTGGGCTAGATGTCCTTCAAGGCTGTGTTCTGCAGTTGAATTATTTGTGTGAGATTGGGTTCTCTCTCTCTTCCTCCCTCCTTCCCTCTCTGTATTTTTTTTTTAAGTGGGAAGATTGTGGAAGAGACCGTCTTCTGTGGGTACACTATTTGAGAGACTGAGAACATGTAAAGATGTGTATACACATAGTAGTGTTGTGATTTCCATTCAACAATTTCCCCGTATCAGATGCTACACCGACTATTTCTGTGTATTGTCTCATGTAAAGCTCTCAGCCATCCTTTGGGGAAGGAGAAGCCATTTATTTATGTCTCCATTTCACAGAGGAGGTTCCGAGGGGATAACATATCCCGAACCACACAGCTAGGGAGAGCTAGGGTGTACCTCCTAGGGTGTTGGATGGCCAGCCTCTTAAATTAGGATGTGCCCCCTTGTGTTTAAATACAGAGACTCACTCTGAGACTGCACGGGCATCACAGAAGCCCGTGTCAAAAGGCAGAGCCACATAAATACCTGCTGCTGCCACTTTAAAAGAAATGTCCATCTGGGCTGAGGAGATAGATGGCTTCTCTATCTATCTAAGAAGTCTTGCTGTACAGGCTTGAGAACCTGAGTTCAAACTCCCAGAACTTGCATAAAAGCCGAATCTGTAGCACAGGTGTCTGGCATCCCAGTGCTCCTTACAGGGAACCGAGAGGCAGAACCAGGAGAACCCTGAGGAGCTCAAAGGACAACTCACTAGCCTGGTGTATGGAGCAAAGTAGAAAGTGGGACCAATACCTGAAGTTTTCCTCTGACCTCCACACACACCACACTGGTCCCCATTTACACACACACACACACACACACACACACACACACACACACACACACACACACACACAGAGTCTCTCTCTCTCTCTCTCTCTCTCTCTCTCTCTCTCTCTCTCTCTCTCTCTCTCTCTCTCTCTCTCTCTCTCCCCCCCCCCCCCCCAGATGTTGGGTGGGGCTGGAGAAGCGGAAGCTTAGCTCCTCCCCTGAGCCAGGGCCCCTCCTCCATCCTCCATAAGGATCCTGTGGCCTCAACTCCAAGGGACTTAGAGCATATGGTAGCAATGGGCTGGAGGTTCACCCGGGGCGGGCGTTTCTGGCCCGAGATTCATCAAACAGGATAAACAACCTTCGACGGCTAGCCGCTTCGGTACCGAAGCTTTCTTGGGCTTACTTGATAGGTGTGTGTTTTGTGTCTGTGCACGCACGTGCGCCGGTGGAGATCTCCGTTTTGTTTTCCTAATGGCTGGTATTGGCAGTGGAGTAGCTGGACTCCTTCCAGCAGGTAGAAGCTTCCAGATGAATGGGGGTGGCTAAATGAGAGGCCGTGCTTTTCTTAATTTGTCTCAAACAATCACTTAATGGGCACAGGAGATTCCCGTGAAATGGGTGAATAGCTTCCGTCCATTTTCCCCAGCCCTCACTGAACTAAAGCCCACTAGCTTTTAAGATACGGACAGTAAATAAATAAATAAACACATAAATAAGGGGGGGTCTTTATCCTCACACACCAAATCTGTGCGGCAGTAAAGTGCAGGCCCTGACAGGAATTTCAATTATTTAATCAAAAAGAAAATGAAAGAGGTCTTAAGTGTTGCGATTCGGAGACAGCCTTTTCATAGACCAATCTAGCGAACGCGCACATTGAATATGAAGCAAAATGGAAGGAAATTAAGGCAGCTCCGGCTTAAATCATGTGATTGCAAATAGTAAATTAGTTTCTCGATGTTTTCATTTAAGTGTTTAAGTGGAAGGTTTTATTCCTAATGTAGTGTAGTGACACAGAAGAGAACCCTCGGCCGACTGCAGCTTCCCCATCCTGGCAACAACGGTGCATTTGCCCTGGGGAGGGAGAGGGAGGGATGGAGAGGGCCGGGGACGCAGAGCCGCACTCGCGTTAAGGCGCTTTTGTTTCGAATTGCTACGGAAGTAGCTTTCACAGCAAACTCATTAATCCAGCAGATGAGCAACGTCTGTTGAAAATGTACTAAGCGAAACGCATTTAATTTGGAAGGGAAATCAGGGGCCGCATTAGTCAGAGCGTATAAATGGCCACATCAGCCATTCGGCTTTTTTTTTTTTTTTTTTTTTTTTTGCTTTTATTTATTTATTTACTTATTTTGATGTGGACTCGCTGAATTTGTGCTTAACGGTGGGGAGAAGCCGGTCATCACTAAGCTTGAGATCAAACCAGGCCGTCTGCTGTCAGAGGCTTCTTTCTGGGTGGTTTAGACCGGCTGGAAGCCTAGTCGCTTAGCTAGGCGCCTGGGGTCCTAGAGGAGGTCTCCGCAACCTCCGGGGAAAGTACTAATTGGGTTGGACTCAGTTGACCTCCGGCTGGTGCAACAAGTAACCAAGGTCATTTCTTTGTAAATGAGCATCTCTTTGTGTTTGTAATTAGCTTTGATTATTCGTCTAGGAGCTTACAGCCCTGAACAGCGAGGAGGTCAGGCGCTGGGCTTCCCTCACTACACCAACAGCAAGAGGACTTCCAAAGACATCTTAGGCGATGGGGCCCAGAGTCTCTGAGGGCTAGATTCGCTGGGGCCCCTTGGACAGCTCACGGGTGGGGCTGGGGAGTGGGGAGGCCTGTGCTTTTAGGATGACAACACCCTGACCCTTCCTCAGTGACCCCCCCCCCCCAGGCTTGGCTAGTGCACATTCATCCACCGCCCACCTCCTCCAAGAAGTACTCCTTGCCTACGTCCTGTCAAGAAATCTTTTTTTTTTTTTTAACTCAAGACTCCTAGAAAGGTTTTGGTCTGTGGCATTTTCTGAGTACTACATGCTGAATATGTACTAACGTCCACCATTGTTTAACTTTTGTGACTGAATATTTTCAAATCAGAATGTTATAGTTATCAATCTTCTGTCCAGAGGCTTATTTACATTCAGACATGGTGAAGTTCCACCCGTATTTAAGAATCTCTCCCTGTTTGTCTCTGTCTGTGTGTGCATGTCTGTCTGTCTGCCGGCCTCTCTCCTTCCTCTCCCTTCTCCTCTCCTTCCCTCCTTTCTTCCCATACTGCTGTGGGTTGAACCCAGGGTCTCATTCAAACCAGGCACAATCTGTACTACACCCACTACTGTGCTAGACCCCTAGCCTGCCCCTTCTGTGTTTTTTCTTTGTTTATTGTAGCCTTAGCTGGCCTGGAACTCTCTATGCAGACCAAGCTGGCCTCCAACTCACAGAGATTTGCCTGCCTCTGACTCCTGAGGGCAGGGATTAAAGTTATGCAAATATGGGCTCAGATTCTCTCCAGTGGCCAGTGTGGGCCTTGAACCTATGCCCCTGAAATTAAGAGTCTCAAGCTCAGCTGGGTGGTGGTAGAACATGCCTTTAATCCTAGGAAGGAGGATCTCTGAGTTCGAGGCCAGTAGGTTCGTTCCAAGAGTGAGTTCCAGGATAACCAGGGCTACACAGTGAAACCCTGTTTCAAAAAACAAAACATAAAACAAACAAACAAATAAACAAAAGTTTCCTATTCTTAAAAGCATCCTTTGTTGTTGGTTAGTTGGTTCAAAGCAGGGTCCAATTTAAGGACCACTAGTGTGTGACTTTCTCTTGCTCTTTTTTAAAAATGACTTTTAATCTTGTTATTATTACTTTTTTTGGTGTGTGTGTGTGTGTCTCTCTCTGTGTGTGTGTCTGTGTCAATGGGACAGCTTACAGGAGTTGGTTCTCCCCCACCCTAAGATCATACTCAGGTCCTCAGCCTTGGTGGCAAGCACCTTTACCTACTGAGCCATCTCGTCACCCTTGATCTCAGCTCTTAAGTCGCTGGTCCTCACTATATTTCTGTTTTCCTCATTCCTGACTGAAGGATTGCAGGAATTCCCCAGTGTGGTATTGCATCTCCTGAGTCTGTCAGGCTGCTTCCATGCAGTATAGTTTACCTTGTTTTCTGTCCTTTGTGTGTCCTATAATAACTTGAACTTAGGTATAGCCCTAGTTTAATTAAGAGTAAACATTTCAATCCAAATACCTTTTTATTTTGTTCTAAGATGGGGATCTTCTGGTTTCTGAGGAGTATGTAGTCCAGGATGGCCTTGAAGTCACTTTTCTCTTTAGTACCTGGAGTACTGGGATGAGAGATGGGTACCACCACACCTAGCTTTGGTGCAAATACTTTATAGGCACATCAGTTAACACCCTAACTGAGTACACAGAGCCTGATTCTCTCAGTCTTAGTGATGCCAAGCTTGATCTTTGGCTTGAATGGCTAGCAGAAGGTTAGACTTTCTATTTAGTTGTAAGTGATCTGTTGATGTAAACTTCAGCTTTCCCGTTTTACAGTCCCAATCATAAAATGTCCCAGGAGCTTGGGTTAGAGCTTTCTGTAGTACCTGGTGGTGCAAGGTACACAGTGACACTCTAAGTATTGGTGGAGGTAAGTGAATACATAGGATTTAAGGGGCTGGATTTTCACAATCAGCACGATGAGAAGTACTGCAATTCTGGCCGTGACTGATGTGTCTCTGACAGGGTCCCCTACCTCTGGGAGTCACGGAAAGCTAACTCTCCACTAGATGTAGAGACTCTGGTTTCAAGGTTCTGCTTTCTTACTGTTTTTCAGTGTGACTTCCTGTGGAATCTATTTGTACTACAAAGACTACCAAAAAGAGACATTTCCAAGGCTCCAAGGGTTTACTAATCTTGGCATTCTAAGATACACACACCAAATAGTTGGAACCTGCAGATACACTGTTTTTAAGATGTACTTTATTATTTACTTATCTGTATGTGTGTATTTACATATGTGGCTGGAAATGCCTGAGGAGGCCAGAAGAGGGCACTAAATCTCCTGGAACTAGAGTTAAGAGTGTGAGCTGCCATGTGGGTGCTAGGAATCAAACCCAGGTCCTCTTGGAAGAGCAGCCGGTGCTCCTAATTTCTGAGCCATCTCTCTAGCTCCATGCATGTAGATTTAAACCCACTTGCATCTGGACCTTCCCTGAGCACTATAGACCAATGATATTTAATAAGGTTGTCATAGCAACCACCCTCCCCACATCTTCTTACCTGATAGCAAGCCATGCCACCATCATCAAACTCCATTACTAACTAGGATTAGCATGTCCATTTTCCCCTCAAGCACAGTAATATCTCCCAGGGTGATGTTTCATTGATGCATTTACTTATTCACTTACTAATTCAGTAATTACTCTGCATTCACTGAGCCCCGACTGTGTGTAACACCACACACCTGATGCTTGGGATGTGTTGTATCCCAATAATTGGCCTCCTTATTTGGAGTTTTCAGACTAGAGAGGGAGACAAAGAGGCAGTTACAATACATAAAAACATATGTCAGACGTGTGTGGTAGCCCAGAAAGGGTACCTAACTCTCGGGAGCATCAAGAAAAGACTCTAATATTAAATAACTTTTCGGGGGGAATTGATGTGTTGTGGTGGTATTCTAATTGTACTGAAATGTGATTTTGATTGTATGTTAATAAATAAAGTTGCCTGGAGGTCAGAGCTATTAGAGCCATAGCAAGAGTGTGGCGGTGGTGGCACACGCCTTTAATCCCAGCACTTGGTAGAAGAGCTAGGTAGATCTCTGTGTGTTCAGGGATACAGCCAGCATTGGAGACATATGCCTTTAAGACCTGGGGGGCTGTACATACAGATAGTGACGAGGCAGACACGTGTTTGGGTTTACAACCAATGAAAAGGCAGAACAAAAGACTATGAAAAGACAGACACACAGGAAGTAGCTCTCTTTCGGGGAACTAGGACCACCGCAGGAGGAAGGGTGAGATTTAAGCTCTGAGCTCTGACCTCTTGACTTTCTCTTTTACATTGGTTCTGTGTTTCTTATTTAATAAGACGGTTGGTTACATCTACAATGTGTTAGCTGAAAACTGTATGGATGGAGTGAGAGTTGGTAGAAAAATAAATAAATGTTCCTGGTAGAGGTATAGTATGCATTAACACTTAAAGAGAGAAAATGGGGCTGGAGGAATGACTCAGCAGTTAAGAGTGCTTACTGCTTTTCCAGAGGACCTGGGTTCAGTTCCCAACATCTACATTAGGCAGCCCACAACTGCCCATAACTCCAGTGTCAGGAGATCTGACACTCTCTGGCTTTTGTGGGTTCTTTCACACACATGATGCATATAAATTCACAAAAGCATGTACTGAACATCAATAAAAATAAATCTTTAAAAAATTAAAGATGAGGGGCTGGAGAGATAGCTCAGTGAGTGGTTAAGGGCACTGGCTATTCTTCCTGAGGTCCTGGTTCAATTCCCAGCAACCACATGTTGGCTCACAACCATCTGTAATGAGATCTGGTACCCTATTCTGGCCTGCAGACAGAACACTGAATACATAATAAATAAATTAAAAAAATTAAAGATGAGAGATAATGAGGTATCTTAGAGTTTAGCATTGAGAAATTATCAAATGTTATTGTTTTGTTGACAAATATACACAACATACTAAGAGGATTTTCAGCATTAACTGATATAATAAGATTTACATTTTGAATCACCCTTCAGACCAGTGAAGAAGGGATTGGAGAGACAGACCAAAAAATGATTCCAAAGCAAAGGGCATGTTATTTGTATTTATATCTAAGATAATACTGTCGTAGCTGGTATCCATACAAAGTGACATGGACTTTTTTTTTTTTAAACAAATGAGTGGTTAGTTGGCCACTAACCGAAGGGACTTACATCTGGAAACATCAAAATTTAAATATGTGGATTTACCAATTTCTTTCTTCTAATTCCTTCTGTACATAGAAATGAGATACAATTAAACCTTTTAAAAATATTGCTTTATTTCTCTCTCTCTCTCTCTCTCTCTCTCTCTCTCTCGTGTGTGTGTGTGTGTGTGTGTGTGTGTGTGTGTGTGTGTGTGTGTGTGTTAGGATCCAAAGCCCCTTCCTCTGATAGAGCCGTAGCACGCTTAACTGCTGAGCCATCTCTCTAGCTTGAGATGCAGCTCCTCAGAGCATCACTACGTGAGGGTGCAGATCCACTCGAATCGCCTTCTTTGTCCCCAGAGGTATGTATTTTTCCTCAAGATCTGCCTCTGGTGATCTTCAGATACCCAGCCATACTTCAGATACTTCCGGAAATATTTGCTGTGATTTTGCTCATCTCCGTATCCTGCAAGCAAACCGTGTTCCACCCCACCTGTGAGCATCTGTTTATATGACTCCTGTGAGCTGGAACCAACCCCACTGAAATATTCCAGAGCCTCCCCGTCCTTATAGGCTCAGCTCCATTCTCCACACGCATTGTGCTTGACATATAATTTAAACAAAATTTCAAAACAAAGCATAGAGCAAGAACAAAAATTTATTTCTTAATATAAACAAAAATGTGATTTGGTGGAAAGAGCTTGATCTCTGGACTTGTTTGAATCCTCTTCTGCCACTAACTAGCTGGAGGCCTTGGAAGGCCCCTCACTGATCTTCCATTCCTTGAAATGTGAAGCTAAATTAATTGTGTTACATTGTAGCCTGGATTAGTGAGGGAGCATGAAAGCACCAGATGCCCAGAGGAAGCTATTGTCCTTGGCATTCACTAGGTTTCCTATTTCCAGACAGTCTTTTAAAGCTTTACACATTCATATCACAAAATACTTCCTACAACAGGTTGTTGTATAGCACTTTCCTCTGAGACATTCCACCAATCGGGAAAGCTCAGAAAGTAAAGAAAAGGAAGTCCCTGAAACTGACTAAATACACTAGCCATGTTATCTTGACCTTACAACTGTTCCTAAGAGATTTCCATGTTTCAATATCCATAAAATAATAAAAGTTATGCAGAATAGATATATGTTGAATAATATAAATGGAAGAAACTCACCCTAAAGTTACCCAAAGAGCTATTATTAGGATAGTAAAAAGATTTTTTTTTTTTGAGATAGTGTTTCATATATCCCAGGCTGGCCTGGAACTCACTATGCAACTGAAGATGACTTTGAACTTCTGATCTTCTTACCTCTACCTCTCAAGGGCTGGGATTTTACCACCATGCCTGTTGAAAAACTCTTGTTAACACACTCCTTCAGATGATATTATCTTTATTTATATGTGTTTGAGGGCAGGGATGTGTTAGCTCTCTGAAATCATGGCTAATGTATATGAAAGCAAGAGCTGCATGATCCTTGCTAAGGAATATAAGTTTAGTTAAACATCATTATGCCCTAATTTGGGACCAATAATTTGCATAGATAAAATGAGAATCGTAATATAAGATGATTTGGGTATTTACATTAAAGTAAAATGATCCTTTTTTTTCTGTGTTTTTACTTTTGAAATTTTAATGTTTTTTATGCTTTATACTTAAAACATCCAAAAGGGGCAGAGGGGAAACACTCAGTCCTCACTAAGTTCCCAGCGCCTAGGTTGGTCCCTAGAGGCCACTAATGGGAGTGTCTTATGCATCTCTCCAAGTGATACAAGCATAGGTAATTAAGTTTGTTTTCTCTTCCTCCTCTCCCTGAAAACAGAAGTTCATATCTGGTGCTCAGCTTTTTTCACTTAGGCATGTATCTCAAAGGTCCCTTCATCGAGTTCCTGTAATTTAGCCATGGTTTGCAGCCCGCAGGGAACTGATAATTTTGATCAAGTTGTTCTTCATCGAACAGTTTATAATCCTTGCATGAATGTGGGAGAACAAGCATTTCCTACGATCCATCCACAGAATTCTTTAGTTGATTTTGATTTTGGGGATTTGTTAGTTGTGGGCCAGCATAGAGGCACTTGCCTTCACACCCGACCCTCAGAGTTCCACCCCTGGAATCCATATGGTGAAAGAAGAAACCTGGTTCTTAAAAGATGTCAATTCACTGCCACAAGAGAGCCATGTTGCTTGTCTCCTCCCCACAAAATAAATGTATGTTTTTTTTTTTTTTTTTAAAAAAAAAGGTAGGCGGAAGATTTTTCTTATTGTCATCAAACTGACTTTATTATTTTTAATTTCATTTTTAAAATTTCCTTTCTTTTTGAGGTAGAGTCTTACTAAGTATCTCAGGGTAGCGTCAAATTCATAATTTAGCTGTCTCAGCCTCTTGAATGTTGGGATTATAAGAGTGTGCCAGCATGATTGGCTAATATTTCTGTTTGCATCTTTTCAAATGTTCAGTGTGTGTGTGTGTGTGTGTGTGCATATATACTGTTTCTTTTTATCGTTTTTTTCCATTTTATTTATTTATTTATTTTTATTTTTGGTTTTTCGAGACAGGGGTTCTCTGTGACATAGTCCTGGCTGTCCTGTACCTCACTCTGTAGACCAGGCTGGCCTCGAACTCACAGAGATCCACCTGCCTCTGCCTCCCGAGTGCTGGGATTAAAGGCATGTGCCACCACTGCCCAACTCCTTTTTCCATTTTAAAATTATACTCTTTGGCTGTAGACATGGCTTAGAGGTTAAGAGTACATACTGCTCTTCCAGAGGACCTGAGTTCAGTTCCCATGTCTGGAGGTTCACAGTCACTGTAACTCCAGGGAATCTGATGTCATATTCCAGTCTTTTAAATACCTGTACTCACACGTACATACATATACATATACACACATAATCAATAATAAAAAATTATACTCTTGAGTCAGGTGTGGTGGCACATTCTAGTAATCTCAGCATGGGGACTGAGAGTTTGAGCCCAGTCTTGGCATCAGAGTAAGTTCAAAGCCTGCGTGGGATACATAGAAGGACCCCTGTTTCAAAAACAACACAGCCTGTATCTTCCTACAACTTACAGGAATTTACACATAGTAAAGCACTCTGATTACAAATGAATCACAAGTACTTTCTTCCTGTTTGTGGTTTACGTTTTTTTTTTTTTTATGTTGCTTAAGATTGATTTTGCTATGTAGAATTTAAAAAATCAGCACAGCTTGTCTTACTGTTTTTTTAATGGCTTCTAAATTTTTTTTTTTTTTTTTGGTTTTTCGAGACAGGGTTTCTCTGTGTAGCTTTGCGCCTTTCCTGGAACTCACTTGGTAGCCCAGGCTGGCCTCGAACTCACGGAAATCCGCCTGGCTCTGCCTCCCGAGTGCTGGGATTAAAGGCGTGCGCCACCACCGCCCGGCGGCTTCTAAATTTTTTATGTCTCACACAGAATGCCCTTCCTTGTTTTAACTGTATTTATCTATCTATTGATTAATGGATTGATTTTGAGACAGGGTCTCTCTAAGTAGCCCTGGCTGTCTTGGAATTCACTATGTAGACCAGGCTGGCCTCAGACTCATGGAGATTCACTTGCTTCTGCCTCCAGAGTCCTGGGATTAAAGGCGTGTGCCACCACTCCTGGCTGTACTTTACTTTTATTGAACAAAGCTTTTCCAATATTTCCCCTTCTGTTTAGGACTACATATCTTTGTGGTCATTGGAAAACAAATTCAATATTATCCCCTTAGAGTGATAAGACCTGTATTTCCTTCCTTTATCTAGTATCAGCAAGAGTTAAAGGATTTAAATCAACTTGGCTTTATGAACAGTGTATAACAACTAAGCAATTTAATAAAAAAAATGTACCAAATATCTACCTCTAGGCATGAATTTCTTTTGGGAAATGTTCACAAGCTCATCTCTGTTCCTAATAACAGAATTTGAAAGGGTCTGACAACTCATAATGCCAGAAGCTTACCAACTATGAAAATAAACACACATATAAATATATTTTTATACAAACCCAAATAAATAAGAAGTGAGTATCTTTGGGCTAGAGAGATGGCTTAGCATTAAGAGCACAAAGTATTCTTGCGGAGGGCCAGTTTTGTTCCCAACACCCACATAGCATGGTTCACAACTTCGTATAACTCTAGCCCAGGAGGATCTGACACCTCTGGCAGCTACAGGTACTGGTAGACATTACCTACACACGAACACATGCATAATTAAAGATAACTAACTCCTTTAAAAAAAAATAAGCCCTATGTAACTTAGTAATATGATTATCAGTTTGTGTTGTGAAAGCTGTTTGCCGAACTCGGTCGTATTTTTGAGACAGGGTCTCATTAAACCCAGGCTGGTCTCCAGCTCATCTGGCTATCTCAGAAGTACCAATCTCCTGTCACCACCTCCTAAGACCAGCACGATCATGCCTGCATAAAAGGGTATAGAGAAAAGGCTTTTTGTTAGTTTGTGTTTCTTTTGTCTTTCGAGACAGGGTAGTCCTGTGTAGTCCTGACAGTCCTGGAACTCGTTCTGTAGACAAGGCTGTCCTTGAACTCAGAGATCTTCCTGCCTCTGCCTCCCAAGTACTGGAATTAAAGGCATGCTCCACCATCGCCTGGCTTTTTTTACCTTATCCACCATGCCCCTCCCCCCATGGTAGTATATTTGGGCACTCTTTCAAAATCTGCTGGAGAAATGTAGAGCTACTGGTAAGAGGTAGATTAAAGGCCATTTTTATTCTATTGTGTATTTTTCAGAGATTTGAGAAATGGCATCAACTCTTTCACATTTGAAACTGAATTCTTTCTTCCAAGTTCCACTTCCTAAAAGAACATGAAATATGTTTTAATTTGAGATAGCCAAAGACAGCATTGGGAACTTCAGGAGAGAAATGGAAGATCTTAGAAATGGAAGATCCAAATGAGCAAACTGGATGGATTCTGTCCTTGACACATTAGAAATGCCGGGTTTTCAATCTCACATCTTTGAATGTGTTTCTCATGAGGGTTCACATCCTAATTTCCTGTACAAAAGCATTTGTTTTGAAGATGCATTTGCTAGAAGCATCCAGCGAGTCCTGTTCTTTTTGTAGACATGTCATCCACTTTGGTAGTGCTTAAAATAAAGTACCAGATAGAAGGTAGGCTGAAGCGGACAACCAGCAATATAATACAAACTGTTATGAGTAAAGTGTGTTACTCAGATCCTGCTAAAATACATGTCTCCTTTATTTTGAAGGCAACTTGGCTAATGGAACCAGTCCTTCCTTTGATCATCAATAGGGCCATCTTTTTGGGAAACTAAGTCCCACCTCAGATGGCAGTTTTAGCTGAGGCTGACATGAAAGAGAGAGGGCCTGTTTAATTATCTATTCCCTGCAAAGCATGTCTTTTCTCTCTTTAAATGAATGATTCTCCAGCTAAAACCCAAGCAAGAATGTCATTGAATCCTAGATGGGGAGAGAGAGGATCATTTGATCTTTATTATTACTGTTGCTGTATTCTTTTATTCTGGGCAGCATATAGGATCGGGATTTGTGTCAGCCTTACAGCTACAGCTTTCTGGTTCCGAGGGACAGATTTTTTTTTTTTTGACCAAGTGAGTGAGAATAAGATAAAATAAAATGTAACATGGATGCATTTATGAAACTTACCAAGGCTTGGAGAAAGGAGCCTTGTAGAGTAGATGTTCTGTGAATTCTTAATAATTAAGCATAGTGGTGAATGAAAGGGCAAACCTTGAGAAACTGTTAGGTTGGTTGCAGCAACTGCTTTTTATTTTTCTTGTGTGTCTGCCTACATTTGGAGGAAGTAAAAGAGAGGGCGGTGGTGAACTACAGGGCTGCTGTACAGTACGGTAACCTCAAACCTAGCGTGGCTACAGAGCGCTTGAAAGAGCTAGTGTGGATTGAGATGTGCAGTAAATGCAAAATAGACACTTCAGTTTAGTGGGAAGCCTTGCCTGGGACCTGTAATCCCAGAGCAGGTGAGGATCAAGAGTTCAAGGTTATTCTTGCCTGCATGTTGACTTCAAAACCTATCTAGACTACATGAAACCCTGCCTAGAAAACAAACAAGAAACATAGTATGAAAAAGGATGCAAATCATATTTATATTGATCATATGTTGACTAATAATATCTGGGGTATATTGGGATTAAATATAGTACACAAATATTTGTTTTAATTTTTATTTAAAAAAATTCTTTTGGTACGGGATTTCTCTGTGTAGCCCTGGCTGTCCTGGAACCCTGCTATGTAGACCAGGCTAGTCTCAAACTCACTGCCTGCCTTTGCTTCCCTAGTGCTCGGATTAAAGTCTTAAAGGCAGGCGCCACCTGGCCTGGTTTTAAAATTTGACGGGTGGAATTGAAAATGGTCTATGTGGGTCACACTATATTATTGACGGGCACTGTTCTAGGCTTCGGGGTTAAGCTAGACAATGACACATCTGTCTTTTTGGGTTTTGTTGTTGTTTTAAAAGGAAATTGTTTCCCTGCAGCTCGTAATCTTTACCCCTATCTAAAATCTAACACTGACTTGGTTACCTAGGTTGTCCCAAGCCTGGGAGAGGTGGAGTTGGAAGGTAGAGAGCGATGCGTGTGTAATCGGGCTGCCGATTGCAATACCCACTCCCTTAGAACAAACTAGGACTGAGACCTGGAGGGGCTGGACACCGTGTGCCTGGCATTCACCCCAGAGCCCTTGTATGACTGGGCCAGAACTGGTTTTGGTCACTCAAGCGTTTTCTCAGGGGTTCTGCTCAAGGAGTCCCGGCCAATGGGAGAAACTTTATGGCATTCCTTGCCTCAGGATTTCCTCTAGGATCTGGGACATAGCCCGGCCTGGAACCTGAGGCCAGGACGGGATCAGAAACCCTTTGAGGACCAAGCATCCGCATACAGTCCGCACCCGCGCTTCCCTCCGGTTGGTGCACTGGTCTCAGGCCCCACAAGGTCCCTGGCTGCGATGTGTCTGGGACCCGAGGAGAAGGGGTCTCTGTCGTGGATAAGGATGGTGGCGGCACCGAGGATACCTAAGAGTATCCAAGGGTCTGCTTTGGTCTTGGCGGCTGGAACTCATCCAGCCTCCTAGTATTGTTCGCTAGCGGCACCGATCGGGAAGGGAAAGACGCCAGTGCCCCAGGTCTTGCACCTTTCCCAGCGTCCGTGTTTCCTCCTTCGGCTCTAACTTCTTAGGTCCTATCGCGACCTAAAGAGGCAGAGACTGGACGGCCGGATTACCGAGGAAAACGCCTTTCAGTCTCTCTCCATGGGCAGCTATGCTTTCGGCTAGCCTGGGCGTGAGCCTCCGCCACCCCCCACCCCCATCACCAGTTTCTGCCCCGGGAGAGAAGCCTGAGCCTGAGCGGAGAATACAGCATCGATGTCAGGGTATAAAGGCTGTCTGACACCAAAGGACCGGGAAGGCAATCTACTACTCCTTCTCCTCCCTTTCCCGACCCCGGATTCCTCCATCACTCGGAGATGTGTTTGTTTAAGGAAGAGTTCTCTGTGTCACCGCTCAATGACTGGCACTCAAGGACGTTCCTACTAACCCTGTCCCCCAAGTGACATTCAGTCTTTTCTGTTTCTGTGGCACAAGTTAGTCCCTGACCCAAGGAAGCTGGAAAGTCCGCCCCCCGGAGGTCGGGTGAGGATCTGAACCTAGGCTGACTGACATCCAGGGAAGTCTGGTTGTAAGGCTCCCTCCCCACAATAGCCTGCCAGCCTTGTGTTTGGAGATAGACTAGATTGATATCCATTTGCTATGCTTGGATGACTGATACCCATTTGATACATTCACACCGAGAGTAGAGATGGGTGGACTTCCATTGTGTGGACCATCACCTTTATCTCCCTCAGTGCCATAAATGATGACTCGGCCAGGACAAAAGGTTAGAGAACTTCTCTGAAGTCTACTGTCTCCTTTCGGTGGTCACCTCCTCTCCCGCCTTCTCTTCCTACTATTATAAACTTCAAAACACAAGTCACCTCTCAGACAAAGAGAGACAGTTCTGACTTCATTTACATGCCTGATTGATGTACCAAGATCTCATTTCTCTGTCCCCCCTCCCCCCCATACTCTCTCCCTCTGCTTCCTCTCCTATCTGCTTACCGGTGTGTCCGTGTGGAATAGGACACTTCCACTTCCTAGAGCACTGAAGTTTGGGGCCTAATTGATTCTGGTAATTAATTTGTTCTACCTGCTAGATCAGATGGAAATCCTGCTGCAGCGCCCAAGGATTAACACTTGACTTCCCAGCACCTCCTCTAATTATCTCATAGCATGGGTTGCAAGGACTCAGTCTCTGTTAAGACACTTTTGCTATTAGCAGTAGTGATTGGAATTGTGATGACGACTAGATATCAACAAATTAGAGCTTAAAAATTGGGAGATGGAAGAGAAGTGGCTTCTTTTAATTTCCCCGAGTTTAACATCAATAATTAGAGCAATTTTCAGAGATGCGAGCCCAAATTACTCCTGCTGTGCTGTCGATGATCACCTTAATTTTAGCAAATTGACTCCAGGGAAATAAATGTGACAGATTAGAAAAAGACAAACAGGGTGGGGGGAAAGACTGGAAAGAAGAGTAAGGAAAGAGGCAGGGGAAAGAGATGGGATAAAATCTAATGCAGTGATGGGTGACGACTGTGGCTGGAGCTGGTGATGTAGAAAAAAAAAGAACCACCACCACCAACAAAAACAAAAACAAACCACCATATGACTGAAGCGAGGAGCGGCAGGATGGAGGGTGACAGCAACGGTGTCTGTGGACAGATTTAAAATGACCAAGTCATTTGGGTGATAGACATAGACTCCCTCTGTCCACTCCCTAGATTCCAGGTAAAGCATCTTCCACCGTCATCTTTACTCCCTCAACAATTCAGTCATCCTTCCTGTCAATTTAATCTAACTCTAGCCACTTGATGTAGCAGATGGTCTGCATCTTTATTTCTTCACTTTCCTCCTCTTTGTTACTGATGACTGAAACTCTTTAAAAACCAAAACGGGCTTGAGTAAGTGCTTTATTCCTACGCTATCGGGACTCTTTTGGTATTCTGGTTTGCTAAACAACGGCTAAAAAAAAATTCGTTTTCAGTCTTTTTAAGAGACAGAACACAACACCTCTTGCAGCTCCGGGAGGGGCAGAAATTGGGGTGGAGAAGCCTGCTAGGAACCGAACCCATTGGGCTCAGCGCTCCCTGCTTGGCCAGGCTCATTCAGCACCGCGGACAGATCCCCGCCCCGCCCCGCCCCGAGCCCACCCCACCCTCCTCTCTGCCTCCGCAGCCTCGCTATTGGTTCTCCCGGCTCCCCTCTCCAAGCTGCCAATTCTCCAACACAGAGAACCAACCTACCCTGGCGCTGGAGAGGCAAGAAGACAAGCGCCGGGATAGCCCGGGTCGCTAGAGCAGCCGAAATCTGAGCCTAGGCGATCAGGAGCAGGTGCGGGCTTTCTTTCGGCTAGGCCAGCTGCGAAGCTGTCTGCCTTCGACACTTTGTCCTGGCCCAAACCCTGTGACAGGCGCTCTGCAAGATGAATCTCAACTTCACCTCCCCTCTCCACCCGGCATCTTCTCAGAGGCCCACGTCGTTCTTCATAGAGGACATTCTGCTACACAAGCCCAAGCCGCTGAGGGAGGTGGCCCCTGACCATTTTGCAAGCTCTCTGGCCTCTAGGGTGCCTTTGCTAGACTATGGCTACCCCCTTATGCCCACACCCACCCTCCTCACCCCTCATGCCCATCACCCTCTGCATAAGGGGGACCACCATCATCCTTATTTCCTGACCACCTCGGGTAAGTAGCAAAAGCCTCTAGGAGTGGGGAGAGAGAGGGTGGGCTGGGTCTTGTTATTTGTTTTGTTTTGTTTTAGCACAGCGCCCCCCCCCCCCCCCCCCCCGCCAGAGACCAGATTTGGCTGGGTGGCCTCCCTCCTTGGGTCCTTGGGTAACAGTAGAAGGTTGGGGACATGGCAGAGAGGAGAGCTTCCCTGTGGCATGCCAACTGAGTGGAACAATTCGTGGTTACTTCACAGTTTTTATAACGGGATGGGGATTGTGTCTGGCCAGAGGCAGCTGGAGTGGATGGATGTGATCATATTCCTGGTGGGCCAGTGCTCAGTCTTACTCTACGCTTCCAGGCCACTTTGTTCATATCTCAATGCCCCCTTCTCCCCCTTAGCTTCTTCCATCTCAGAAGGAGGTCCTCAGTCATTCTTGTACCACAGAATTGCCCTGAACTTTCCAGTGCAGAAACTGAAAAGGCTTCACTTGGCCAGCTCTCTTCAGCTAGGTCGGGTCAGGAACATTTGCCGATTCAGCAGAGGACATGGAAGTGAGGGAGGAAAGGAGATTCAGGTTGACAGGAAGGGTTCAGAACAGAAGAGAGCTACTGTTCTCGAACCACCTTCACTTCCAATGTTCAACGTTTAATTCATGGTCAGTCTGCTCGGTGTCTTCTTTCTTCTGGCCCAGTTGCTGGAATCAGTTGCTAAAGTATTTCAGATTGACCATTTGGCATGGAGTGGGGACTGACAAAGTAAGACTGGGCCTGGAGATGCTGGGAAATAGGTCGGTTTTGGTTTTGTTTGCTTGTTTCTCTCAGACTACACGCACACTTTCTTCTCTAGCATTTTCGTTCCAGCCAGAATAGAAAAAGTCTTCTAATCTCCATGCTGAGCACCAGAGTAAATTGGTTCCAGCAGGAGCCGAGGAAAGGTAACAGGCAACGTATGAAATATGGACGCTGGAATCTAGAAAAAAGAAAAGGTTGAAAGTGTATGATAGTTAAAACCCATTCTCAAGCGCTAGCTTAGAGAGGAGATTCTGAGGTTCCCCGTTGAGGCCCGCTTTGCTTCTGGCTTCACCACGCGGCTGAGGATGAACACTTCTCCCAGGGCTGGTATTGCCCCAAATCCGTGGTGCTAAAACAGCTTGATTTTTGTTTTTCTTCCCCGGGGATTGGTAGGCACTGGTGTCCGAGGCCTGTAGGTTTGGAGCGTCTAAAACACTGAGTAAAGCTGAGAGAGTGGCAAAACGGAAGCATCCTCCCCGGATCACCAGAAAAGGGCGCTTCAGCTCTCCTGATCCGCGGGGCTTGGAGTCGGAGGGAAAAGCTTAGGATCAGACTACAGAACAGGGTCTCCAGGGCGCCCCTGCCACTGACAAGGAAATGTCCGAGGAGAGGACCACAGTTTCTTTGGATAAGCATCCTTTTGCGCTGTTTTGTTTGGTTGCTGGAAGGGTGAGGGCGACCCGGGAAAGGTGCTTTTCAGAGTCGAGAAGGCAAAGTTCTATCTAGCCCTCGGTGTTGTGAAGGTCTGGATGGATGTGGGTGGACAGCTCCAGTACCCTCCGACTTTTGCAAGAAAACTTCGCCAAGCCGCACAGACCCAACAGGAAGTGCGCTCTGAGGAAGTCTCCAGGAAGATGATTTTTTTTTTAAAGTCCTCTGGATCTTTGCTCTATTTTTCTTTTCTGTTTTACTTACTGATTAGTATTTGTATTTTGTGATGGCCTTTTGGGAGGGATCTCCAAGCGCTATTTTTGCGATCCTCCTCTCCCCTGTCTTAGGGTTATTGGGAGATGGGATCCAGGAGCTTTGGATCAAGTACGGGACAGGTGTTCGGGAAGGCTGGGCAACGGAGTGGAGTGGAGCTGGGAGGCTGAAGGGCACTTCCTGGGGATGCCGGTTCCGTCAGTCAGACTGCTCTTGTCTCTGTAGGGGTGCCGGTCCCGGCGCTGTTCCCGCACCCGCAGCACGCCGAGCTGCCCGGGAAGCACTGCCGCCGCCGCAAAGCTCGCACGGTGTTTTCTGACTCGCAGCTCTCCGGCCTGGAGAAGAGGTTCGAAATCCAGCGCTACCTGTCGACGCCAGAGCGCGTGGAGCTGGCCACAGCCCTCAGCCTCTCCGAGACTCAGGTGGACAGGAGACCCCGGATCCTGCGCCCTGCTTTTCTCCCCTCAGCTCTGAACAGTGCCAGAAACGTCTAGTAAAAATGAATCTCTCCCCTCTCCTTCGAGGTTACCCCCAAGACCCGGCAGAATTTATACCCAATTTTCACATTAGATTTATCTACCCGCCTCTACGGGGGCGGGGATCACTTCGAGTGATTCGGTTGTCACCTCCAAGTTAGTGGTTATTTCTATTTTTCTTCCGACCAAGCGGGTGACAAGCTGATTTAGGTGGCTCTTGTTTCTGGAGAAGCTTAAACGGTTTTTTGTTTTGGAGAGGGTTTTATCGCGTAGTCCAGGCTGGCCCCCAAACCTCGTCTTCCCGCTTCAGCCTCCGTGTGTGGATTATGGGTTTACACCACCCCTCCATGCTCCGTTGACCCCTCTTCAGTGCCCCCGTGTACTTATTTCAGTGAGTACCATTCCCAGCAGCAAGTCTTCATAGGTATCCCAGGGCTTGCTCACACTGGAGTACAAGCTTCCCCTCTACTTTTCATCTTTGGTCCTATTCCTTCACCACCACCACCCGCCCCAAGCCCTTCCTTTATTCCTTCTCAGGATCTTGCTGTGAAATCACCAGCCATTCGGAGCTGAGACTAATATTCTCTCCGAGAAAAACCAGTCACTTCAATCCATTCTTGTCTTCCGGGCCCACGAGTCCCGTTGGGCCCCGGATTTAGTTGTTTCCGTCACAGGGTCATAAATGGGGTGTAAAGGAGACCCTATCCATCCAGCAAATTACTGTCCATACCATTGATCCTCATCGCTATTCTGGTGCACTCTCTCTTGGAAGCCTTAAGTTTTCATTCAGCCTAAAACGATAATGCGTGGCTTTCCCAAAAGCGACCATAGCGTCAGGACCGAATTCAACTCGGTAGACAGAGAGCCTTTTCCCTTAAACCCCCGCCACTCGCTCAGCTCTTAGCTCCGTCACCATTTGTCTGAGGAGTGACGTGATTTTGTTTGTCTCCCCTCAACCAGGTGAAAACGTGGTTCCAGAACCGGCGGATGAAGCATAAAAAGCAGCTGAGGAAAACTCAAGACGAACCCAAAGCCGCAGACGGGCCTGAGAGCCCGGAGGGCAGCCCCCGGGCCCCAGAGGCCGCGGTGGCCGACGCTCGGCTGAGTCTGCCCGCCGGCGCCTTCGTGCTTACGGAGCCGGAGGATGAGGTGGACATTGGGGACGAAGGCGAGCTCAGCTCAGGGCCGCACGTGCTCTGAGTGCTCGGGCTGGGGAGGGAGACCAGGGCGAGCAGCTCGCGGGGCCAGCCGTGGTCCTTCCCGGACAGAAAGACTCGCTGAGACTCTAGACTCTGCTCCAGTCGCCCGGGCTGGAAGAAAGACTGTGCAGTCCATTCATCAATCCGCAGGCGCCCGCGACTCGCCCCCAGCCTTCTCCCTGTCCGCATCCTGTCCCCGTCCGGGATCACCAGTGGGATCGCTGGTTCCCGCGCTCGCTCGGCGTCTTCAGCGCCCGGGACCTGCCCAGTGTCGCAGTCCAAACTGGCACCTGGGCTCGCGGTTCTACAATTCGACGGAGCTTTCTTCCCCGCTGCCAATGCAGAGCCCCTCCATCCTCCTTTCTCAGCCACTCGTCCCCTAGTTCTGTCGCCCTGTACCCGCCGCCTCTCCACCCGGACCGTAGCTTTCCCCTAAGCAGTACAGTTGACTGCAGATGAAGGGACCAGATGGCTGGGGCCATGCGGGGATCCAGGGAGAGCCACGCTGGACCTTTTAAACCTTCTGTGTCCTGGCAGGGTTGTCGGTGGCTTTTCACTATTTCTGCTCACACCCCTACCCGGACCCCACATTTCTAACTCAAATCCCTAGGCGACCCCCTTCTACGGACTGCGCTTCCATCCTCTGGGGTCCCAGTGGTCATCGGTACGCTCGGTATCCCGGGCGCTTGTGGCGCTCATGGTCCCCCACAACGTCCCTCTCCACAGACCCATGGACAGAGAAAATCCACAGCGCAATTTCTGCTTCCGGAACTTGTTGCACTCTTGTCCCGCAACCCTTTCATGTCCCAAAGGCTACTGAGATTTTAAAAGTGTTGTCTTCGGGTTGTTTGTGGACGCGCTCACTTCGTGCAGTGTTTTGGCAAGGCTACAGCCTTCGGAATTAAGGCAAAAGGTGTTGTGGATGCGCACTTGTTTGGGGGTGGGGCATTGAAGCTATGGCTCGCCGCCGCCACTCCTCTCCATTGCCCCTGGAAGGTCTTCTTTTCTCTTTCTAGGTCTGCGGTCTCTCTAGATAATAAAGGGCTTGCGGGGCAAATTGGGAAGGAGCTTAGGTTTCCGGGAATCGTTCGTTGTCCCGTTCCGCTGCTAGCAGTCACCTCCCTTTTCCCAGTTTCTTATCCCCGGTAGCAATGAACTTGGCTAATGACCTTTACTTAACACTTTCCGTCTCCTCGACCCCGACTTTTCTGTTTTCAATCACCTGACTAATGGAGATTAATGAATTTCATCCAGGTGAAAAAGGTCACCGCAAATGGTATCTTGTCTCTGCAAAACGCTGAGGGGACTGGCGCCTTTTGGTATTTGGAATGTGAAACTATGCTAATGAACTATGTGAAGACACTTAACGGACATAGCAGCCGTGAGGGAGGAGACTTCGGTTTCCGGCCTCCCTTGGCTTATTGGTTGTCTTTAGATCAGCGAGCCTAGGAAAACTGGAGAGGAATGAACGTGGCAGGTGCATTCCTCACCCTCGGGAGCAGAGATAAATAATTACAGAGACTGCAGTGGTGTGAGTTTTGGGTGTATTTAATCTTCTTCTTCTTTTTTTTTCCCCAACGAGGGGATGAATTTTCAAGACTCCTCTAGGTGAAAGTTCTGAGTTTACGCAGTGTAACAAATGTAGCGATGCTTCAAAAACAACTGGCAGAAAGGGAGCTTTAGTCTGCGTCACCGAGGAGGCAAAGCCACCACTTAAAACACAGGCGTTGTGAAGCCTGCTCTGTGGTCAGTCAAGGGGGCTGTGAACCATAGGTCAGCAAACTGAGGCTCCACAAAGTTGAATGTATCCAGGAACTGGGCTAGCTAACAGCTGGATGGACTCAGATCATTTGACTCTGTTCCCTTCTTTTTGTATGCTCTTCCCCATTGTTTCTTTACTTTCTGGTAACAATGCCTTGGCTTGCAATTTGCCCCTGTGGCTTTATAAGAACATCCTCCTCATTTCTTTAGTTTGTGTAGTTGTGGCTAATGATGCAAATTCAGGCTCAGATTTCTCCTCCTCTGTTCAGATAATGACCATATTTTTTCAAAGCCGGAGTGTCTCCAGGCAAACCCTCTACTTCCGCTACTTCCGGAAACACCGTATCTCCAGCCTTACAGAACCATTTAAAAGAAGTAGTTTACAGAAAATGCTTTACAGACACACACACACACACACACACACACACACACACACACACACACACACACACATCCCCAAACAAAAACCAACCAAACCAACAAACAAACCCTTGGGCTAGAGGAGTGTGATTTGATAATAAAAGAAAGATATCTCACATAAGAGCATGGAGCCAAAGCCAAGGGGAAAAAAACTCAAGTTTTTCTAGTCCTGTGGACAACAGCTGCTTAGAGAGAGAGAGAGAGAGAGAGAGAGAGAGAGAGAGAGAGAGAGAGAGAGAGAGATATTAAATTAGACGGTGAACACAAACTCAAAAGCACTAGGCATTTATCTTTTCTGCCTTCAGAAAATGCCAGGACTTATTCCATGGGGATCAGAGTGAGGGCACTTCTTGAGCTTCTGTCTTGAAGAAGCAGGTAAACAGAAAAGCTTCCAGCTTAAAAATAGCTCTTCCAGATTGGGGCACAGTGAGTCTGGAGCCCCAGGAACTGGAGTCTGATTCAGGAGCATTGCCTGTTTAGGGAGATGCCACTTCCAGTCACCCTGATTTTTACTACTGGAATGCTGGGAGGGGAAGAGCTCTGAATGCAACCAGAGCAAGGTACAGTTTTCTCACCGACCCCACCCCAGCCCTAGAATTGTGGTAAATAAAGTGATAGCAAAGTCCTCACAGCTTTTCTCCTCTCCTCTCCTCTCCTCTCCTCTCCTCTCCTCTCCTCTCCTCTCCTCTCCTCTCCTCTCCTCTCCTCTCCTCTCCTCTCCTCTCCCCCTTCCCCCAGTCCTTCTTTTCTTCAGATCAGTGATATTAAAAGACAGACACAATTTAGTCTCAATTGAATGGCAGCAATTTTTGCTTTTGACCTTCGAAACTGATCAAAGCCTCAATGGGCTGACAAAGTATTTTGTCTGAATGGCTCAGGTTTTTGTCTCAACTCAGTCCCTCTTGTTAGTAAAGATCCCACAAAACTATGTTCGTTATATTATAGAAAGACATATAGATCCAATTTTGAAGAGACAGAAACATCTTTGAGTAGCCGAGGAAGGCAAATAATTTCTCATCTAATCCCCAAATGGGATCCCCCCAACCCATGTTTGTCCCCAAGACTGCTCCTGAAGGACTTAATTTCAGAGCTTCTGAGAGAGATTTTCAGTACTATTTCTCAGCTTAGTGTTGCTGACTGTCATTCTAAGAAATACTTAATCTGCATGCATGACATGAGAGAGTGGATCGGGTCTCTGAGAGGCAACAATGTGGAGAGGCACACTAAACAGGGCTTCCTGGAGCCCAGAGAACTAACTATGCAGTAAACACATTCAGTTGAAGCAGGGAGCTCCCTGGGTCTTCCTGAATTTGGCTCAATCTACAAAATAATGAATTAATTGAAATACTTAAACGCTATGTTTATTTTAAATGTTTTTGCCATCGAACTTCAAAGAGAATATTGACAAGCTAAAATGTCCATAGTGTGCAGGAGCCCAAATACTTACTGGTGTGTAAAACACAAATAAAGGACTGTCAGCCCTTTGGCTAGTCAGAGGGAAGCTTTGGGGAGGAGTGGAGAAGGAGCTAGCTGGTGGTAGCTGCAACTGTAGGGTCGATGTACCCTGTCATGTAAGGATGAGGCTGTCTCTATACTAAGCACCTTCTCATTAGGAAGGTTTAGACAGAGGTCACAAGGCAAGTCCAGGGCACTTTCTAGTGTGGGCTTCTCTACCTACGCAAGGCTGCATTAGATACCTCCTCCTGCCCCTCCTCCTGGGAACGGAACCCAGAGCATCATGCATTTTAGGCAGTGTACCACCACTGAACTCCATCTCCAGCCCTTATGTGGTTCTTCATTATTAAGCTCCGACATCCTGTCTTCTTTCTAGAGGAAAGGAACCGCAGGTTTCCCATTGTTTAGATGGTCTGACATTTCATGAAGACTTCAGTTCACGCATCCTAATTTAAATAAATAGATCCACAGCAATTAGAAGACTTAAAACAGGGCAGAGGAGGAGAGTATGGATTTTAATTCATCAAGTTCTAACACTTCATTCTAGAAAGTAAATGAAAACAAGGGGTCATTTTACTAAGTTAAGGACAAAGTGTCTCTCAGGAAGAAATGATCCCTGTTAGAAGACACATCTAATAACTCCCAAGCCCTTCATTTGACACTTACTACATGGGAGAAATCAAGTCTCAGATGATCGCAAAGACAAAGTGGCGGGATTAAGAGTAGAAGCTGCTTCTGGTGCCACCTCACAAGCAATTCGGGTTGCTATGGTAAGTGACAGCAGCTCTGTGGGTACGGTAGCACTGGGAGGAGAGGATTTTTGTAGCAATTTCAGATGTAAGAATGAATAAGAAGTGGTAGCTGCCAATTGTCTAATAACATCTTAGGTCGACTTTTGGCAACTCTCCTGGCCAAGAGCAATCTGAACCTGGAATGAATTTTCCTAGGAGGTTCCAAGTTCCTTCACACTCTGTTCATTAAGACAAGGTGGGGCAACTGCCTGCTGGGCTGTTTCAGAAGACACCCCTGTATCTGACAGGATGAGTAGGTTCTCGCATTTACACCTTTCCCTTATAAAACAAACAAACAAACAAACTCCTTCACCTAATCTTCTAGTTATGATGAGTCAGTCATCCCAGGCACAGAGAGACAAGCTCAGTGTCACAAAGCTCATTATTTTGGGGAGTTGCAGAGTTAATACATCTAGTTGGTCAGAGAAAATTCTAGTAAATGTTGACGCGTGAGCTGAACATTCAAAATGGCTCTCCTATGTTCCCTCCAGTGTATTGTGTTTGTTTTTCATTTGAAGTCAAGTCTCACTCTGTCGATCAGGCTGGCCTTGAGCTCATGGTCCTCCTTTGCCGGCCCCGCCCAAGGGCTAGGATCACAAGCTTGCATCCCATGCCCCAGGGCCCTTGTATTCTTTGGTTGGTACTCCTCCCCTCTTACCCCTTAGCGTTTCTAGAGGATGCACCAGATAACCTGGCCTCCGTGATTTCGTTTTCAGTTACCTCTTTCTCTTGTGCTCTCCCTGTGGTATTGGAGAGTCACAGATGGAGCTGAGTAGGCATCATAGCCATTGGCTGGATGTGCCCCACAAATGAGTTAAGAATGGTGAACAGAGTGAGGTGAGAGCTTTGCAAGGACCTACTATGAGGTCTCAGCTGGAAGAACATAACAGATGACTACGTAGGTCAGAACCTATCAGTTAGGAAGTCCCTGACATCAGACTACATAGGATCTCAACCATTCATATGATTCACATTAAGCAGCCATCTGAGCTTCACCATTTCATTACAAAGGGGTTAGAATGTCTCAAAGGAGCTGTGTGTGTGGATCCATCACACTTTGTCCTACTTTTTTTTTTTTTTTTTTTTTTTTTTTGCGCCAGGTGAAGACTTGTATTCCACGAAAGAAACATAGCCTGGAAGGCTCCATTGAAAAGGGCTTGCTGACATCATGCCTTTTTCCCCTTTCTCTAGCCCTGCCCCATTCTGCTCTAAGGTTTTAGTTACCCGATTTGGTGACTGATAGGGAACAGAGAGAGGGTGGACAAATTCATAAGGACCTTTTAAAGTGATAATGAATATAGTCTTCAACATACCAAGGGAAAGCCAGAAGTTACGTTCCAGCTGTGTCTTTAAGGTGTCCATCTCCTTGGAGCACAAACACGAAACAACCCTCTCTAAAAGGAGAAACAAAACTGGGCATAATGGCCCATATTTGTGATCCTAGAACTTGGGGGGTAGAAACCAGAAGATTGGAAAGGAATTCAAGTTCATCCTGGGCTTGACATAGTGAGTAAGAGGCCAGTCTGGGCGACACAAAACTGCATCTCAAAAATCAAATCAAAGAAAAATGTGGATGGAGGAAGTGATGAGACCAATTTGTGGGGGCCAGAGAGATTGTTCTGTAGGTCAAGTGTGTGCCACACAAGGCTGAAGACCTGCGTTCCATCTCAGGAATCCACACAAAAGAGGAAGGAGAGAAACAATTCCACAAAGTTGTCCTCTGATGTCCACATGTCCACCGTGGTTTGTGCTACCACCCCCGACCCCAAATACATAAAATAATACATTTTAAGGTAAAAGAACATGAACACACATGGTGAAAGTTTTAGAAGGATTTGTTTTAAAAATTAATTAAAATGTTGATGAATATACTCCTTGGGGAGCAACTGAATTTCCAGTATTCGTTGTCTCTCTAGGATCCACATTATAGTTAATAAGGTAATGGAGTGTCCTTTCCAGTAATTTATGCCAGTGCAAGCCAAAGAATAGCCCACTGGCTATTTTATCTTTTTAAAGGTTTATTTTATTATTTTTTAAATTATATACATATATGTGGTTATGTGCACATGTAAGGGCAGGTGCTTGCAGAGTCCGGAAGAGGGTGTGAAATATTCTGGAGCTAGAATTACAAGCAATTGTGACCCATCCGACATGGGTGCTGGGAACCAAACTTGGGTCCTCTGTAAGGTCCGTATGAACTCTTAACCACTGAGCCATCTCTCCAGCCCCATAGCATTTTTGAGGAGACAGGATTTTATACAGCCCAGGCTGACCATGAACTTGCTATATAGTTGAAGATGGCTTTGAACTGGTGGTCCTCCTGCCTCTATCTCCTCAGTGCTGGGGTGGCTGGCATGTACCCCCACACCCAGTGTATGCCGTGCTGGAGACTGAAACAGAGGCTTCATGCGCACCAGACACGCTCTCTACCAGTTGAGCTGTACACCTGTCTGCTCAGCTAGTCCTTTCTCGGCCACCTCAGGGCTTGACTTCAGACTTCAAATGGGAATTTATAAGCTTAAAGCAAAACCAAAGGAAAGAAAACCCAATACGTCATGCCAGCTCTGCTTTTACATTTTTGCATTTACTTTAAATTCCTAAGTGCTTTATTTCAGATTTTAAAGAATTGTCTTTTATTATTTGCACACGTGCATTGTTTAAAGAATCAAATAGTTCTATAAGGATTTTATTTAAAAGAGAAGAAGAGCTGCCCCATCTTCTTCCTCATTTTTTAAAAATTTTCAAAATTACATTTTACTTGTGTACTGTGTGTGTGTGCATGAATGCATGTTTGTGTGTGTGTGTGTGTGTGTGTGTGTGTGTGTGTGTGCACGTGCGTGCATGTTTGTGTGTATATGCCATCCACACCATAGCATGAGCGTGGAGGTCAAAAGGTAATTTATGGGAGTTGGTACTCTCTTTCCACCACGTGGGTTCCACCACGGGGTTGAACATAGGTCATCAGGCTTGGCAGTCAGCACCTTTACTGCCTGAGTCAGCTCACTGACCAACCCTTCCATGTTCTTTACTACAGAGATAACTAGCCATCTCCCATCTGGCGCTGCTGATTTTAGGGCGTCTCTATGTTTCTAAGGGATTTCACTGAATTCTTGCTTTTTGGTATTTTTTGGTTTAAGAATTTCCTAGAACTTTAGACCAGGAAAGATGGAAATAGTGTTCCTTCTTCCCTGCCTCTGCCCATGCATACTCTTTTCATTTCTCTTCTCAATAAAAATAATAATGTAACGTCAGTTACATCATTATGGTGATATACATATGCCAGTTATGACGGCTAGCCAATGGCTTCTCTGGAGGGCTTATTTTTTCCTTTGATTGAATTATCTCATTGTTTTAAAACTCTTAATGGACTTGTGACTCCTTGGCTCTTAAGCTCTGTCTGTCTGTCTCCCACTCCTGAAGTACTCATATTTCTAACATCTCATTTCCCTGAAAAATCTCTCTCACAGCCTCTTCTGATGGAGTCCACTCCATGTTCAGTGTCAAAGCAACTCCCTTCTCTGTCACCCCGGGAATCCCTTTTATTCCCTTCTGTTCTTCTTTCTCACACTATCTTCTTTCTTGCTTTGCCCTCTCTTGTTTGGGTTTTGTTTTGCACTCGGGACTGAGGCTCCAACTTCAGTCAAGAGCTCCACCACGGAGCTAACATCTCTTGCTCTGGGAAACCAATTTACTGTGTTTTCTGAGAACTGGTGCCTGATGGGTGAAAGGACTGAAATCATTCCAGTCTCATGGTTATTGGCACTTCCAGGTAGAAATAATTTATGAGTATTTCTGAGTAATTCTGAATGCTGGACTCCACTGACTGGCTCAGCTGCCAATGGCCATTGTTACTCCCAACCCAGGTTCCTTCTCCACTGCAGCTGCGCGCATTCTGGAGCCAGCAAGGTCTTCTCCTTGCAGCCAGTGTACCGGAATTCAGCTCTGCATCGTGTTTTGGTTCTGTTTTCATCCACTCTTTTGCACATCCAGAAGGCACTGTGAGTCAGAAAAGTCATTTGATCTTTCAGTTAGGAGCAGTTTTCTCCAGTTGTTCCTTTGGTGGCCTTCTCATTCTTTTTCTTTTTCTTTCTTTCTTTCTTTTTTTCTTTCTGAGACAAGGCTTCTCTGTGTAGTTTTGGTGCCTATCCTAGATCTCGCTCTGTAGCCCAGGCTGACCTCGAATTTACAGAGATCCGCCTGCCTCTGCCTCCCAAGTGCTGGGATTAAAGGCGTGCGCCACCACCGCCCGGCCCCTCTCCTTTTTTCTATTTGTTCCTTATAGGACGTTATAGAACATCCGTGCTTTGGATTCTTACCTGCTAGATTGAATCTCTACATTTCTTTATCTCTTTGCTTTATTTCTATCCCTTTCCATTTTCACTCTGATTTCTGGGGAAATCCCTTTCTGTTATTTTCTAACCTTATGTGTGAGTTGATTTCTGCTGCCGTGCTGTCCTCTCTCTAACTCATATGGTCCCTGGTTCCCCAGGTGTCCTGTTGTAATATGCTCAGATGCTAGGGATTTCCAGTATTTTCACCCTATTTAAAATAAAGGATGAGCAACTTGAGGAGAACTTAAGAGTACATGGTTGTGGAGCTGAGAGCTTTATCATGGGCAGTTGAAGAACCCCTGAGGCCAGGATTTTTAGGTCTTTCCCCTTTTAAATTTACTTATTTACTTGATGAAGGAGTCTTGTGTAGCCTAAGCAGGGCAGGTTGCTGAGGATGAACTTGAACTTCTGATTCTCTTGCTTCTACCTCTGTGGTGCTGTTATAGGCACGTACCACATGCCGACTGTGTGGTTCTGGAGAGAGAATTAAGATCCTTGTGCATGTTGGCAGTCATTCCACCAACTAAGATACATTCCTGGCCCATGAAAGCATGGTCAAAGCAACCCGGAGTTAATAGTTTCCTTTCCCCCACTCAGTACTATGGATTCAACCTAGGGCCTTCAGTATGTTAGGGGATTGCTCTGCCATCCAGCTACAGCCCCAGGGCTTCTCTTGTCAGCTGGTCAGATTCCCTAGAGAAGACTTTTCTAAACTCTTCTGTGTGAGATGACTCTCTACTTTCTGAGCGCCAGGTGAGAGGGGACGCCCATGCCCCCTGCTTACACAGCATGTGTCGTCTCACCAGAGCCAATTGTTCCTCACTTCCTCATCAGAAGGTGACCATCTATTCCTGGGGCTGGAGAAAGCCGTTGCTCGGCTGCATGGAGAATGGAGAACGACACAGGTCTAGCTGCTTTTGAACACATTTTTATCCATGCCTCACTTACCTCCTCATCTCTACTCCTCCTCCTTCTAGCTTATTATTCTCTTAAAACATTTGTCTTTTAGTTTATATGTATGAGTGTTTTGCCTGCATGTATACATGTGCACCACATGCACACGGTGCCCCCGAAGGCCGGGAGAGGGCGTTGGGATCCCTGGAACAGGAGTCATGGATGTCTATGAACTGCTATGTGGGGGCTGAGAACCAAACCCAAGTCCTTGCAAGAGCAGCGAGTACTCTTAGTCCCTGAGCCATCTCTCCAGCTCCTCAACCCTTATCCTGGACATGACTGATACCGTCAGCTCTTGAGCATCTTTGCTGTTTACTGAGGTGAGTCAGAGCGACTCAAGGCTTTTCTCCGTGCTAGCTTAGAGTCAACTACTTTTGGAGTTGGTCGGTTTTTCTGAAGTATGGCACTCATCTGTTTTTCCAGCTTCCAAAGTTTCATCACTACTGTCACTCCTCCTCCTTGGGCCTTTTTCGAGCTACTGTTGTGTAAGTTTCCTCTGAGATTAAAACCTTCCATCTTGGAGGGAAGCTCATCATCAAGATGATGAAACAACTCCAGAGTCTAACGAGGAGGTGAAACAGTTCATCTTGCAGGGAAGCTCCTGAAGACATACACATCTCAGGATAACCTCAGAAGGTCCCTGAAACTGAGCAGCCTCACTAGGCTCCTCCCTCTCCAAGCATGTATAGAAGCTGTCAAAACAGCTGAAAAATCACTCTTGGACAAGCTGTGCGATTTGGATGAAGTTCAGACTGAGCACCCTGGAGGAAGCAAAGACAAGACAAGCAGTGAACTGCCCAGAAGAAACAAAGCCCAGCTGCGCTGCCCGGAAAAGGCTCAGACCAACTGTGCTACCAGTTGAGCTGACTGTAGGCTGTACTGGGTGCTCCAGGGTCCCAGCTTTGTGAGATGTCACCTACGTGGGGGTGGGCTTTGGTGATGCAGCTGTCTTTAAGTAATTTCTGCTTCTGTATTCTGTATCTAATAAAATTTATTGGCTTACCCAAATCTGACTTTGGGAGTATCTGTACTTGGCTTATTTTTTTTTTTTTTTTAGAGACAAGGTTTCTCTGTGTAACAGCCCTGGCTGTCATTGAACTCACTCTGTAGACCAGGCTGGCCTTGAATTCACAGAGATCCATCTGCCTCTGCCTCCTGAGTGCTGGGATTAAAGGTGTGTACCACCACCACCCAGCTGTTGTTGGTTTCTCATTTGGGATAAGTGGAAGATTTGTTCACATTTCCCTAGGAAGAGTGTCACTCAGTTATTCCCTATGATTCATCTTGAAAATGAAACCAGATTTTTTTTGTGTGTGTTTTCAGTCTACCATATTTATCCAAAAGTTTCATCATCTGAAATTTGACATTTTTTTAGCTTTATTTGGCCTGCTGTTGGAATTGAATTGATCCTTTATTTTTATTTCTCAAGGTTGAAAAGAATTTGTTGACCTTGGGGGGGGGGCGGGAATCACTTTATCACTAGAGTAGATTTAAAGCTGGGGGGTGTGTGGGGAAAGACTTCACAGCCCAATATCAGGATGGGAATAGGCTAGCCAGGCTCATCAGGGTGATTTTGACAATCCTCTAGATGGCCAAGATAAAGTAGAAAATTAAGATGGGAGATAAATTTGTCATCAAGAATAAGTATATACAGGGCCCAAAGTATTTAACTTTATTATGTTTAGTAAAAACATAGTTTTATTCAGTGTATTCCCTCTTTTGTATAGGAGGAAGAAAACACAGAATAGCCCTTCTGAGATTATAGTAAGAGATGCACACTGTAGTCGAAAGTTTTCTCTGGTCCCGCCCAGCTCCATGGTCCTAAAGAGCTTATAAAATAATCACTCAGAGGTTTATATTAATTACAAACTGTATGGCCAATGGCTTAATTTTCTTGATAGCTAGCTCTATCATCTTAAATTAACCCATTTCTATTAATCTATGTTTTGCCACATAGCTGTGGCATTACATATTGCTCATTGGGTGGTAGGTTGGTGTCTACCCAGACTCCGCCTCTCTTTCCTGTCTTTCTCTTTGGATTTCCTGCCTGCCTCTAAGATGCCTTGCCATAGGCCAAAGCAGCTTATTTATTAACCAATGGGAACAATATATATTCACAGAGTACAGAAAGACATCTCCCAGCAGCACCCCCATGACATGAGATAGATGAGGATGAGAACACAGAACCTAAGCATTGTGTCTGTGGAAGGCTCTGAATAGCTCCAGATGTTTGTAGAAATGACAAGGCATGGGCCAGCAACATAGCTCAGTGGGTAAGGGCGCTTGTGGCCAAGCCTGATGAACTAAGTTCCAAGCCCAGGTTTCACATGGTGGAAGGAAAGAACAGACTCATACACATATACACACACACAAAATAAGTAAATGCTTGAAAAATTATTTCAAGGGAAGGCATTTTTGCTACAGTTGATTTTCTGCATTTGGATGATGGAGTCTGTGGCTCCAGCCACCAACTGAGAATATTTGGAAAGATATATTTTTCTGTGTGAACACGTGAAGTCTCTATTTCCCTGTCTCCATTCCCCAAACAGACATTTTGGTAGCATTTGCATTGTATTACGGTAGGTGTCCTAAGTAACTTGGAGCTGATTGAAAGGACATGAGAGGATATAGAGAAGTTGCATGAAAATACCAAGCCATTTTAATCAAGGGGCTTGACCAGGCACAGAGTTTTCATATCTGTAGGGAGTCCTGGATCAGATTCCCCTCGGATTCTGAGGGGTGGCTGTGCTGCCTTTTCCTTGAACTGAGATTAATTTAAAATCTGGGTATGTAACCGAGTGAAGAGAGGGGCGAAACGGGAGAAAAAAGAGAAGGCCAGACGGAGATGCAGACAGACAGACACACTTGCACATGCAGGCTCTCAGGAGAATGAGATGAACAGGACAGGCAGAATTGGAAGGTGACCAATTAAGACATTAAGTGTTCTGTGACACATGGACGCATCTGTATTTGGCTCTGATAACAAGGCCATCAGCTCATTTTCAGGGGGCTGCTGCCTTCTTCAGCTCAATCCTCAGATCAAAGCAGAACTGTCCGCCTGCATTTTTCAGCCAGAATGGGGATGCTAATTTATACTCCTTAATGTGTGATGGTGAGAGACCCCTTCAATTAACTGAATTCTATAGCCGGCAAAATAAAAGGTACACAAAAAAGAGGTGCAGGCTGGAAGAGCCGAAATTCTCATTAAATCAAAAGGTCCAGTATTCATTACCTCGTGCATCTGAGGCTAAACACTAAATATGGGGATCATCAAAGGAGATTTAATGGGTTAAATTGAGACTATAATCTAATTAAAATATTAGACACGGCTAAATAGTTCTTTGATATTCATCTAAAGCTTTCATTAAAAATAGGTGCTTGAGGTTTGTAACATAGGAGATTATCAATTTTAAGTAGGGACAACAAATTTAGGGACCTCATCTGCTCCACTTCAAAGTGTCGCCATTGTGTGGGTGCAGGGAAAACGGGGGTGGACCTCACTGCTAGGTGACGGAAAGAATGGGGACAGGAGGTGGGGCCCGCCGAGCTTTAGGACGCTCATTTGGATCTCTGCTTGGGTGTCAGAGACGGTAGCGAAACATTCAAGTGGGAGAGAATTTGCCATAAAGGGAAAGAGTGGAGCCCAAATTATTCACTGTCGAACTCTTCGCTGAGTTTATTCAGAATAGTCTCTGCTTTTCAAGAGATGATTTTATTTTTTTTTGTACTGTCACATTGGCAGTATGGATGCAAGCTTGGGATCCATGGCCAGGGAGATGGCTCTGTGGCTAAGAGCACTTGCTCGGCAGGCACGAGGACCTGAGTTCAAGTCTCCAGCACCCACATTAGGGAGTGGAAACAGGCGGCTCCTGAGAGCAGCTCCCGAGAGCTCACTGGCTAGGCCGCTTAGCCAAAATGAGGCCCTGTCTCAATAAAGTGAAAAGCAACAGAGAAAGACACCCAATGTCTTACTCTGGCCTCTTGCGTGTGAGCATGCATGTGGAGACAGATTTACACCAAGCTTGGACCTACAACAACAAGGAACCGACTGTAAAGCAGGCTACGAGTCTCATGATCATGGCCGGCCTCTGCGAACTGACAATCCAGTAAAAAAGTATGTGTGAAGTCTTAGGAGAAATGTCAAGGCCTTGCTAAATGAATTTGCCTAGACGTCTCACATTGCTCTCGTCCCCTCAACCTATTAGAGTGATATAATAGCCAAGACCATTTACCCAGCTTATTGAAAATTAATTACTTATGTGACCCAGGTTTGCAAAGGGGAAATAAGAAGGTAATGGAGAGGCAACAGGAGACATCAACCTGCCTTCCAAATTTTCCTCTCTTCATATTTTCTAAAGAGCACTGCATCTCTGGATAGAGCTGAAAAATACCTACATCTTAGTAGATTTTTGCAATGTATTGTTTTTATAATATTTTGGGAAGCTCTGACTGTCCATTTGTTCTACTGAACAAAATCAAGTCATCCACAGTTGAACTATGAGGATGTTTCAGACAGTGGCACGATTTAGGGGGTGAGATGAATAGATAGAAAGTCGGCCATTAAAAGCTGTTTGCTTGAGAAATTGGTATTTGTGTCCTCCCAGTCCCGTGATGAGAAGGATGTATGCTGTTGCTAAAGGAAGCCACTGGGTAGAAATGGACACTATATTCAGTGTGGAAGCTGTGGGCAAGGGGACAGTTCTGAATACCACTGGCTTTCAGCCATGCCGAGTGACTTCTCAGTATATCTGAAAAGCAGAATAAACTAAACTTTGAGTGTGCTTGTGTGTGTGTGTGTGTGTGTGTGTGTGTGTGTGTGTGTGTGTGTGTGTGTATGTGTGAAGGTCAAGAGCTGACCACTGAGTTCCCTGGCTTGGCCATTTTCCACCTCTCCCATCCCTACAGTGCTAGGGTTAGAGGTGTGTGGTACTGGGGATCCAAACCCAGACCCTAACTTTAGGACTGAGCCATCCCCCCTGGCCCTAAATGTAACTTTTCTAAGAGTGTGTATGTGGTGGTTTGAATAGGAATGGCCCTCATAGACTCATGTGTTTGAATGCTTGGCCCATAGGGAGTGGCACTATTAGGAGTTGTGGCCTTGTTGGAGTAGGTGTGGCCTTGTTGCAGGAAGTGTGTCACTGTGGAGGCGGGCTTTGAGGTCTTATATGCTCAAGCTATGCCCAGTGTGGCACAGTCTCTTCCTGCTGCCTGTGGATCAAGATGTAGAATTCTCAGCTCCTCTTCAGTACCCTGTCTGTCTGCATGGTGCCATGCTTCCTGCCATGAAGATAATGGACTAAACCTCTGAAACTGTAAGCCAGCCCCAATTAAGTGTTTTCCTTTATAAAGAGTTGCTGTGGTCATGGTTGTCTCTTCACAGCAATAGAAACCCCAACAAAGACAGCATGTTTCACCTTAATTTTCCCTTAAGAGTATAGAAATAGTGTTTTGTTTGACATTCTAGACAATTTCTTAGAATCACTGATGTAGTGAGTGAGCATTGCAGAGCAATAAGATCTGCCCCAAAGCCGAGGCTTCACTTGGTTGCTACAGTTTTCAATCCTTTCCTTCCTGGGAAAATAACCAAAGAGGCAGATGGGGCATTTGTGTACTTCTGTCTGTTCCTGCCCACTGGGAACAGAAGCTATGAAAATGTACTGAGCCTTAGGGATGAGATGCTCTAGGCCTATGAATACTTGAGAGTTGGCTGAAATGCATGTTAGGTATCAGTATTCTTATAAAGACCACGCTGGGGACAGCAACCATAATGTTTCCTTGAGAAATTTCTGTTTTCAAATGCTGCTTCTAATGTCACAATAATATATATCGTGATATACATGTCATGATTATATGTATGATACACACGTATGTACCAATAACAGGGAGATTTAGTTAAGCTTGATATCTGCAGGCTGTCACCCAAATTCAATTTTCTTCCCTGCTATTTTTCAAGAAGTAATTAGGAAAGAAACCCCGTCTGAGCTGACCGAGTCTGCTATTGTAGGCTGTTTGCTGTCGACTCAGGGTTCTCAATTAGCTCCGGTGTTGTTATAATCACTGGACGTGTTTTCAAACAACTCCCAGTTAATAACTGTTGGGATGAAGAGTCATTTTCTCACTGTCAATGAGACTGTGCACGCTCATGCTTGCTGTGATGTTTTGACAATGATTCATTAACCAATAATAAGCCCCAATTGGACCCATTAGGCATCATTGCCTTTCCTGGGATTACCTTTTATTTTGTTCCTCAATATTGTCTTTTCTTGACTTAGTTTCTGGATAAGTCCCAAGAGACTCCTTACTACACAAAACAATATCAAGAAGACAGCTGCCATTAAATTCAGCTACTTGTAAAAAAAAAAAAAAAGGCTCCATCTAAGAGGATGCTCTTGTTGAAACTTTAGAAGAAGCACTGTCAAAAGGATGCTGTACTAAAGAGAAGGCATGGCTTAAGGGGCCTTTATCTGTACTAGTTCACAGAGACTGGGCAGAATTATCCTATGCCTTTCAATGACTCATATAACATTTGGTCAAATGCATCCTCCCCAGCTCCTTCCTGTCTCCCTCATGATATCACTCAAGTCTAAATCTCCTTCCTTTCTTCCTTGCTTCTATTCTTTCATTCTGGTAATCAACTGCCTTGTTTTGTCAAAATTCAAGGATTCCCTAGGTGGTGGTACTTTCAGTGTGTGTGTGTGTGTGTGTGTGTGTGTGTGTGTGTGTGTGTGTGTGTGTGTGTGTCTGTGTCTGTGTCTGTGTCTGTGTCTGCATGTGCTCGAGTGCATGCGCGTTAATGTCACAGTGCTCATGTGGCAGAGGATTACATTCAGGGGTCAGTTTTCTGCTTCCACCATGGGCTTCAGGGGTTGAACTCTGGTTGCCTGGCTTGTGTGGCACTCACCTTTACCTGTGGAGCCTCTTGCCAGCCCTCCATGTGGTTCTAATAGAAGACTTTGATGCCATGTTGATATTGATATGGGTTGGTCCATGTGGCTGACTCCCAATAGGCAGGTTCTTTTTTCTATTTTTTTTTGAGTTTCTGAAGCAAATGCTATAAAATTAATCACTTAGGTTTATGAAATCAATATTGTGCTACTTAAAGAAGGAGATACAAAGCGTTTGTCCTTCACTGTACCTGGACCGTGGTGGCCTAGTGACATTCCACTGAACCTTAACTTTGTGAGATATCTTGAGGCCACAGGAAGGTCCATAGGATTCATTCTTTGACTTCAACCCCAAACTTCCAGCAACGATTTTATTTATTTGACTGAAGTATTTTAGATGCCATTTGGCCCTGAATAAAGAATTTTGATGTCCTAGGGCAGCGGTTCTCAATCTTCCTAATTCTGTGACCCTTTAATACGGCTCCTCATGCTGTGGTGACCCCAACCATAATATATTCGTTGTTACTTCGTAACTGTAGTTTTGCTACTGTTATGAATCGTAATGTAAATATCTGATATGCGACCCCTATGGAAAAGAGTTGCGACCCACAGGTTGAGAACCCCCCCCCCCAGGGTCTTACGTGCTGGCTGGGTAAAGCTTGGTCTTGGGAGGAAATAGTGTTTGTGGTCTGCCAATTCATTTCACCTGCTTCGGCTCAGCATTGGCTCCTGAAGTGTGGAGGTGGTGGGAGGATTTGGAACTCCTAACAACATCCTCTGCCCACCAGGAAATGAACTTCTCTACCATCAACTCTGCTTTCAGCCCTAAGAGGCAGTTTCTTGTGGGCAGCTTTTGTTCCTGTCATGACATATGCAGCACACATACCACACGAACGTGAATCTAAAGCGAATCCTTATACCACACGAACGTGAATTTCTAAAGCGAATCCTTATACCACACGCATAGATTCGCCTTAGATGGCAAAAATGACTCATTTCTGGACCTACTCAAGGAAGGACGCAATGTCCAGGAAGGAGGTAAATGTTAGTCCTTTGGTAAGTGTGTTCTTGCTCTTTTGAGACAGACTCTCACTGTTTAGACCAGGCTAGCCTCCAACTTGAAACACCCCCCCACCCTCCCTGCCTCAACTTCCCAAGTGCTGAGATTACAGACACATGTGGCCACTGCTGGCTCTTTAGTCATTTTAAGATTGGAGCTCTTGATAATGCTTCAAAAGAGAAAAATAAAAAAAGAATATGACTATTCACGCTCAGAGCAGACTCCAAAGTGCATGCATTGATAGTATTTGAAGAGAGCCACAATAATGAAAAGATGCCCAGTAAATTCATAGCTGTGGAGTTGATGGCTTTGACCATCACGTGATCTGAGGTGGGTTTCCCTGGACGTGCAGGATCTGTGACTAATGTCTTAGTGTTCTGTTAGATTGAAATTAGGACTCCTCGCCTCACCTCATTTCAATATGCACATCTAGACATAGCTTTAAATTTTCCACTTTATGTAACAGACTTTTTTGAAACTTGAAAGCTGAAGTATTACTTTGGACATGTTACCTCAGTGACCAGGTCAGCCAAACTCAAGTAAGGAGAACCTGAAGTCTGTACACTCTGTGGAAGAAGGGCAGAGGTAGTTCAACAAACCAGAAGATCCAATATAAAGCAGTGGCTTTATTGTCTAGCTCTCTATTAGCCCCAATTCTAACAGGTTTGAAAATAAATAAAAATATGTATTTTTATATCCAGAAGGTTCAAGATGTCCGGTGTCTGACTGGGCCCCACACTAACTTCTGCACAGCGCAGATGAGGGGAGGGGGCAGGCGACAGTGCCAGGTTACCACGCAGCATAGATGGAATTGTTTGGTTTCTGTTCTCCATGTCCCTTTCATGGCGGCTTTGACCCCCACCAAATGCCGTCTAGACGATGTGAAGGACTTTGAAAGCGGCCACGGCCTGCTTTTCCCGCTCGTGCCTGCTCTGCAGGATCTCCAGCAGGGAGATTTCCGGGAGGCTTCCTTCTCCCTCACCCTTCCTCGACTTCTTATTCTTCTTTGCTGCTTGGTCAGTCAGATTTGGTGGTTTGGGTTTGGGGATGGTCTTAGCGTATTCCAAAGCCTGAGGGCAGAGAAAGAAAAATGCCATTTAAAGTGGGAAGTTAGACTTAGGAGAGCTTTATGAGAGAGATGGAGATCACTCTACTGTGGGCAGAAATGGCGATCGAATGGAAGGTGCAGATCACACATTGCAATGCGTAGTTTAAACAAGTTGGCCACTGGACAGCCTGCTGTGGAGCGAAGAGGAGCTGGGTGTAGACAGCTGTTAGGTTACTCAGATGCTTTTACTGTGACCGATTCTTTTAAGTGTTTGCAAACAGATTTCTCCTGTGTTTATTTGGCCAACTCTCTGAGAGTCTTGCTAAAACCAAACTTCTAACAAGCCTTTCTTTCTGCTCAGAGCGGACTTGTAGCTGAAGGACTCGGAGACTGAAGTCCCATCACTGTAGGTGACGAAAACTCACCTTTGTTCATGACATCCCCTTGTTCTTGGAAAGAAAAGTGGGTATTTTTAAGTGTATCTATAGAAGATAGATGTTGAACATGTAGGGCTTTTTTTTAATTGATGCCAAATTTTAAAGGTTAAGTTATGATAAAAATGAGGCCAGTTGGGCTAGGGATGCTGTTCAGTGACAGAGCCTTTACCTACATGTACATGGCCCTTGGTTTTGTTAGGGTAGAAGGAGAGAGGGGGAGGAGCAAAGAGAGTGAGGGGAGAGAGAGAGAGAGAGAGAGAGAGAGAGAGAGAGAGAGAGAGAGAATTAAACATGACTTGCACTGGTTCTGCATTTTTAAGCTTCTGTTGCTAGATTTACGTGTATGAGTACTTTGCTTGCATACATGTCTGTGTACCATGTACATGCCTGGAGCCCTCAGAGGTCAGAAGAGGGTCCTCTGGAACTGGAGTTGCAGACAGTTGTGAGTCACCACATGGGTGTTAGGAACCGAACCTGGGTCCTCTGTAAAAACAGTGAGTGCTCTTAACCACTGGGCCACCTCTCCAGCCCCAACCTTTGTATTTTAATAAGAATTTATTGACAGCCGAAATGGGAATGGACAGTATTTTCAATTATCAGAGATGGGGGAAAAACACCAAAACATGAAATGTTCATGTTCTGAACGCATGTAAGAGAAAGGTATGGGAATTCTCAACAGATCTGTCACCGTGAACATCTGCATGAAAATGTGATGGCTTGGAGAGAGAAGGAAATGGTGCCGTGGACACTCAGGGAGGAAAATGGAGTTGTCAAGGTCTGAGGAGGAATAAATGTGACGGTTGGTGAGAGAGAACACACAGCACACGTTCCTAAGGGCACCAAAGGAGAGCACATTCCTCCTGCAAGGAGTCCCCATGGCTGTATAGGACTGAACGGATGAGCTGAGGCAGGGCGCAGTGTGTCTCCACAGTACACATTTCACTCCCATCCTGACTCGTCGTTAGATGATGACGCCTGAGAGGGCAGACATTCTGCATTGCTTTAAATCTTTTTTTTCCCCCCACCAGAGGAACCCATATACTCTCTCTGGAAAAGCACAGAGAAATGAACTTAAAAGAAACAATGAGGGATTTATTTATTTATTTTGCATGAACAATGAGAGCATGCTAATTTCCTCGAAAGTTGTTTAATTATAAAGGATGAAATCAATAGTTAACCCAGATGGCTAACTCCTGATGAGATATCACTTTGCTATTTTGACATGTGACAAAACCAAGACAACATACTGACCTAACAGTAGTGTGTGTATGTGTGTGTGTGTGTGTGTGTGTGTGTGTGTGTGTGTGTATTTGTGGATAACATATAAGTGCAGAAATGGTGGTTACTATACGTCTCCTATGTTCCAAACTCCAACCCCCCACCCCCACACCAGATAGAGTTTCTCTGTGTTAACAGCCCTAGCTGTCCTGGAACTTGCTTTCTAGACCAGGCTGGCCTTGAACTCACAGAAATCCACCTGCCTCTGCCTCCCCAGTGCTGGGATTAAAGGCGCGCGCCACCATGCCTGGCTCCAAACACATCTTTTGAGGTTAGGTGGTGACCAAAGTATCCTTTAATTCCGACTGAAGCAGTGAATGCCCCACACGAGCTTTTTACCTTCTGCCGGGAGAGCACTGATTTCCTCTCAGTTTTTGCTGCCTGTGGTTTGGACAGGAGGGACAGTGTCTTCGTGTTGTATTCCTGAACTTGCTTCGCGTATTCTTTTTGCTGTATTAATTTTTGCATCTGCTCGGAGAAATGGAGTATAGTGAGCTAATCTCTGCTAATTCTCCCGGTGACACTGGTTTTACCGAGGTGGGCAGCTGGGGGGCGGGGTGGCTTGCATAAGGTGGCGGCAGTGAACTGGTTAATGTTTCCCTGGAGAATCCACCGTGAGTGGAGCGGCACTACCAGTGTTCTCTTAACAGAGGCTAAATCCTATTCAGCCTCTTCTTTGTTGCATTTACCCAATTTATTTTCATTTTTGCTTGCAACTTTGAACTCTACTCTTTTTATGCCTGAGTGCAACTGCAGTTCAAACACATTACATGAAGATCTCCTTTCACTAGAGGAAAGAGAATAAAGTGGATGCACTTCTTAGGGGCTGGGGAACTCGCATCCTAAGTGTCTTCTCTGTGGCCACTTCAAAGTTATCAAGACAACTCTATCAGGGAGACCAAGAGCCACATAGCACATGCATCCCTTTCCACATTCATGTGCCCACTCTTCTGGGGGGAGGCTTTCAGATCTAACTGAAGGGCAGTGCATAAAATAACACAAGCTGACAATGGTTTTTTATTTTGTAGCAGGAATATCTGGGTCTCTGTTGTGTCAGCATGGCTCTTTTTGAGGGGTTTGGTGCTGGGGTGCATCTTTACCCCCTATTGCTAAGGACAGGTAGAGGGCACCAAGTCTGAAAATGCCACACGCCACTTACTTTGTCTCTGACGGACTCCAAGTCAGGTCCCAGGCCTCCAAGCTTCACTTCCTTTTTCTGATAACCTTTCACCTTGGAACTCTGAAAATACAACCACAGAAACCGTTTCTTTTAGGGATCAGTGTCTCCTCCAAGAAGTCATGAGCATAGGGAAGAAAGACAGTGAAGGCCAGAAGCCCTGGCAGAAGGTACGGGTAAAGGAACGCATTTCTCGGCAAGGGTGCTGGCTTCATGGGAGTTACCTGTCATTGTCTATTTGGTATTTGTAGTTGTATGTGTTTTGACCTTTTCACTTCTGCAATAAAAGGAATTGAAATTCTGAAAGGATAAGCAATTTCAAGGTGATAGTTTGCTCTTTGGTAAACATTTTTAACTGAAGCATATGTAATACACCTCTCCTCCCCAGGCAGCAGTTACCATGATGTCCAGTCAAGCGGTTTCCAAAACCACAAACGACTCCTCACAAATGGCGGTCAAAACACACTGCTTCAGAAAGTCCCTGTCCAGTGGGGTGAGTACTGCCTTCCAAGACATTCACAAGACAAGCCATGTGACTGCAACTTGAAAATTTCACAGCTCGTTGTTGGAATAGTAGATAGTTTTAGGGATGGGAAAACAACTCTTATTCATTCACAATACTCAAAGCATTTGAGCCTCGGCAAGACCCACTGAGACATTCATTGAGTTCTGTTAGTGTGATTTTGGAAAAATTGAAGGGCACCTAGAATTTGACATTGTAACTCTAGCATCACACACCTGAGCAGACAGGGCCTCAGAGTGAGGCTGTGACCTGAGGCTAGCCCAGATAGACCCCAAACTGCAGCTTTCCACACAAAAACCGGAGCTTGGACTGACCATTTGCCCTTGTGGGGGAACCAAATCCTTTCCTCTTTCAACTCCTCAACGAGTTTAGTTCCACTTTCTAGAAAGGATAAGAGAGACACCGCCAAAGGAATGGTTTCAGTGACTTGTCTTAGGGTTTTCTACTGTCATGATAAAACACCATGACCAAAAGCAACCTGGGGAGGGAAGGGCTTGTTTCATCTTATTTCCACACTGCATCACTAAGGGAAGTCAGGCAGGGACGGAAGCAAAGCCATGGAGGAACTACTTACCGATTCACTCTTCAGGGCTTGCTCAGTTGTTTTCTTCTACGCCCCAGGACCACCCGCCCAGGGGAGCACCACCCACAGTCAGCTGGCTCCTCCCCCATCATCATCATCTAGCCATCAAGAAAACGCCTATGACTTGCCTACAGGCAGTCTGACGGAGGCAGTTTTCTCAACCAATGTTCCTCTTCCCAGATGTGTAGGGCTGTGTCAGATTGTCAAAAACTAACCAGAACAATAGCGGTAACTATGTTAGGGCAAAGTTAAGTTTGTGCTTAGAGTGGAAAAAATGAGGGGTGTCACCTGCGTGATACTACCTAACTGTATGTCACTCTCAATTACAGAGTGTGGGGGCACACGCCTTTAATCCTAACACTGGGGTTGGGGGATGGGGTGGAGGAGCAGAGCAGATGCATCTGTGAGTTCGAGGCCAGCCTGCTCTAGTGAGTGAGTTTGAGTTCCAGTGATACACAGAGAAACTCTTGTCTCGAAAACCAAAAATAAATAAATAAATAAATAAATAAATAAATAAATAAATAAATAAATAAATAAATAAAATGATTGTGGCTTGCTTCTAAAGAGCTTTACTGGATTGTAAAATTAATCTTTTTCAGAATAACCACTGAGACTCAGACTCCAAATATAACACAAAACTGAATGGTTAAAAACAAACAAATCTATATAGTAAAACATTACTAATTTGATAATAAATAATCCATTGTCTTATTTGAGGAATAATGAATTCCAGTTCTCTGTGTAGAGAGAGCTCATACACATACTGGAAGCACTCATGTGCTGATGTCTGGAAAGTGAGGACACACTCTAAACAATGACAGAGAGTTTTTATGTGTAAAACCATCAAAGATTAAGACGAAATGATTACAGGCCACACTGGTAACAAGATTGGCAAGTCATAATGGCTTTGAAATCTTACACTGGTATAAACTGATGCCACCATTTAGACAAAAATTCACAAGAATACAACCAAAACTGTTAAGAGGTATAAGTAGGCTTTCCAAGAGTTTTCAGAATAATTTTGTGTATATGTGTGCATGTATTTTAAAGTTCCTATTAATTATGTTAAGTTCTAATATAGGCCATATACCTTTTAAAATTAATTTTTTATATATTTTTTTTGTGTGTGTATGGTTGTTTTACATGTAGGTATGCAGACAACACGTGTGCAGTGTTTGAAGAAGTCAGAAAAGGGTATTGGAGCTCCAAGAGCTGGAGATAATGGTTGTGAGCCATCATGTGGGTCCTGGGAACCAAACCTGGGTCCTCTATAAGAGCAGCAAGTGCTCTTAACCACTGAGCCATGATGCCATCCTGATGGGCCATACATCTGCTGAGCCTTTTCTGAGGTACAGCTTGGCAATGATCATCAGATGAACGAAAACATTTTGTCAAATTAGTTAGAATCACTTCGTGTACGTCCATGGCCCTAAGAATGAGCTGTGTACCCACTGTACCAACCATCCCAACACGGTTGCTACTGAAGGGTGCTGCCCTGGCTTTTCCCTTGACCCCTCCCACTGTAGAAGCCCCCGGTCCACTACAGCTAGTTGTCCTTTATCATCTGGGCATTTGGTTCCAGGACATCCTGTGGATATCAGTCTAGATGCTCAAGGCCCTTATATAAGGAGCAGTATCAGCCTATAACCTGCACATGGCCCACATGCTGTTTTCATCTCTGGATTGTTTATACCTGGCGTGATGTAAGCACTACTCAGACAGTCACTCTGGAAAAAGTCTGTTGCATTCAGTAGAGGTACACTGTTTCTAGAACCCACGGATGTGGGGACCGATTCTTTCCCCCCAACCTCCCCATCACAGAGCTCTGGCTGGTAAGCTATAATTGAGTTTGGTGGGTAGCAGTTACGTCTTTTTTATTCGGGTTGGCGTGGCAACTGCCCTCTCGCTTTTTATGTTCTATCCCCACCCCCAGAGTGGATGGGCTCCTGCAGCTGGAGCCGCACTCCCTCAGGCAGGGGGGAAACAGGAGAACCACACAATTCTTGGTTCTGATGTTCGGAGCTGTGGAAACCCCAGTGGTAGCAACTGCCTACCCCTGGGTTAATTGTATGAAAGAAGAATGAACCCATGGTTTTGAAATTGCTGGTCAGTCTGTCACCGCTGTGGAAGGCAATATTCCTAACACTCCAGGGCTTCAGTGTCGCTGTTCAGAAGGAGCAAAATAAAGTGCCACGCAGGTGCAACACTTCTGCACTTCAAGGATTAAAGGCTCTGTAAACAGAGCTGGCCCCGTTAGGATGTTAAACATTTATGGTCAAAGCTCCCTCAGTGGGTCTAAGTCGAAAAATAGAGAGAAGCTAAGATTCTTTTTAAGGAAGTCTTTAGTCTGAAATCATTAAAAATAACATTAAAATGGACAGGGCAATTATTGCTCATCGAAGGATATTCCAAAATAATATATCTTTAGGAAAACAGTCATTACCAAGATAACAGCACTACATCTGCTCCTGTCTGCTTCCTGTCCATCATATGTTTTTACATTTTTTTTTTGTTGGGGGAGGGCTGGGTCTGGCTATGTAACCGTGGCTGTCCTTACAATTCTACAGCCCAGTGTTGGGATTACAGGCACATGCCACTTGTGTGGTGATGTTTGGCTTGTTCATACTCCTGTTTGTTTTTTAATACTAAAGATTTTTTATTTAAAAGTATTTATTTGTGTGCGCACATCATTAGGCTTGTGCAGCAAGTATCTTTATCTACTGAGCCACCTTGCTGGCCCTTCTTCATATGTTTATAAAAGTATTCATATACTACAAATATTTTAATTTTTTTGGTATTTCACTTTACTTTTCTGACATCAAGTGGATTTCAAAAATGTGAATTTTAGACAAATATTCTATCATTTAGTGTCATTAAATGTTGTATTACTCTAAATGTTGTCCATTGAAGATCCACAGAGGTAAACACTATGCTAGTTTGATTATTTTTAGAGATAAATTGGTGGAAGTATGACTATTGAGATCTAATGGACATTTAAGGCATCTCTGCTCCCACTGAACAATGAGATGGCCCCCGTTACAAACCTTGGTTACAAGGTGGGGTATTATCACACTCTCACAACTTGAGTCATTTTTAATAGTTGAGTGAACGTAGACAACTTATCCATTCTTCTCAAAGGTGCCCTCTGTGTCATGTTTTTGCAATCACTAAATTATGGTCCATTTGCTGAAGCAAAAAAAAAAAAAAAAAAAAAGGACAAAAAAAGGTTAAAAGAAAAATGAAGTAAATAAATAAACCACCACTCGTATCCAAGCCATAAATCCAATTTGCCCAAAGACGATGAGAAAGAAATGATCAGTGGGTAGAAGCCTCATCTTTAGCCCTGGTGCAGCTTAACTTTTAATCATGCTACCAATTCACAAAGGACATGCCAGGAAGCATGGATAATTGTGTGTTGATCTTCAGCCACTCTCCTTGCTAGCAACTTTAGCAAGCATCAAGGTTATTGTAAAAAAAAAAAAAAAAAAAAAATCAGAGTCAAGGGTCTAGCATTCCATATAGACAAGGAGAGAGAGAGAGCACGTGGTCCAAATGGGCCATCCCCATGGCTGCTGATCCCTTTACAGGATGAGCACCACGACATTTCCCAGGGGATGGAGGTGGCTCCTAGGGGAGTTTGTTCCGGGTGACTGGCGGTGAGAATCCTGGATCTGCTTAAGTTTGGCGCAAGTAATGAGGAGGAGCTCAGCGCTGTAATTCTGTTTGATCTCTCTCCATCTAAAGTCTTAACAGCATTGTTGAGATGCAATGCTCATACCACAAAATTCACTCATTTAAAGCTGTCCAATTCAGTGGTTTTTAGGATAGTCACCGAATTGTGTAAGCATTGCCCAATCCAATTGTACAACATTTTCATCACTCTGAAAAAAAAAAAACAAAACAGAACTCCAGTACCCGTTAATCCTCACTGTCCTTGTCCAGTCCCCACACCTCTAGCCCTAGGCAGTTAAGCTACTTAATGCTTCTTCAATAGTCTTTTACAGTCAAACAATCCTTAGATGTTATTTTCATTTACCCTTCCTTGGTTTTTTTAAAGACTGAAAAAGCAGCACAATGTCAAAACAGTGATGGTGGTGGTGATGATGATGATGACGATGATGGATGGTAATGATAGCTATAAGACACCAGCCCTGACAATCTTATTAAGTCTCTGAACACAGGGATCGAACATTGGAATATAGAGGCATGGTCTAGACAAATCCTAAGCACATGCACTACTTGTCTTTGCGTAAGGCTCACATGAACCCAGGCTTTGTGGTTTACACCTGTAATCCTAGCATATGGTAGGAGACAGGAGGACCACCATGAGTTAGAGGTCAACTTGGGCTGCAGAATGAGTGAGAGCCTGTTTAAAAAATAAAAAAATCCCCAAACCCAAAAACAAAACAAACAAACAAAAAAATTCGCATACCCACTGACACCTACTGGCCTTGGCCCCTCAAACACTGGAGTTTCCTGGGGGCAAGGTTTCTACTAATCATTCATCATTCTCTCTAGCAGTGTGTGTGACTGTCACTGTATAAGGAGTACACCTGAATTGAAATGACATTGGCTGATCTTTGAGGGCTTGTTTCAATTCTGAAATGTTATACCCTGCTGGGGGTGAGGAGACTACACTGAAGACCTAGTCTCTAGAAAATTCCTCAGATGTATAAAACTGAGAAAGTTACTGAAAAACAAGAGAAAAACAATGCCTTGGATGCCGGGGAGCAGTGGGCAAAGGATATGTGCTCTGTGGTCACTAAACTTAATCCAAATAAACCTCTTTTTAGGGGCAGCCAAGCAGCAAGCCCCAGATTGTCTGTGACAACAAACACCAGTTAATTATACAAGCTCAACCCTCATCTGCCAGAGAACTCTTTGCTGAGCCTGTACTCAGGAAAGTGGCGGCTGGAGACAGCAGAAGTATATCTTGATAGTTTGGCATCCTTGTGCTGTGCTAATTTCTTAGTCTTAAGCCTGGATTTAATGACGTGGACAATGCCTTGTATTCTGAAATCACTCTCAATGGCACCGCCAGAAGAGGAAGGGGGCCCCCAGGCCTATTATCTTTACAAATCCTCAAAATTTTTACCGTGATTCGGGGTGATTCCCTTGGAAACCAAGAGCTTTGACTTGGCCAGCAAATAGGCATGACATGGATAATGACTCCCTATGTCTGGTGCCCGGACTACCTGCTGTCCTATAATACAAATCACTCAGTTCTAGTGACTTCAGCTTCTGGAACGGCTTAAAGACAAAGGGTGCTCTGGTGTGCTTGTCGGATATAGATTGAAGGTACTGGGCTGAGAAAATGGGTGAGAAATTGGGAAGGGGCGGGCAGGGCCAGGAAGGTGTCCCCACCCTTCCCACCTCCTCAGATTGTGGTGCTATGTATTGTCACCAGGACATTTGCCTCTATCCTTTCTCAGCACAACATGAATTCAATTTGTGAAAAGGAAGGAAAGAGAAATGACATTTAATTGATGTATAATCTTTGCTAGGGAATAAGCTGAGGTTATTACATGATTTCATTTAATATCACACCACACCTAAAAAATAGGAAGAAAGAATAATTCTGATTGTTTCTATGCAGAATCAGGGACTGGGGTAAGTCAGTAACTCCTCAGTTGAGAATGGTGCCTCCATAAGATGGGTCTGTAGGCAAGACTGGAGGGCGTTTCCGTAATTCGTGATGGATGTGGGAGGGCCCAGCCCACTAGGGGTGGGGCCAGTCCTGGGCTGGTGGTCCTGGGTTCCAAGAGAAAGCAAGCTGAGCAAGCCTTGAGGAGCAAGCCAGTGAGCAGCACCCCTCGAGTCCCAGAGACACTAGGAGATGGGACTGGACCAAGGACTTTGGAATGACTGACTCCACCAGCTTCCTCTCAACCCTGCAGTTAAGAACCCAGTTCAAAAGCTTTTGTTTTTCAACTACAGGAAAGTTCTCTCCTGAGAAGCTGTGTTTGTCCAATTCTTAGACCCTGGTGATCTATGAGCTCTGGAGTAAGCTGACATTTTCCATGTTGACAGGAAGTGTTGGTTGCTAAGGCTGATCGTATGTCCCCATGGAAACGATACATAGGATGCTTGCTTCCCAGTCTGGTCTATAAGTGTTGACTTATCTGAGAAACACTTGAAAGTAATATAGGCACTACGTTAGCACCCAACTGTCATGTAATCATGTTTCTCTGGGGGAAGAAGCGACCTGTGATTCCCGGAACTCAGGCCTTCTTATTTACAGTGGAAGCTAACAGCAACACTCTCCTTGCCTCAGAACCATGAGCTAAATAAACTTCTTCATAACATAACTTGCCTTGGGTATCTTATTATAGTAATGAAAAACAAAAGCACATTATTTCAGGCTGGGACCAAGTGATCTTCCTGAGAATGTAAAAAGTTGCGTTTAAAGCAAGACATGGAGAGACTGAATTGCACAAAAAATACTCACCATGGTGACCCAATGTCTAGATGAAGAACTCAGTAAAGACCAGCTGCCATTCTGGAGAGCAGCTCAGTCCACTGGTTGGCCTGGGTACTCCCTATAGAAGCTGAGGTAAGATGTACACCAAGAGGAATCTTCTGGTGCAGAGGAACCGGTGATGGATGGCGAGGGAGCTCTGGCAACATGGCTCTCCCTCACTCAGCCCTATTCTCTCTTTTCAGATATGAAGGTGTGAGACTCAACTTAGGAGAGGGACTGGGGTGAAGGAAAGCGGGGATTGAATTGAGGGTAAAAGCAGAATTATTATTGCCTTCTGCAGTGTATACTCTTCACTGAGATGACCTGAAAAGAAAGCGGGAGTAGGCATCCTCGACAACAGAAACTTCTGGAAAGATAGGGAGAGGGAATCAGGGAATAGGGAGGGATTGAGGGGAGGGTTCCTAGTTCCTGGACCAGTTTGCTGTGGGAGAGGCTAAATAATGACCAGCCCCACTCCAGGCCCATCTCTGTCATCAAAATTACAAAGTGACCAGGCTAACCGGCCGCGCTCTTATCACCTTTGTCCTGCTGTGCTTCCTGTGTCTTCTCCCTCTTTCCAGCTGAAGCAGGTAGCCTTCCGAATTACTGCGGGCCATCTTCGTCTGGTGTCGGCGGCTTCTCTCTGCATCCAGTCGGGATTCGCTCTCTACCCTGGACAGGATGGGCGGGAGTGTGGTGCTGGACAAGGAGCCCTCGCTGGGCTGCACTTCCGCCAGCTGCACCAAGGCTTGCTGGTGCTGTTCCATGATCTGGGCGAGCCGGGAGTCTGGAGAGGCATTCATGCGTTCCATGTCTGAGGAAGAGCGGAATTTCCTTTGGAGAAAACACACATGTTTTCAATAAAACTTGACTCCCTAACTCCACTTTCTGTGTAGACGTCTTTAGGAACCATTCATCGGTTCACGAATGTATCGATTTCTCATCTTCAAATCCTCCTCTTTTTCCTTGGGACATTCTAACTCCCTCTCAAAAATATTTATTTACTTATGTGTCTCTCTCTGTGTGTACATGTGTGCACAGGTGCCCCTTGGAGTTCCAAAGGGGGTGTCAGGTCCTGACACCCGGAGTGACAGACATCTTATGTGAGTGCAGGGAACCAAACTTGGGTCCTCTGTAATAGTATTCGACTCTTACCAGCTGAGCCAGCCTTCCAGCCGGTGAGGCTTGTTAAGGACTTTCAGTTAGTGCTTGAAGCACAGGATAATAAGCAAGCAAGCTAACAACTACAGAACCCCAAACACCATTCTGAAACCCAAAGGCCTTCCCATTTCACAACAGCTGGAAATGATGGATTAAATTAAGGAAGCGTTCTTTAAATACGTGGTTGAATGTGTCAGAGAATCTGGGAATCTCTGGGGATGGAAACAAAAAGCAATGAAAGGCAAAGCAGGTTCTGGATTAGCTGAAGATGTGGCTTTCTTCGTGGGACTTTGGGGCAAAGGATCTGAGGTTTAAGAGTTAGTGCTGGTAGGCTGGGAACGTGGCATGTGTGGCGGAGCGCATGCCCGGCTCAAACGGGCCAGCAAGCAAGTCTTGGGGTTTTCTTCTCCACGCCGGGAGGGAGGCAACTGCCTTTTCTGAAGCTCCACACCTTGGAGACGTGCATTTCTGAAGAAATAAAAATACTCTTGTACCTGTGAGGTATCAGGGACAGAAATTAATCAGACCCCCCACCCCCAAGAAAAAGACACGGATCTGGCAGGAGGAGTCTTCCATCAAGTGGTCCCCACTGATCACCCCCCCCCCCCCCAGCAACCCGATGTCAATGGGCCTGTCACTCAGCTCCCAATACAATGTGATTTTCAGATTGTCAGACAAGCAAGAGCAGCCCTGATGCAGATGCAGAGCAGGGGGGAGAGAGAGAGAGAGAGAGAGAGAGAGAGAGAGAGGGAATTCCACCAGCACCAACCAAAACCCAGAGGAAAGAGAAACTAAGGAAATTTAAAAGCTTAAAAACTGTCAAAAAGGCTCTCACTTAAAAAGTGCAGGGCTCTGGAGAGGTGGCTCTGAGGTTAAGAGCACTGGCTGCTCTTTCAGAGGACCCAGGTTCAATTCCCAGCACTTACCTGGCAGCTCACAACTGTATATACTTCCAATTTCAGGGAATCTGATGCCCTCTTCTGGCCTCTGAGATCATTGCATACATTTGGTGCACATATATGCATACAGGCAAAATACCCAAAAATATGGAAGGAAAAAAAAAAAGGAAAAGTGTCCTGGGCTATGGTGGTGTACGCCTTTAATCTTCAGCATTTGGGAGGCAGAGGCAGGCAGATCTCTGTGAGTTCCAGGCCAGCCTGGGCTACAGAGTGAGTTCCAGGAAAGGAGCCAAAGCTACACAGAGAAACCCTGTCTCGAAAAACAAAAAACAAAAAACAAAACAAAATGCTCTCACAGCCATGTACCTTGTTGAGAATGTAGGATGTCAGGAAGGAATGATGCTGTTTTCCTGGAAAGAGGCGTGTCAGAAGATAGCCACAGCAGCAAAGATATACCCTGAGACGCACCAGAGCAGGAAGGGTGGAAGTCAGGGCCCACACGGCACCACCCAGAGCAGCCCCGGAAGGAGTAAGTAAGGCATGCTACTGGAAAGCGTGGACAGATGATGGAGAGGATGGGAAGAGACGGCCCATGAGACCCTTCTGTGTTTTTCCCAGAACAGAAGGAGGCAAGTCTCCAGGTTCAAAGGAGCTGGCACAACCTATAGAAACAGTGATCTTACAGCTCCTGGAGAGAACATGAACAGCCATGTGCGAGGGATCTGGAATCAGGTGGCTTCATATCGTGCAGAAGTCACGCTGGGAGCAAGAAGATGACTCTGAGGGTAAGTGGTTTCTAACTTAGAATTCTGCACGACTCCGTCAGCTGTCACTCAGACAGGCAGAATGAAAACAGTGTCCGTGGTGCAAGTCCCAGAATGCTTAGCTTCCAGGCAGCGGACGGAGCTCTCTAGTAGAATGAGTGTGGGAAGTATGGGAGACAAGGAGGGATGGAGAAAGGCAAAGGGAAATTGTATGAGGGATGGAGTCAAGGGGCATCCTTAGCTCCGTCCTGGTAGGACAGGCCCTGTCATGGAGAAAGCACATGCAAGACACCACAGGGAGACACCTGTCCTCTGCCATCACATTTCTCGTTCAAACAAAAATACTAGAGGATGAGTTCAGCAAAATAAGGAAAGTGAGATTCTGGAAAAAAAGAAAGAAAGAAAGATAGAAATCCAGTCAGGAGAAAGACCAAGAGTGTCCTCAGAACAACTGTGCAGCAGGTCTCTGGAACAATCAGAAAAATTGTTGAGAAATGTCAGCCTGGTATGATGGTGCAGGCCTGCAAATCCCAGCACTTGGGAAGTCGAGCCAGGAGGATTGCCGTGACTTTGGGGACAGCCTGGGTAACACGCTGACTGTTAGGCCCTAGCCAGGATGACACAGTAAAATTCTGTCCCCCTAGCCACTCAAAAGGAGAAAAGGTAATAACAGAAAAGAAAATAAGGACATGACTACATATAGAAAAGATTTCAAATAATGTGAACAATTGAAATGAAAACTTTAATGTAGTACATCTTCACACAAGTGCTACTTTTTTTTCTAGAAAATGCAATTTGTCAGACTGACCAAAGGTGAAACAGGAACACTGTGAAGACTAAAAGTCATTATAATAATGAGTAGGGGCTTCAAATCTGCTCACAGACAATAACAAAAACAAGGCCAGACAAAACAACCTTGATCCAAACAGTTTCACGGAAAAATTCCATTGACCTTTTGTGTCACATGTAATTCTGATTGCCTGTAAACTGGACCAGAGGATAAAAAAAAAAGTCGAAGAGAGCCAAATCTTCAACTTATTCACAAAGCCGACACTCTCCTAGTGTGCTCAGGTCGTCCCTCCTCATATCCCACCTCCCCCCCCCCCCCCCCCCCCGACTGACCAGGAACTCAAAACATAACTGAACTCCTGACCTTGACAAGACCTTGAACTGATTTTTCTGCCTCTGTCTCCCAGAGTTAGGACCTGTGTCACCACATCTAGTTTGATAGCATATTGATAACACAACTGCCTGTCTTCCTTCATGTATATGAATGTCATTAAATCCTAAACAAAGACAACTGAGCAATCTTTTAAAAATCCAGTCTGGGGGGCAGGGCGCATGGTAGAGTCCCTGCCTAAAATGTGCAAGTCTCTGGGTTCCTTCAACAGCACCACAAAAACAAAAGTCCAATATGGCAAGTTGGGTTAATTTTGGGGATGAAAGGATGGCATCACAGTAGAAAGCCTATGGATATATTTCATCACATTATAGGATTGGTGAGGCGTATTTGATAAAATTACAAGCTCACTTATAACAAAAGTCATTTGCAAGGGAAAATACTAGCAGGAAGAAATTTTCTATATCTGTCCACTAAAAACTAAAGATTATTTATTTTTATTATTGTGTTTGTGCATGTGGCTGTGCGTGTGCACAAGTGCACATGTATGTGCATGTTGTGAGAATATATGCCTGTGTAAAGGACGACATATACATGTGTTACAGTGCATGTGTGGAGGTCAGAGGATAATGTTTGGAGATGGAACTCTAGACATTAGGTTTGCATGGTGTGCCTGTTTGGAGTCAGGTTGTTGCTATGCAGTCCTAGGCTGCCCTTGAATTCAGTACCTTTCTTCCTTAGCTTGCTGTGTAGTGAGAGTACAGGGGGACACACAACCACACCCAACTTAAATATTAGTTACAATTACAAAAGGGTGGAAATCAGCCCCCTAGAGCCAGAGAAAAGACAACAAAGGTGCTGTCGCTGTCACTGCAGGAAGTGGACGACTCAGACCCTTACTAAGTGTGTATCCCGGACCATCTGACAGCGCACCTGTCTCCCTACTGATTTATATGTAAAGTTGCCTCTCCATCCTGCCTGGAAAACAAGCTCATGGAAGGCACTCTGTGTCACACTGCACATACCTTCTGTGCACTTCAGCATCAAAGTCATCACATGTCAGGTGTCCAGAAAGCACGTTTTGTAAAGGAGCATCAGGGATGGTCTCTTGAAGTGACTTTAAAAACTAGCTTTTTCTTTCTTATAGAAGTAATGCATCTAAGCCGGGCGTTGGTGGCGCACGCCTTTAATCCCAGCACTCGGGAGGCAGAGCCAGGCGGATCTCTGTGAGTTCGAGGCCAGCCTGGGCTACCAAGTGAGCTCCAGGAAAGGCGCAAAGCTACACAGAGAAACCCTGTCTCGAAAAACCAAAAAAAAAAAAAAAAAAAAAAAAAAAAAGAAGTAATGCATCTACATGTAGGGAACTTGAACAATTCTAACGCTAAAGAAAGAATGAAAAATAACCTTGATTTCTCTTGCCAGAGATAGTTACTCTATCTTTTAAATTTAAGTTTTATTTATTTTTTTAAATTTATTTTACGATGGGTCTTACTATGTAGCTTTTACTGGCCTGGAACCTGCTATGTAGACCAAACTGGACTTGAACTCATAGAGATCTGTCTACCTCTGCCTCCTGAGTCATGAGCCACCACACCCAGCCCTTTTTATGTGTCTGGATGTTTTGCTTACATGCATGTCTAGAAGCTAATATATATATATATATATATATATATATATATATATATATATATCATATATATACATATATACACACCAACATTATACATGCACACACACAAAACCACATGTACATTCACATTAAGAAAAATAATTTTTTTGAAATTAAAAGAGAGAGTTCTCACCATAGCATCTCTATGTTCTTGTATTTTGTCTCTGCCTGCGGTTGTTTGGATGGCTTCTTGATCTTCGTTGACCTGTGTGTGTTCATGTCATAACCAGACGGAGGGCCTTTCTGGCTCAGGGACGTGTGTCTGTGAGAAAGTTCATTGACGTCTTGCAGATCCATATCAGAAAGCATGTAGATGGGCTGCTGCTTAGACAAAGAGCTTTTTTCTTCTTCTTCATGTCTGTGCCCTCTTTTTTTATTAGTGTTCAGCCCCAAGACAGAGTTTTTATACAATACTCTGTCGAAAGCCTGCTTGGGTGGAACGAACATGTCGGAGGTGACTTTGGGATTGTGGGTGAGTGTTCTGGAGTCCTGTAAGTCGGTGTTAGAAGAGTTCATATATGTGGTCATCCCGTGCTTTGCTGAGGCATCCGTAGGCTGCCTTTGGTTTTGTGCTTGTTGGACAGGGTAATTCTGGCTTTTTTGACTGAAAAGGAGCTCTTTGGTCCCAAGAGATTTCAGGCTATTCTGGTGTTTCTTCTGTTTCCGAACCCTGGCCTTGCCTGTTCTTCTGGAAGGTTGTGGCCCATTGGCTGCATTGGAAGAGTGACCTCTTGGGACATTGCCTGATTTTCTGTCTTCATATTGAGACAAATGTTCTTGGTAATTCTAAAAAAGATATTATAGTTAAGGCAAAATTAAAAGATGAGTACTCTTCATAAATTTTCAACTAATCCTTTTTTTTGTTTTAATGGGAGTTGAAACTTCTAGGAAAGTGGGCCTGGGCTGAAAAGGAGAGAGTACAGATTTCCTAATGGCAGGCGATTAGGTGGCGAGCGGCCGAGGAAATGTTAGATTGTGAGCCCAGAAGGAGCTTGAAAGCTTCAAACAGCCTCTGTGTTAGGTCTCTGACTGGCAAGCCATGTGGGAAGGTGTCACAAAATTGGGAATGGGAGAAAGAAAAGCGTTACCTCCAAAGAGATGCACAGAGGAAGAGTAGACATCTACGCCAACAGGTGCAGGCCTATGTTAACTCAGTATTTAGAAAACCCCATGCAGAGGACACCAGAGGTCTGCCTGTGCCAAGCAAGTCCAAGTTCAACGTGAGGAACAGTTCAGACCATCAGCTCAGTGTACTCGCACAGGTCAGCGGCTGGAAATGACCTCCTTGCCAGATGAAACAAATTAGATCTTATTCGGAGGATTATGAGCGAGCCCGAGCAGTGATCGGGCGTCCGTGAAACCACAAGGGTTGTTTTGCTTTCTGTTGCTTAATATAGCCTGCACTTAGGCAATCAAACATCTGGGGACAGGGATTTCAATCTCAGAATCATCTCCATGCTTTTCTAAGTCCAGTAACAACAAAATGTACTCCCAGGACAATAGATACACTGTGTAACTATATTGTGCTGTGCAGCCATTTAAGAGTATTTCCCGAGGAATGGAGCACTCATTACTTTGTGGAAAATGAGCAGGGTTAAGAGGCTTTTGGAAAGAATGATTAACTGCTTATTGAAACAGTAAGATGACCATGTGCATCGATGTGTTATATAACTGCAACGTCTTTGTCCCTTTCAGGACACACATGTCAAAAAGAACCCTTCGTGACCCATATCTATGCAATGTTAATTGAAAAATGCAACCATTAGGCAGCCCACTGGAGGCCGGTGAAAACAGCCGAAGAGGGCAGAGCATGCCTTTTCTTGTTCAGATTTGTCTTAGTTGGTTGGGAAGGAAGATTGAATCATGATGATATGGTTTTATGTTTTATTTCACTTCCCTGATACAACCTGGAAGGCTGACAATAGGAGCCTCTGCATGTTCCCAAATAATAAACATGGTCCCCGTTTTGAATAAAACCACACTAGGATGTTAAATTTACAAGGTTATTAAGTGTTCAACAGTAATATACAGCCTCGCTTGTAATAGCAGATTGATTAAATAAAGAATGACTTCTATTTGAAATGTAGCATGTTTTCTTGGGAATTTGAGCCATTTGAGGATGGACCAGGCTCTCATTGGCTCTTATAAATTTTCAGTCTTCACCAGCAGTTCTCTCCGACCTTGAAAATCTGACAAAAATCACAAACAAGCAAACGCCTTTCCTTATGCATCCAGGTCAGAAAAATGTTCCCTTCCACGTGGTCTTGCATGGGCAAAGCATGAGCAAAGAGACTCAATACATGGCCCCAGGTCCATTCTTCTCTCTAGCGGTCCCCCAAATTTGTTCAAACCTTTCATTACATGTATTAATTTGTGTGCACGTGCACACATAGTCATGTGGCCACACACATGCCATAGTGCATTTGTGCATCCAAGGACAACATGCAGGGGTCAGCTCTCACCTTCCACCGTGTGGGTCCTGGGGATAGAACTCATATTGTTAGGCTTGGTGGCAAACACCTTCGCTTGCTGAGCCAGCCATCTTGCTGGCCCGGCAGTTGCTATTTTATAAACTTACAGGTGTGTTTCTGAAATGTAATGGCTCTTTTCATGCTGTCATTGTGTTAGTTAAGGTCAAACAAGCTTCTCTTTGCCCTGATCTATAAACCCTAACTTATACCGACCAATCATAGCTTTCTTTTCAACATTTGCTCAGTCTTTCACTCTCTGGGGGAATAAAGGACTAACTAGAGACTTTTTGCTGTCACCTGACTTATATTTCCCCAGTTTCCTCTCTTTATTCCCTTCAAAAGGGAAAAGAACAACTCCAGGAGAAATTCCTTTTCTGGGGGCCTACGTCTGAAGTTCCGGTTACCACTTAATTCCAGCCATGTTGTTACCTTTGCTGCTGCTGATTCAGATCACAACAGCCCTCATCATGGGGTGCTTTGTCAACAAAGGCCAACGACTCATCATTTCACCAAACTTGAATTGTCTCAAGAGTTAAATCCTCCATTCACATAGACATAAGTGCCCGGAGATGGCATCTCAGTCCTCAGAAAGGAAGACGTTTATGGGCTTGATATGATTCTTCTCACCGCCCAAGTAGCCTACTCGAGATCTGCTGCTGGCTGGAGATTTATTACCCTACAATTGAGGCATCAGGTGTCACTCTTCAGGTGGTGAGACCCTGAAGTTCCCTGAAGTTAATATACAAAGCCATTCTCTCCATCAGAGGCTGTTTAATCTCCATCAGAGCGGAAATCCGCGATTTCATTCTGTTCTCACTAGGATTCTTTTGTTACCCACGCAGGCAATTGGAATACCCTCCATGCACTCAGACTAACGGCTTAATGGCAGTAGGTTTTCATGTCACATGTGGAGTGTCAGTGCTGGGAAATCTCAGTGCCCGAAGGTGAGATGGGAGTGTTATAGTGAGAGCCATCCTTAGTCACCAGTGTCCACCTACACTGTGCCAATCATTCGAGCTCTGTGAGAGGCGCTGTCTGGCTGCTTCTGGCTTGTGGCTCGTGTGTCATAAGCAAAAAGCAGGATGCACACTCTTACTCCAACCAGCTGCTCATCTCCTCTAACATAGAGGCCACTGTTGCTTTTAGCTGTCCCGATTGGGCCCTGGGGTCCTGGGAGTTGTACCTAGGTTCCAAGATCACCACTGACCCAAAGAACTTTCCACTGTACTATTCTGTTTATCTTCTGTGTTTGTTAAAAATAAAACGTGTTCCAAATAGCCATTTCATGCACCCGGAATATGTCCTGGTCCCACTGCCAGGGGCTCCCTGAAAAGATCTAGCCACATAACTGTTGCTCACATTCAGAGGGCCTAGCTTGGTCCCATGCATGTTCCCCAGCTGACAGGCCAGAGTCCATGAGCTCCCATCAGCTGAGGTCAGCTGTCTCTGTGGTTTCCCCCATCATGATCTTGACCTCACTTGCTCCTGTGACGCCTCCTCCCTCTCTTCAACTGAAGTCTAGGATTTCAGCATGAGATGACTTTTTGGAATACATTCCCTAGGGTGGGTACCTTGTTCAGCCTTGACACGGGGAGGAGGGGCCTGACCCGGCCTCCACTTAGTATGCTAGACTTGGTTGACACCCCAAGGGAGGCCTCACCCTCCCTGAGGAGAGGAGGGGGTGGGATGGGGGGAGGTGGGAGGTGTGGGAGAAGGGGAGAGAGGGGGAACTGGGATTGGTATGGAAAGTGAAAAGAAAACTTTTTTAAAAAATCAATTCAATATAAAAATAAATAAAATGTGAGCTTAGGTTTCACATTTTTTCTAATATTATTAAGAAACATCTGGCATGAATTATTAACCAAGTCCCTCGTTGTCAGCAAGGAAGGAGTCAGGTCAGACAAACAGAAGCAATACAGATCTGCTGCTGGTGTTGACCGGACCAAATGCGTAGCTCCTTAGAAAGGTGGGCAAAGGGGCTGACCACAGGGGCTTGACCATGATTAGTGATGCCACGTGGCTTCTCACGCTGTCACCATTGGCGGTTTTGTTTTGGATCTGGGAAGACCTCATTTCACCCTAGGACACCTGGAAGGGTCTTGTGGCCAGGGACTGACTTCCACACACTGTTCTGCATGGCAACTGATGCCTTCAGTTTGGGCACACCAATGAAGTGGGACTTAAGATACCCGTGAAGACCCATGGGAGAGCACAGAATGCTGCAGGACAATACGGTCTGAGGAAAGGTCCACAGAGAAGGTTGATGCAGGAAGTAAAGATTTTAAGTAGGCCCAAGAATCTGACACAAACTTCACGATGACACCGAGACTCCCAGGTCGGGTCCTGGATCCTGTCCTCCACACCCCACTGCCAGGGACACTTCGGTCCCCACCTTTTCTGTTTTTTGATGTGGCCTCCCTGATATGGGCTTCCAGGAAGCTCTAGGTGAGTGGCTATTTATTAATTTACTTATTTTAAATTCTGTCAGCAGCCAAGAGACCTGGTGAGGACAAGGGAGAGTTTAGGATGGCTGTCTTTCCTAACTTCTCTGATGCTTGGATGGACTTCAATGTTTTAACTTTATAGTTGCTTCATGTGTGACTTTAACTGGCGTTTTCAAAAGGCTTGCCTCTCCCTCCCCCCACCCTTGAAACAAGGTCTCACTCTGTGGTACTTGCCGTGTACACCAGGTTGACCTTGGACAACAGCAGAGATCTGCCTGCCTCTGCCTCTGAGTGCCGGAACGCTGGAATTAAGGGCATGACACCATGCTCTTTTCTTAAACAGGGGTGGAACCTGATCCAAGAATGGCTCCATATAATTCCATGGACAGACTCAGGAAGAGATGGAATCCTAATTACTTTCCTATTTCTTCTAGAAATAGTGCGACAATTACCCCTGCCTCCAAATCACTTATGAGTGTCCACAGACAAGAAGGATGCCATCCTACTAAGTTACCAGTTGGTAAGCTTGAACATTCTGGAAACGAGGCTCGGTGAGGCTCTGAGGGATTCCATCAGCTTTAGGGACGGCGTCACCTGAGTCTACTGGGTAGCTACTGGCTCCCAGAGGGAACATACCGTTTCTGCCCTGCACATCCCTCATCCCTTCCTTTGGTGAGAGATTTTTTCTCTGTATGCTTGGAGCGTGACATGAAGGTGTTCTGGGACAGGGGACCTTTTAAGAAACAGGCAGGGTTGCTGGCAGAGCAAGCATGCAAGCTACGGCACTCCTTGGCAGAAGGCGGTCTTCAGCATAGCCTGGTAGGTAAGTATTCTAGGCATAAAACAGACCCAAGTAACAGGAACCAGGGACAAACATGACTTATATCTAGCAGCATCACTTGAAGCACACTCCACACACAATCCAGCAGACGACCTTGAGTTGTTCCGCTCTCTGATGCCATTTGTCCTCAGGATCCATGGAAGCGTTTTCCACCTCCTTGTCATTCTGGACAGCCATCTTGCCAGCGTCTCTGATGGGGTAGGAGATCTAAGGGTATAAAGCACAGAGCACAGTAAGTGACACATACTGCCTCCTAAGTGGGTTCATTTCGGTCCTACAGCCGTGGGGGTTCGAGTCTGCCTACTCTCGAGAGCGGTCCTGCCAAGACAGGATGCATGTTTGGTTTATTTCAAGGGTCCATTGTTTCAGTTCTCAGGCACTTCTGTCAGTCAGTCTTTCATCAGTGTGATAAAAAAAAAAAAATACAAGACAAACCATGTCAAGGAGGAAGCATTTATTTCCATGCATGGTTACCGAAGGTTCCGCCCACGGTACTTAGCCTGTTGTTTTGGGGTCTGGGGTGAGATAGAATATCATGGTGGGGGGTATAGGATGCCACAGCTGGTTTACCTCACAGGAGCCCAGAAGCCGGAGACACGGAGGAAGGGGCTGGTATCTTAGTATACTCTGCGAGGGCACAACCATATGATCCACTCGCTTCAACTAGTCCCTGGCTCCTAAGATTTCTGCTATCTCCTGATGGCACCATCAGGTGGGGACCAAGCCTGCAACACCGAGATTTTTTGGGAAAATCCGAGGTAAAAATCCTTAGAGGGACCTGGATTGCTCTCAAGGAAGATGGAAAGAAAGCGTTCTCTCATGCAGGGATGAAGAGGGAATGGGTGCTTTGAGGCCCCAGTAATCCTGGTGTAAGCGGTCCATGCCTGGTCCGGAGACTCACCTTTAGGGCAGTTATTCCAACAGGATACTGAAAGTACCAGTTGATCCCATCAACGGAAATGTGATGATACCATACCCTTTACTTACAATGAGGAATTTGTCCTGATAAACCCATCATAAATTAAAAAAAATGCATTTAATTCACTGTGCTGACTAGCTTTATTTTTCAACTCTATACAAGCTAGGTTCTTTTGGAAAGAGGGAACCTCAATTGAGAAAATGCCCCCACCAGATTGGCCTGTGGGGCATTTTCTTGATTGATTGATTGATGATTGATGTGGGAGGGCCACTACTGGGCCGATGGTCCTGGGTTGTATAAGAAAGCAAATTGAGCAAGCCAGTAATAAGCAGGATTATATTGTGGCCTCTGCTTCAGTTCCTGCCTCCAGGTTCCTGCTTTGAATTCCTGCCCTGACTTTCCTCAGTGATGGAGTGTGACCTCAGAGTTGTAAGATGAATTAAACTCTTTCCTCCCCACGTTGCTTTTGGCCATGGTACTTTACCATAGCAACCTAAACCCTAACTAGGACATATACCTAACCATCTGAACCCCACAGCTTAGCCTAGCCTACCTTAAACATGCCCACACAGTTGAGCAAAATCGTCTGACGAGGCCCCTTTTAACAGGCAGGTGCAGTGGTGCACACCGGTCATTCCCTGCCTGGGAAGCTGAGGCAGGAGGATGAGGAGATGGTGGGAGGTGGCGGATACTTTAGGAGGTGAGTCCTAGTTGGAGAACACAAACTACTGGGGGTGTGCTTCCTGATTACCCAACGTAGACAGCATTTTCCTCCATATGCGGCGGCCATAACAGTCTGCCTCACCATCAGCCCAGGATCAGTGGAAACCAATGAACTACAGAATGAACCTCTGCAACCGTGCCCAAATAGATCTTCCTTTCCCATCTGTTTTCTCATGTATTTGGATCACAGCTATGCAAAAATAACAAGCCTCCCCTGATTATTTGTTTCCTATCGAGAAACATGTCTCTGGGCTATACAGAAATCTACCATCTCATTGTAGAGAGAGAACCTGGAAACAAGCCATTTCAAGCTCCAGGACATCCATGCCGACTCTAATAGACACTCATCCAGTCTGCCTGCAACTCCTGACCGGCCGTTTCTGCTAGTCACTCTCTAAACGTCCTCCACAGGTTAAAGAGGAGGAAAAAAGGACCTGTTTCATGCATGATGAGCAGAGTGTCCATCACCCAGTAGCCTCCATGTCAGAAATCTCTTACAGGAACAGAAAGAAACAGTTTTCTCACACTGTCTATCCCTCTGCTGTTTGGAGTAATACAGATTAAGTGACCCCCCTCCCCGTTTCAGACGGCACATCCATACTGGTACCAACCGACTTGGAAGTCCCTCCTGTACGTTCTTTTTAACGTTTCTGTCTCAGGGTTCCTCACCACTCTGACTCTGACTCGTGGCTCTGGTTGTGCTCCGGTGGCTGCCGTCTGCCCCCCCACCTATAAAATGTCGAGTCTCTCCCCTTCTGAGTGGATGCAACCTGTTTTTTAATGTAACTTGAGGGTGTTGCACTTGTCTTGTTAAATTGCCTGTGGTGGGTTGTGGAGTGCGGGGTGGTCACATGCAAGAATAAAGGATCACAGGGAACCGGTCTGACAGGCTGGAGTTCAAATTCTCCCTCTGCGGCTCATGTTTACCAGTGGGGTCTAGTGTTCAGTACTAAGAAGGAAATGTATTTGTTGACTATTATGTGCTAAGGAAATATTTGATAATGATGACAATCTCAATCTTTTCCACTCAGTATGTCATCTGTAGCTCAAGAAGGAACAGCGTTTCTTTTAGCTTGAGTATAACCTCATCTGTCCCTAGTAAGTTCATGAAAATTCTCTCTCTCTCTCTCTCTCTCTCTCTCTCTCTCTCTCTCTCTCTCTCTCTCTCTCTCTCTCTCTCCAGGAAAGGAATGTAGGCAATATGGAAGCTCAAATAATTGAAAGTTGATCAGGGACTGGCAAGATGGCTTAGAAGGGATTTTTTTTTTCAAGACAGGGTTTCTTTGTGTAGTTCTGATGCTTGTCCTGGATCTCGCTCTGTAGACCAGGCTGGCCTCGAACTTACAGAGATCCGTCTGGCTTTGCCTCCCGAGTGCTGGGATTTAAGGCGTGCACCACCACTGCACAGTGGGAAAGTACGTTCTATGCACACCTGTCGTCTAAAGTTTAGAATGCTCAATGAGGGCCAAGAGCCACTTCCCAAATTTACATCAGGGCTCCCCTCACACAACTGCTCCCAGAAGCACCCTGAATTACAAAATACGAGGTTTCACAACCATCACTGGCATCATTTCAGAAGTTGTGTTGTTCGTTCATTCATTCATTCATTCATTCATTCATTGAGACAGAGTCTTGCCATGTCGTAGTCCAGGCTGGCTTTCATCCTGCTGCCTCAGCCTCCCGAGCACTGGGATTCTGGGCATGCGTGTCCATGCCTGGCTACTGTATGTCTCTTATTACTATGATGTTAAACAGAAACACAACTTGTTTAAAGGAAAATCCAACTCTGTTCTGAATGAGAAACACAGTTCAAGAGAGGGAAAAAATTCTAACTAGGCTGACCGAGCAGGCAAGGATACTCTCTTAATCTCAAAGGGGCCGAAAATGTCTCCTGGAGGGAAGAGGAGAGATGGCCAGCGGGATGCAGATTCTCCAGCTTTTGCAAATGCAAGGAGAACTATAGGGTGTGCATTAGATAATGGGGTTTATCATCCGTGACATTAATTTTCCGTCGACAGCCATGCTTACATAGCTCTGTCAAAAACTTTACATGTTACTGATAGAGCCTCGGTGGCTTCCTCTGCCGGGAGCGGGGGACACACACTGTTTCTGTGCACACTGTTTTGGTGGAGCTTGGCTGCATCACCCCAGTGAGCTTGCCGGGCAGGTAAAACATACTTCTACATTAGCTCTTTGAAAGTGGAGCGGACACAACCTCTGCCAGCCATTTCTCCTTTTTCTTTCTTTTTTTTTTTTTGTGAACCATTCTATTAATACCAATCAAATCGAGAAAATGATCAAATGAAATTGCATTTTGAGCATCGTAAGCTGTGTAATGTCTATTCTGTTAAATTGGGGCCTATAATTGCTTCTGTACTGAAAAGATACAACAAAGACAGCAATCATGGCATGTCATTATCCCAGACTAGAAAACCGGCCTTTGCAGGGAGGACTTCAAAGGCTTGTGGTTCTCAAATTGCATTTGGCTGCTATTGTTGGAGCGCAGGCAATCTTGATTAGGTGTTTACACTGAGGTAAGACGCAGAGCAGAGAGTCTGAGTGCCTGGGTCTAGAGCCATTAAAAAATTGTACATTATGTTCCTTGCTTTGAAGTGAGGGTTTGTAGGGAGGAAAGCAACTCAGATTGAGTACAGCTGAGCTAGACTATGCGCTGCTGTTCCTCTCTCAAAGAAACACTCCCGGTTCTTAGAGAATCAGGCGGTGCCAGTGCTGCAGAAAAGCAGAGCCCAGGCTTCACCCAGAGCCGTGTGACACAGCAGATCTACATAACGCACACGCTTCGTAAACACGCTCGCATTAGACTGTAATCACTGCGGGCTGTGCCCGTGTTTCCCCTTACATCCTGCCTTTTCTACTGTCTGGGTGTTATCTTCCACGGCGAGCTTCACCTGGCTGAGAAGGCTTTGTTATGCCCACGCCTAGTGGTAATGCACTGGCAACTAGCCACACGGCCAAATTAAATAAGCCGAAGTGTCAGATTAAATAAATATGTATTGTATGTATGTGTGTGTGTGTGTGTGTGTGTGTGCCCGCATGTATGTCTGCATGCACGCATGTGTGATGTGCATGCCATGGTGCATGTGTGGAGGTCCGAGAACAACTTGAGGACGACATGTAGGCCCTGGGTATCAAATCATGTTGACAGGCTTGGCTGGGCTGTGGGCAGCTTTGCCTGCTGAGCCATCTTGCCAGCCCTGGGTCAGATTTTTTTTTTTTTATGTCTCATCATGGTTCAGATACATCAGCTACTTACACTCCCACTTTGGTTCAATGACTGGGTGGGAGTGGCGAGGGTTTCTTTGATTTGGCTAATGAGTGCTAGGAAGCATTTATTCCTATTGTATTCCTGGCACATTTTGCCCTGGGCTGTCCCCACAGCCCGGGAAAACAGACTGATTCAGATTCTACTACTGGGAGGTGGCTTCGCTGACACTCAGCCTGGCTGCTTAAATTATCAAGGGGTTTTGTGTTTTCAGCTGTTAGAGACAACACACGAGAAATATTTGGACTCCGTTGCCAGCCTGTCTCCATTCCTATAGAACACCTGAGAACATGTATGCTCAATACGGACTTGATGCTGAGTCCTGTGGACACATATGTACACACACACACACACACACACACACACACACACACACACACACACACACACACACGTTCCTTTTCAGTAGAAGATAGATTCTGGAGCTGTTAAGATTCCCCAAGTGATCATTGCCTCCTACTTAAAAACATTTCCTTACTTTAATTTTTATGAGCAGGCAAGGCCTATACCTGGGGCTCCCAGCCACTTCTTCATCCTGGGATTCTTGCTGTGTTCCTAACACTGATGTTTACATGGACAATTGTCTCTGGGCCTGTGTAAAGGTCGTTCTCTGCTTAGAAACTACACTTCACGTCATTATCCATATTTATTTATTGAGGATTGAATCTATGGCCTTTTGCATGCTAGGAAAGCTAGATCCTTATCCTTAAAGTGTTTTTTTTCCCCCCTTTGGAGTTGTTGTTGTTGTTGTTGTTTTTGAGACAGGGTCTCATGAAGTTAACCAGTCTAGCTTTGGACTCACCACCCTCTTGTCTCAGCTTCTGGAGTAGCTGGGATTACAGGCCTGGTCCGTCCTATTTAGAGTCTTGGTGCAAATGTAACTTCCTCCATGAAGTCTTCCCTGATTCCCAAAGGAAGCAGCCGTAGACACACTTTGTATTTTCCCGTTCCTAACAAGCACCACCCTGTGGCTTGTGTTTCTTCCTGCTTTGTCTTAGTCAGGGTTGCCATTGCTGTGATGAACACCGTGGTGGCCAAAGGCATCCTGGGGAGGAAGGGGTTCATTTTGTTTACACTTCCAGGTAACACTCCATGCTTGAGGGAAGTCAGGGCAGGAACTCAAGCAGGGCAGGATCCCGGAGGCAGGAGCTGACACAGAGGCCATGATGGGCTGCTGCTTACTGGTTTGCTCCCCATGGCTTGCTCAGCCTGCTTTCTTATGGAACGCAGGACCATCGGTCCAGGGGCCATCCCACTCACAATGGGCTGGGCCCTCCCCCTCAATCATTAAGAAAATGCCCTACAGCTGGATCTTAAGGAGGCATTTTCTCAGTCAAGGTCCCCTTCTTTCAGATGACTCTAGCTTGTGTCCAGTTGACATAAAACTAGTCAGCACAGCCTTCTTTACTGAAGTTCCGAGATGGCAGAATGGAGGGCCTGTGTGCAGGGCTGCTGTGCTGTATGGAACAGAGCACTGTGTGATTGTACCTCCTCGTGGCTCTCAATGTGCCTGGCATACAGATGTTCAACAAATACAGCTAGATGATGAATTCAACCCATGCTGTTCCTGAGCTCTCCCATCCCTCAGAATGGATATGATCATCTCTCTGTTTACACGATTCCATAGCCATGGGTTCCGTCAGGGCCGGGGGCATGGCTCAGTTGTAGAGAACTCCCTCGCATGCATAAGGCCCCGAGTCAGTCCCCAGTACTGCGAAGAAAAAACCAAAACCAGACAACAAACCAAACCAAACCAGTACTGCACCAGTACTGAGCACCATCCCCATCCCCATCCCTCCCAGAATAATACGGCGCAACAGCTATCGGCATAACTGTGAGATGTCAGCAGAAGCTAAAGCCGTCTGAGAGCGCACCTGAGGATATGCATGGGGTTCACACAAACACCGCACCATTTAATAAAGGCTCTTGAACTCATCAGACTGCAGTGTCTGAGAAGGGTCCAGCATGGAGATCGATGGATGGGCAGTTAAGTCTACTTAATCAGCCAGGCATGTTTGTGGTTTCTATCAAATCCAGGCCCTGAGCTGCCAACACAATGGCGGTGGAAGCCAGGGCCTCATCTTCCATCCTGCTCTTGCTTACTGTGCCCAGGGCCACTGGCCCTTCAGCCCCTCAGCTTCTCATTGTTATCCCCTCTCCTAGGAATCATCTTCCCCAAATTTTTGCATGGTGTGTTTTCTCACGGCCTCCATATCCTCAGAGAGACACTGCTGTACGACCTGGTTTAAACCGCGATTTCCCCACAGCGGGACAGAGCTCTTGATATCTGCTCCACTCCATCTCTCCCTTATTCCTATGTAATATGCTTACTGTCCACCCTTCCTATACACACAATGAATCTCTACCTCTCTCCACTCCCTCCTTCCCTCTCTCCCTCTCCCCCTCCTTCCCTCTCTCCCTCTCCCCTCCCTCCCTCCCTCCCTCTCCCCCTCCCTCCCTTCCTCTCTCCCTCCCTCCCTCCCTTCCTCCTTTCTTTCCTCTTTTATCCTTTTCTCACCATAAGAGAACGGTGTAGAATTTTCTACCCATGGCCCCTCGATGGCAGCTCAGAAGTTTTAGACTTGGGGGCATTTCAGATTTGGGGCTCAGGATTAGTGATTCTCAGTCTGTGGACCAGTTTCTAGTAAGTTCTAGCTGTTTACCTGTCTCCTGCCCTCCCCACCCCCATTCCGTAAGATGTCAGGAGGCGGCACACAGACAGTGGCCTGACATAACTACAGATTCATGGTAGCCTGGGTCATTTACTACAAAAGACAAAAATGTCATTCACCTGGCTTCTGACTTTGATTCATATTGCTGCAATATACCCTGTGTAAGACAGCACAGAATTATCCAAAGTGGCGGGTACGTTTTTAAACGCTTAGAGGAGACTGATCCTTAAAAATGATTAATTGTGTTAAATTTCCAGTTTTCAAAAGGGCGTGTATGAGCTACGTGGGACGTTTTCTTCTGCATGGGTCCCTCTTCAGTCACATGGATTTAATCAAGTGTCACTCTGCCGTGCTGAGCAGTGCCCGTCAGAAGGGTGCCTCGGAAATGTCTCATATCGAAAAAACTATAAAGTTTAATTGGAATTCCGTAGTTGTAAGTAAGTGCTCTTGTGTTGGTACAGGACAAAATCAGAAAATCTATCAATCAATCCATGAACAGCCCTGGAGTCCCAGCTGGGTAGAAGAATAATTTCTGCAAGTGTGCTATGGAGCCAGATCTCAGAAGCAGCACTAGACTGGAACATTCTGTAAGAGAGGAGTCCATGTTTCCAACCAAATACAGTTATAAAAAGGTGATTGTGACTTAAAGATAAAACTAAATCTGACAGACAACTTGAAGTTCCTCTTAATTCAAGGCCGTGGAGAAGGAGAGCAAGTAGTAGCTGGATAGTGGTCTCATCTCTAGTAAACTAAATTCAAACCAGGCATTCAATAATAAATACATCATCACACAGGCCTATGTGACACTCAGAACTTCCACATAAAGAATGTCACTTGAACATGCCAACAATCCTGAATCTGCAGAAGAAAGCAAACCTTGGTACTTTTGAGACAGAGTCTCATGTAGCCCAGGCTGGACATGAGATCTCAGTGTAGCTGAGGACGGCCTTGAACTCTTGACTGCTTCTGTCTCCCACGTGCTGGAGTGACAAGTGTGCACCCCACGCTGGGTTTATCCAGCACTGGGGGACCAGAACCTGCGCTTCGTATATTCTAGTAAGCACTCAGCTAACTGAGCTACAGCCCCGTCCCAGAAAGCACACATTTGTAACCTCACTAAACCAGGAAAACAAGGCTCAGCATGCTTTTGTGATTCCCCAAAGGCAACAAATGGCTGTAGAAGTAGATGGGCTTAGGCCAGCAGGGTGGCCCAGTGGGTTACAGGGGCTTGCTGCCAAACCGTGGTGATCTGAGTTCTATTCCCAGAACCCACAGGTAGGAGAGAATTGACTCCTGAAAGTTGCCCTTTGACCTCCGCACTGTATGCTCCATCACGTGCATGCATGCACCTATATACACACACAAAACCACACAAAATGAAAAAATAAACGTGGCAAAAATAAAAGGGCCCCAAGTCACACCTTTTGGCTTCAAATTACATTAACTCGATAGGCACCTAATTCTCTCCTTTCCTCCCCACCTTTCTCCCCAATTTCGGACAAAAAGAAAGTATTTTAAAATTACATTTCTTCACATGGTGGCAGTGCACGCCCTTAATCCCAGCACTTGGGAGGCAGAGGCAGGCAGATATGTGAGTTCGAGACCAGCCTAGTCTACAAAGTGAGTTCCAGGACAGCCAGGATTGTTAACACAGAGAAACCCTGTCAAACAAACAAACAAAACAAAACAAAACAAAATTACATTTCTTCAGTAAATATTTAGTTATTGCTTTCTGTGTGCCAGGGACCAAGAGACCAAGGGACAGGAGGGGTCAGGTCAGCCAGGGCTTTTCATACCCCTAGAGTCTGAATTTTATCTTCAAGATTATAGTGGCCAGCAGCGGTGATGCGCACCTTAAATCCCAGCAAGGGGAGGCAGAGGCAGGTGGATCTCTGAGTTGGAGGCCATCCTGGTCTATACAGTGAAATCCCAAACAAAAACAAACCAACAAAAAGATAATAGGGAAATAATCAGAATTGTAGCCAAGCAGACTTCTAGAGAGGTCAGCTTTGAGGAGGGGGAAATGTTGAAAGGATTATAACACAAAATTATAATTTAAAATCAAAGCATTAAATATGGTGTACATGATCCAAAGTTATTCATAAGTTCCTTATCTTAACCCAAAGCTCAGGCATTCAAAGCAGTTATTAAAGGAAGTGCCAGTTCGGTGGGCATAAGATCGAAAGGTTCACAGGCTAGCCAGATGGCTCAGGGGGAAAGGCGCTTGTGGCCAAGCCCGACAACCTGGGTTCTTGTCCTGAGACCCACACGGTAGGAGAGAATCAAGTCCCACAGGCTGTTCTCTGACCTCCACGTGACGCGGTGACATGACCATGTCTAGTAAACAAACAAATAAATGCAATAAAAATGAAGAGTTCTGTAATCCACGGTGGAGTCTGATTGGCTGGCGATATTCAGGAGAGAATCAACTAAGGGTGACACACTTGCCCTGAGTATGGGTGTCTTGATCCCACAGGCTGGTTGTCTGGATAGAATGAATGGAGGCCATACCCCCTTCCTGGGCAGCAGGAAGTGAGCTTCTGCCACACCCTGCCCACCACGATGGACAGAAACCTCGGTTTCCTATGAACCTTTCTTCCCCCAGCTGAGTTTCTCTCAGGCATTTTGTCACGCCACCACCAACAGCAAAACTTCTGACTCCGAAGATCCCTTTGTAGATGGCGTTTGAGGAGCAACACCATAGACGACGATGTCATGTCATGTCATACTCAGGCACACCGGGCATGCCCTGCTGTGTCTTTATGCGAGTCTATCTCCTTACTTCTGGCCACTGTCGCTTGGGATGGGGGAAGACCATTTACAAGGGCCTATTCCCTAAGTGGTTTCCTTTCTTTTTGTATGGCGAAAGAAATGTGCACGTGCATGCACGTAGCCACATTTGTGCACATGTGCGTGCATGTCTGAATGTAGAGAGAATAACCTTGGGTGTGTCTTTTCTCAGGCATTATCCACTTTTTTTTTAAGACAGGGTCTCTCAATGACTTGGGGGTCACCAATTAGGCTAAGCTGGCTGACCAATGAGCCAAAGGACCTATCTCCCCCTTTCCAGCACACACTATCATGACCAGTACACCCCCCCCCACACACACACAGGGGTTCTGTGGATCAAACTCGGCTCCTTGTGCTTGCTGTCTGAACCATCTCCCCAGCTCTAATAGCTCCCCGTTATTGCTGGTTTGTCGTATATCAAGAGCTTTGTATAAAGCGTTCAAATAGTATTCCAACCCGGAACTTGACCCCATGTGTAAACAAGATAAGGTTTCCAGGACCCACTTGTTCAAACACCTGGCAAGCACTGTGCTTAGATTCAGGATTCTCTGACTTTCTAACCAGTATTTAATTTCTCTTTCTTCCTCTAGATCATCTTTTTCCTCATGTGAGGATCCTACTACCAAGGCAGGACTAGTCAACACTCTTTCCGGATTTCCCTTCTGTTTGTCTTTCATCCCTTCGGGGCTCAGCTCGAATGATGCCTCTACAGTAAATACAGCTTGTTTGGTTTTCTGGGAGATGTAACCCGGGTTTTGTCTGCCACACGGATGGAAAGCAGGCTCCTGGACAGGCGGGGGCTCTCCATGCCTTATTTTCTGCTGCTTCGCTCGTACAGAGAGAGATCCTAGGGCACAGCTGATGCTCAGTAAACACTCGCTGACTGCTTGGCCCGAGGTTGGTCCCCAGATCTGGGCAGTGGCTTCTGTTGACGGCTTTACATGGTTCTGATGACTGCAGACAATTGAATAACCCTTCTGTATTTACAATTGTAAAATACCTGTAATTTCTTTTCAAGATATTAATAGGAAAGGGCCAAATCACACTGATAAGGCACTTACAGCTCTTCTGAACTCAGGCTAGACCTCATCTTCATCTTCAAAGTCTGTTGAAATCAAGATAGAAGGGCAGTTCATTTCAGAACACCATTTCCTTTAATGGTAGGTCATAAATTTGACTCAGATGCTAATGAGCTGAATAAGAGCCAGTGGTCACCAGCAGAGCATGGCCAGATGGTGATGCTCAGGTGCCCTCTAGTGTGTGCTGCTTTTCCTGTCAGTTCCTGGCATCACACGTCTTGTGCTTGAGTCCTTGTTGAAAGGGTGTGCACATGCCTTTAATCCCAACACTCATCTGGGGATCTCTGAGTTCGAGGCCAGTCTGGTCTATAGGTAGAGTTCCAGAACAGCCAGGGCTGCATAACAGAGAAACCCTGTCTCAAAAAACCAAAAAGAAAGGAAGGAAGGAAAGAGTGTGGTAATGTGTAATCAACAATTCTATGGGAAAACTGAAGTTAAAAAAAAGGAAGGAAGAAGGAAGGAAGGAAGGAAAGAAAGAAAGAAAGAGAGAGGGAGAAAGAAAAAGAGAAAAAGAGAAAAAGAGTAAAAGAGAAAAGAAAGCAACTTAGGTGACTGTATGCAGCTACAAGGAGAGAACTTAATCAGGGTAATTACGAAGTTGATATTGTAAATGACCCTTACCCCACAACCTCTTTTCTGGGATAGGATCATATACATCCCAGGTTGGCATCCAGTTGCTATGTAGCTAACAATGACCTTGAACTTCCGATACTCCCGCCTCCACCTTCCATGTGCTACGATGATGAGCGTGTGTGACCATGCCTGGTCAACATAGTGCCAGGGTTTTGTGCATGCTAGGCAAGCACTTTATCAACCAATCCACTGCCCTAGCCTACCCTGATCCATATTTGTTGCTATTTTTCCCATATAGTTTTTTAAACGTTGGAACAATTACGTTATATTAAGTATGGTTCAAAAACAATAGACACAGCCAGGTGTGGTGGCCAGTGACTTTAACTCTAGTCCTCCAGAGGCCGAGACAGGCAGATCTGTATGAGTTCCAGGCCAGCTAGGGCTATGGTGAGAGACCCTGTCTCAAAACAGACAGCAAGAGAAAGAGAAAGAAAGAAAAGCCCACAGGCACAAGAGGGCACAAGGTAGACATCTATGCCCATGCCCCACTCTTTCCTAGGAATCACTGATGCAGACTTCCACAGTGTCTCACTATATAGCCTTGTCTAGACCTAAAACTTAGTCTTCCTGCCTCAACGTTCCCATGTGCAAAGAGTACAGGTGTGTGCAACACACCAACTTGATATGTATTTTTATTCCTCTTTTTTTTTTTTTACTATCTCTGCATGTTTCACTCCTTGAATTTCTCTTACTGATAAATCCTCTTAAACTGACCAAAGCATTTCAGAGTGAGTCTTTGTTTCTTAAACCGTCACAGTGTGCCCTACCGTGCAGATCTACCATAACTTCCTTAACTCTCCCCTCCAAAATGATGGCTGTTTGGGTGCCTTCTGATCTTTTGATATCACAAACAAGGCTGAAATGAATCATCGCGCGCGCAGTTGCTTTTTCAAGACTGCGCACATCTATCTAGGACAAATTCCCAGGAGTGGAATATGTGGGGCCAAATAAAAATACTAATTACAAAATTATATGCAGCACTTACTGTGACTCAGGCTGTAATCTAAGCCTGCTCTGTACACCATTTGATAGTCTTAACAACCCTATGAGGAAAATGCCGTTATTATCTCCTCCATAGACCAGAAAGCTGTGTGGCACAAAGAGGTTTAATAGCTCGCACAAGGTCACACAGCTAGCACAGGGCAGAGCCAAGCAACTGTGGCTGCGTTTAGACATTATGTTCTGGTTTCTCGGGCAGGGTAATTGTATTTTACAGAGACATAAATTGGCCTTTATTCTGGTTATGCTGATTTCTTCTCTTGCTGGCATTACTGTACATTTTCATCAACAGGTGAAAATACGTATTAATTATAGGTGGAAATGAATCTCAATGTAGTATTAATTTGCTCTTCTCTTATAGAGACAGATCTGAGTATGTTCACAAGTGCTCAGGAGCCACGGTGTGTTAACGTCTCTGGGACTTGCCCATCCTGAAGCTTTTTGGTACGTTCCTCCAGTGATTTCAGCCTCCCTCTTATTGAAAAGGAGGAGGGTGTCTTTACCTATTAGATACAGAGTTTTACCTGTGGTAGGAATCAGGGATACTTTCTCCTAGTTTGTTTCTCATATTTTCACGTTGTTTATAGTTTTCTCTGACAGATGTTTTTAATACATACACAGCCAAATTACTAATCTCTTAGGTAATCTAGATTTTTAAATATTTTGGAGTCTTAAGAGGATCTGACTATGTTTTTTTTTCTAATGTTTTGATGGTTTAATTTTAATAATTAAACATTTGATCTATTTGGAGTTTGTTTTGTATGATGGGTGTATTAATCCAGTTTACTGTTTCCCTTGAGCTGCCCCAGGCTGCTCTTTTGAACAGTGCAGCATTTCTTATTGTACCACACAATACATCACCTACAATTAGGTTCTATTTCTAGACTTCTCATTCTATTGTGTTCAGTTTTTCTGTCTATATATGTATTAAATATTGTCCTATTACTTGAAGCCTTGAAATATAACATCCAGCAGGGCTTCACCGTTCATTGCTCATGTGTGTGTTGTGCATGTGGGTGTGTGTACCAGAACATAACTTAAGTGTGTCAGAGGCCTTGAACCAGACCAACGACTCACTGCAATGAACACTTACAAGTAAAGATGTATGGACCAAAGGGTATGCTGTGTGACTCCTGGGTCACACTACAGCTTCCATGCCTAGATTTTTCTTATTTGTTTTTTGTTTGTTTGTTTATTTGGTTGGTTGGTTGAATTTTCTTTTGTTTGCTTGTTTGACTTTTAAATTTTGTTTTTTGTGGGAGAGGTTGCAAGGGCAGAGGGTGGAGCGAGGGGGTGGGGAGATGAATGGGATCGGGGTTCATGATATGAAATTCACAAAGAATCAATAAAAAGTAAAAAAAAAAAAGTGGTTTTCTGTGTTATTCTCCTTGTGATTGCCTTGAGACGGGGTCTCTCCTTGAACTAGAGCTTGCTGTCTTGTCTAAGCTGGTCGGCCTTCAGTGAGCTCTTGGGACCTGTCTGTTCTTACTGTTCCGCATGCTGGGGTCACAGGAGCAAATAGCCATGCCAGGCTTTTTATAGGGGTCTTGGGGATTTGAACTCAGGTCCTCAAGCTTGTAAAGCATATACTCTTACCACTGAGCCATTTCCCTCTTTCCAGACCCAGCATTAACTCTTATTTTCCATAGCTTTCTTTATTATGATCACTTATTATAAACTTAGTAATCAGGGTTTTTTTTTTTTTTTTGAGACAGGTTTTCTCTGTGTAACTTTGGTGCCTACCCTGGATCTCGCTCTGTAGACCAGGCTGACCTCAAATTCACAGAGATCCACCTGACTCTACCTCCCAGTGCTGGGACTAAAGGCGTGAGCCACCGTCGCCTGGCAGTAATTAGCTTTTTAACTTTTATTAAAAATACAACCACCCAACCAAGCAGGATCAGAAGTTCAAGGACATCTTCAGCTACCTAGAGTTCAGGACAGCATGGGCCATACTACACTGTGTCTCAAAAACCAAAACTAGACAAAAAAAAAAAAAAAAAAAAGACAAAGAAAATCAACCATGTATCAGTGGAAGAAACTGTCACATGCTTATATGTAACAGTCAAAAAGAACACACAAATTTCTATATTACTGAATATATTCAATAAAACAAATGACATAAAGATATCTTTATGACACTGCTATATTAAACACCTCTCTACCCTTTTAAAAAGAGTAAGAAGAAAAACATCCATCTTGGAATTTTTAGCATTAAGATATTTGAACCCATAGCAAGGATGGACAAACAACATCTCCTTCAAACAGCAAGTCAAGAGCTCAGAGACAGAAAAATCTATGAATTCAAGGTTTCCTCTGTGACAAAGCAAAAAGAAAGACCAGGCTATGAGAACGCCGACCGACAAACCCTGTGATTGATTGCCACGATAACTTGTAACCACTACCGAAATTAGCAGCTAAGGAGTCAGCCACAAAGTTCATGGTAAATCTGTTTTCCTCTTGTACTGGGAGTAGAATTCTTTCTTTTGGCCTCGCCATTGCCTGTTCCATGACGAGCTTGTCTAGGAACCCTTTAGAACATAGCGGAAAGAGCTGGATGCAGTCCTAGTGCTCAAGAGGCTGAGGCAGGATGAGTGCCGTGAGGCGGAGATGGCCTCCAGTTTGAGGCCAGCCAGGAGCAGCCTGAGCTATAGAGCAAGACCCCGACTCAAAACGGAAAACAATCTGGCAATGACAAGTATTATCCGAGGCTGGGAGAGACGACCAGCACTAGACATTTTCATTCTTGAATTCATTTGGATGTTTAAGTCAGCAGTCAAGTAAAACTTGAAATTTCACTTAAGTTTCATGAAACAAAAAGTATGTTTATATTTCAAACAGTCAAAAAATGTTGAGTTAAATGTTCTGTAACCATTCCTGTGTTTTATTGCTCGTTACAAAGGTAAAGATGTCAATACCTAATCCTTGAAAGGGACTCCACCTTCATAGGTGATGAATTCCAAGCTGTTCTCCATTAGGGGCATTGAATTGCTGATGAGCCAAGCTCTTTACTTGAGTCTACAGGATCTATGGCACATTCACTAGGACGTGAGCTGAAGGGGTTCTTATTTGTGTCCAGGAAATAAAGCTATTTTGTAACGGTATTTTTCTTCTTCTTGTGTATGTGAATGTGTATGTGCATGTATATGTATATGTGGTATGTGAAGGTGTTTGTGTGAGTGTTTCAGACAAGGTCTTGTTACATAGTCCAGGCTAGCCTCATACTTGTCATCCTCCAACCTCAGGGTTTTGAGTGATGAGACTACAGGTGTGCCTGGCTCCCCACAGGCCCATCACTCGGAAAATAACTTCTCCTCAAAATGACCAGATGAGGGAAAGAGGGCATTCATTGTCTTTCTCATTTTACATATGCAGAGTCCAAGCCACAGTCATTTCATACTGCTTGTACAGGACAGTGGGGGGGGGCAGTGCAGTGATTATCAATGGGAACGGATAAGATAAAGAGTCATTTAAATAAATAAAAAGAAAAATCTTTCATGCTGTGCTCTGCTTCACAACCTCCCCAGCCCACACGCAACCCTTGCTCAGGACCCAGGACCCAGCACCCAGCACCTACATGGAATCTGGGTGTAGAATCATTTCTTATGAAATCATTTCTTATGAGCTGTGGTTCTTGGGGTGAATGCGCCTCGTTACTACTTCCAATGTGCTGGGTCGCTTTGCAAGGTTGCAACCAATGTTGAGGTGAGAACAAAGACAGGCAACGCAGGGAATTAAAGGCTCAGCCCTGCATTCCATCTCTTGGAACACACAGAAGGAATACATTCCAAGGCACACACGTGGGGTACAGACATACATGCAGGCAAATCACAAGTACACATAAAACAAACATTTAGAAACTTTCATGGGTCTTTGAATGGAGACATTTTAGAGAGAGCAATTGATGGTAGCGGTTACAGCCCTGTAAACCACAGGCATGTTTTAGTTTGCCCTTAAGGACTTAGAGGGTCCTAACATTCATTCTACAAGGAGCCGCTGGGCTAGCAAGGTGGCGCAGCTGGTAAAGGCACTTACCACCAAGTCTGGTGACCTGAGGTGGATCCTCAGGATCCGCAAGGAGAAAAGAAGTGATTCCCACAAGCTGACTTCAATCACAACCACATACATACATACGTACACCCACACCCATACACCACACACACACACACACACACACACACACACACACACACACACACACACACACACACGGGGAAGTGGAGGCAGCAGCAGAGGACAGTATGCACTAATATGGAAGCATTTGCTCTACCCAGGCAAGTGGTTACTATGGCATCATCACCCAGAAGGAAGAGACGTCCAAGCCATTTCAGACAAAGGCAAATCCCAGGGCAACTCAGAAGGGACGCTTAAGCAGCAGCTACGCACCTGTTCGAGGCGAGTCTCTCCTCTTTTTTTATTGTGAAGTTGAAGGTAAGAGTCTGTTTTAGGAGTAGGTAATCCCAGAGTCAGCTTGTTTTTTTCCACAAAATATTGTTTGGACTTCCTTCTCCGGGGCCCCCGCGATCCTGGCAGGAATACTTCGTTGTGTGAACTTGAGCTCTTCAGGTACTGAGAGAGGTCACTGGACTTCTCCTCCTGGTCACTGTCGCTTAGTTCTGAAAAGGACTCGTTTTGACGGGTGCCACGCTCATAGTTTGGGCTTAGGAACTCACTTCCAAGCAAGGAGGCTTCACTCTGAGGACTCCTCTTCTCTTGGCCTTTCCCTGCTGAGAGTCCCATTGACGGCTCCCTGGAAGGGTAGAGTGGAGCCAGAGGCAGGCTTTCTGAAGAGCTATTGGCAGACCCAGGCAATGGCGGCTCCTCCTCCTTCTTATTCTTCCAGTTGGGATCATATCGGAGGTCTGAATATTTGTCTTCTACATGATGATGGCTGTCCAAAGCAGAAAAGAAATAAGAAGTCCTTAATTAAGGTAAATCCCCAGGGGTTTCCCCTAAAGGGACAGTCCCCAACTGAGACAGACCCACTAAAAAGTTCACACACACAAAAATAATAATAAAATAAACTCTATTCTATTCAGTTCATCATTTTATTCAAACTCAATCTCGGGTTCTGTCCCCTGATTTCCTTTTCACTATCTAGATGGTGAAGGTGCATCGAAGACTCAGATTAGAACCACAGAGAAGGTCTAACTCCCCAAGTTCACTGAAATCTGTAGTAAAAATGGACACTGACTACATTCTAAAAGCCAGAAAACCGACGAAATTGAAACGTCCGCAGCGTTAAACCAGTATGTCTCTATGGTTCCAAGAGTCCTATTACTTACGCATACCAACGATGATCTGGTGTGACTCCTGCTGAAGATAAAAGTACAGTTCACACAGGCCGGCGAGGCTTGTAGCTCAGTTGACAAAGTGCTGCCGAATGTTCTAGCCCCAGCAGTAGGCATGGTGGCACACCCTTGGGTCCCAGCACTAGGGAGGTGGTGGGCGACTCGGAAGTTCAAGGTCGTCCTTGACTAAAAGGCGCATTGAAGGTCAACCCTGGCTACATGAAACCCTGTCTCAAAAAGGAAGGAAGAGAGAGGGGCCAGGGGAAGGAAAAGAAAGAAGGGGGAAATGTAGCAATTCATGCCTTAGCTGGTTATAGGCATATTTGGTTATTTCTTTCTAGGAAAGGAAGTACCTAATGTCGCCTTGAATGTCTCCTCTCGGGATGAAAGCCAGGTTTTTTAATCCCAATCGAATGTCTACACAGGCTCATCTTTCTTTTCAAGAATTTTGGTTTTCCCTTCCTCTTACCCATAGAGTTTTATCAAATGTTCCACAGAAAACCCCACAAGGCTTAGACTCAGACTGTGGCTCACAGTGTCTTGGTTGTCAGGGCCATGCTCAGGAGCCTCAGGGGACAGGTCAGCATGAGCCTCAAGTTCTAGGACAGTCTCAATTAAGGTTAAGCACATGGTCCTGTCTGAGGGAAGTTAACTAGACCCCAAATAAAGTCCTCCCTCCTGCCCGAGACAGTCTCAATTTGTAAAGTAGCCCTCTAGTCTTAACCGAAAAAGAAAAAAAAAATGAAGAAAGCTGGTAATATGGCATATTTAATGGCCTCTTTGATCTTCAGAAGCTAAATGGGAGAGATTTTTTCCTTGCTGAGGACAGTGGATGCAATCCTCTAATCAAAAAGAAAATGTAAATCACCCAGCTTTTTATGCTATTTGATATTCCCGTTTACAGAGGACATAATTTTGTGCTGGGTAAACAAACTAATGGTCTCTAAAATGCTAATTTACCCATCTTAATGTGGACCTAGATTTCTTTGATTCAATGTAAAGCAAAAACTGGACAAGAAGCCGACACTCGCCGGCTTTACTAAATTGTCTGCGAGTTTTCCAGCTGTCCTAAGAAGGTGGAAAACCTCGGGATGCAGGCAGCTTTTCCTTTTCCTAGACGGGCTCCTCCTCAGCCAAACTCCAGAGGGAGAATGATCCATCTGTCAGGAAACGAGACTTCACTGTTTCTCCACCACGACACCACAGGATGGCCGGTCTTCAGGGCCGTGATGGGTAGGTGCCTCCTCCTGTGGGTTGTCTGTCCTACAAACTTCCGTAGTGGACACCGGGCCTTTCACCTTTCATATTCAAGGTAGTTTGTCTCAAATGGGGCTGTGGAATTTCTTCCCCTTCTCACAGTTGACTAAAGTTCAGCCGGAAGCGGTGTATCTTACAGTGCTCTGTGCTCCACCCATGCGCTCATTCACTTTTCACTCTGATGCTGTTCTTGCCTAACTCAGGTCCTGGGCAGCAGGGACTTCGCTGTGCCTTCCTGCCCAAATCTCTGCCTTAGTACAGGGCAGCGCTCTAGGGCATACAAGTTAAATGCTTCTAGAATAACTGGATGATCTCCATAAATATTCCAACACAATTACAGCAGTTGATATTTATTTTAAAAAGTAGCAACATAATTAAAATCTGAACATGAAGACGCTTCTTTCACTGGGACAAATTAGTGGATGATTTTAGGGTTTATCTTCTATTAAGTGACCTAAGGGTCAATTGCAGTTGTTTATTTACATGGAGAAGAAAGCTCAATTATTATCTTCAAGCAAATCCAACTTCAAACAAACAAACAAAAGCTGTATTCCCTTATCCGTGGTTTACTGGAAGAAAAAACTCAGCTCTATTTTTTTATTCATTAGTTCACTCTCTGGGTTGACAAGTGTTTCCTGAGCACTTTCTCAGCTGGGGAGATAGACTGGTTAGATAGCACAGTGTTGAGGAAACAAAGAAACCCAACAATTAACGCTTCAGAGGGATGCCTGCTCTGGGGGGACCACAGGGCCACCTGGATTCAGGATGGAACTTGCTTGTTTCTCAGGAGGCTGGGGAGAGCTTTGGGTAGGAAGTCATGGCCTCAACCTAAGGCCGAGGAAATGGGCACCAGGCTGAGAGAACAGCAAGACAGAGGGGTGGAGGGGAGCCTTGCTTCTCAAGAGCAGATGCTTTGCCGATAAGGGGAGGCGGAGAGGAGGAAGGCTGGGTCTCAGAGCTCAAGGTTCACCACAGGTCAGATCTGCAAGGACCTCACAACTCTGGAAGAGTTTGGGCTTAGCTGAATTATCTGAGTGCTTAATTATAGAGAGGCTGGTAATCAATTAAGGACAGCCAAAGGGATGAGCTTCAGGTCAGCCTTACACACACATTATTGTGAAGACATTTAGAACGGTCTTCTTGGTGATCAGATGAGGCATCACTGGGCTGGAGGGATGAGCCAGTGGCTAAGAGCACTTGTTGCTCTTACAGAGGACCTGGTGTTCGGTTCCCAGGACCCACATGATGGCTCATAACCACCAGTAACTCCAGTTCCAGGAGATCCATATTCAATTGTTCAATAATATCTCAAAACCCACTCCAACCTTGTCATCCTGTGAGCCTTAGATAAATCACTTACTGGTAGAGCTGGTGGTTTTTTTTGTTTTTTTTTGTTTTTTTTGTTTTTTTTGTTTTTTTTTTTTAAGGTAGTTGCTATAGTTAGGATTTTAAATGCCCCACAGGGGCCCATGTGTTGAAGGTTTGTTCTCCAGCTTGTGACAGCACTAAGAAGTGATTGAACCTTTAGGAGACCGGGCCTCCTGGGAAAACTAAGTCACTGGAGCCACACCCTTTGGGCTGCTGGAACTAAGAATGGTTCTCCGTTTCTTGGGCTCCAGGGGGGGTGAACAGACCTCCTCTCCCAGGAGCTCCTGCCTCGATATTGGCACAGGCCTCAAGAAGCAGGCTCGAATGCCGTGGAAGAGTGGGCCCAGAGAGTGGGTCTCCTTTTAAGGGGTCTGTTTCTAGCATCTCATCACAATCATGGAAAGATAACACAAGGGCCTCTGATGTTTGGAGGGAAGGCATTCCCCTCTTTTTACACCGGCGATCACATCGGAAACACTGGAGCCTCACTCCGACTGCTCACAGCGCTGAACCAGCATCAAACAGTGACAGCCACCTACACGCGCACGCTGCCTTCTTTCTCTGCACAACGACGTGGAGTTTTCTGGCTCTGGGAGATGTTCCAGGGGAGTGCACAAGGACAGCAGCTCTAGGACAGAAAGAACTGCCTGCCCTCAACTTCTGATGCCACTGAATACTCTGTGAATGACTCTTTAACTCAGTGCCTGGCACAGAGTAAGGACGGAGTAAACAGTAGCCCGGAGAATACCGCAATGAGCTCTGCCGCCGGGTTTTGCTCACTGCCAACTGCACTCGGTCTCCAGGACGTAACACACTTGTTGTGTACTATGCTTCCTCCTGATGGAGCTCAAGGGATCCTTCTTCCCCCCAGGGCTTAAGATATTTTAAGAGGCTCTAAATGGTGCCCTAGTGGCCTGAAAGATATAACACTCATTAAAAAAAAAAAAAATCCAGTTTTTAGTCACAACTTAGGTTCTGTGGGAAATGTCTGAACCATAATTTAGGAAATGGGATTAAGAAATATCGTGAATCCACATGATGAACTATTTTAACAACCACTAAAACTTGATAAGAGAGATACAAGTAAGAAAATTAAATTGTTTTGTACCTTTCAGAGAACCAATAACTTCGAGGCCCTGACAGATTGCCTTTCTTTAAGAAATGGCAGCTTGGAAGAGCATCACGCCTACAGAGCTCGATGTTTTAAGCAGAAACTAGACGACATGAAAGGGGCTGGGAGTTAACAAGAAGAGATGAGCTGCCGAGAAACATGTTTCTGAACCAGTTGTCAGAAGGGAAGCATGTATTATACAGAAATAAAACCAGAACTACCATGGTTCCCACCGAAGCTTTAATGACTCAGTGCCATCTACACCGGCAATGGCTGTCTTCAAACACCCCCTTCACCGTTTCAAATGGAAGACATGTTGAAACTAATGGAGGCTTTTTTTTTTTTTTTTTTTTTCAAAATCATGTGCATGGAAAACTGTAACGCTTCCCAGAAATAAATCGAATTGTTGAAACAGAACATGATACTAAAGGAGCCCATTGTACCGAGCTCGTGTGGTAAGAAGCCCAATTGTGTTTTGCAGTCTGGGTCAACACACAGGGACAAAATGAGTGTGAAGTGCTCTTTCACGGGCAATCATCTGCACACAAAACATGCACCTCTTCCCCTCCTCATCCGACAGGAAGGTCACGCAGACAATGAGAACACAACTCTTTTGTTACCCTTCAGACAACAGATGTCGGGGCTCCTCTTTAGAGGCCTGGGTTAGAAACGGATGCAGAGAGGCGAGGGAGTGGGGAGGGGCATCTCATGTGTGTTCAGTGGGGTCTTTGCTGCCTTTAATGGACCCTGTTTGAGTCCGTGCTGTGATAACTTCAAACAAAATAAAATCAAATCTCCATTTAATGAAGAGCCTCATACTCAGTTTGTATTCAATCAAAAAATTACTAAAATTAGAGCATGTTTCTAGTTCAATTAACATCCTTTGCACTCACAATAAAATATTCAATAACTGGCCATTTTGCCTGCTGAGGAGCGGAATAAAAGCGAAGCCCACGTCAGTTAGCTGTTACTTATTTACCACTCTATGTTAAGCAGGCAGTTAGACTGAAACTGCACATGTTATTACTGATTTAGGTTTCATTTAATCCTTTGAAACAGAATAATTATTCCCAATTTATATGCCATTAAATCTTTTATGCACACGAGCAGCAAATTCAATTTTTGTTTAAGTGTAGAGTTTGTGGTGTTTTTTAAAGGAGCCACAAAACACCATTGTTTCTGAGATTCCTAAGTCCTGCCTCATCTTGCTCTTCTCATCGATGGCATTTAAGGAAATAAAATGCAATAAATCTAAAAGATTAAAAAGTCACTTTTGCAGGTATGAAATAAAGTGTTTCCACAGACACGCTTTGTGGAGATTATTTGTAACCCATAAATTTTCATTTAATGGAGGCATTTATTTTACTTAAATAATTAAACATTTTAATAGAAAAAATAATAGCTCAATGAACTGAAAGTAAAGCCTGTCTATAAAACACACTCAAGTGAAGGGGGCTAATTGTTATTTAATGAACTTTGCTTACAGCAATTACATTATTTAGATAATTTTGACCCAAATCCCTTTCTTTTTCAACAACAGACTTGTGTTCTTTTGTTGCTGTTTTTTGTTTATTTGTTTGTTTATTTGACTTTTTGGCAGGGCTTCTCCACACAGCCTTGGCTGTCATTCTAGAACTCACTCTGTAGACCAGGCTGGCCTCAAACTCACAGAGATCCATCCACCTGCCTCTGTCTCCCAAGTGCTGAGATTAAAGGTGGGCTCCACCACACTGGGCTTCAACAATGCATTTGTGATTGTTATAACCAGACATTTGTCCCAAGTTATTGCTAGGACCAATTTCAACTCAAGGTGGACCTGGGAATAAAGGGGAAATAAATGATCTAAGCAGCACGTGCTAGTGATCTCAATGTACAATCCTAGCACCTCACTCTACTGAGACGACAGTGAAGCAGGACGAAGGCTACACCGTCCCAAGAAACGCCGTATTGTTATAGTGGTCTTGACCAGGGTTCTGCTGAATCCTGTTAAGGAAAAATTTCTCCTGGTCAATGGAGTCTACCTCTAGTCTGGGTATGAACCTAACATTCCAAGCTACTCAAACTTAAGAGTCAATGCAGTTGAGTCAATCAGTCATCTGGCTAAGGAGCAACCCCTCAGGAAGGTGGATTTCCTTAATGCCATGTTAAAAAGAATAATTATCCCTTTAATGAGATAATGTACCTTTCCTTCCCAGAAAACTTGGTTTTCATGCAGTAACTACAGGCCTGCCACGAGGCTCTGTTAAGTGGGCCTATTGATTTTCCCATGATGTTAAATATAAATTCCAATACCATTAATCTGATATTTAAAATGTAAAATATATATTGTCTAAAGAAAACCTAAATACCCAAAAGTCTTAAAAGTTGAGGCTGTGACTCAGAAAGGTATATTTCCCCCTTTCTTTTTTTCTATTTATTTCTTTTACATGGTGGCCAGAGCATAAATATTCTTTCTCTGGTACTTTGGGCTTTTTTTTTTTTTTAACGTTCTCTCTGAAGCTCTCTCCCTTTGCTCTGTAGTTGCTTCCTGAACCTCTATGCCTAACTCAAAAAGATGCAGCCTTTTCCTCTTACTAATTTTTATTTTTTTATTTAATGTGTATGGGTGTATGTATGTGTATGCACCACTTGCATCAATGCCTAAGGAGGCCAGAAGAGGGCGTAGGATCCCTTGGAACTGGAGTTACAGAGGCGTGTGAAGCACCATGTGTGTTCTGGAAACCAAACTCCAGGTCCTCGCAAGAGCAGCAAGTGTTCTTTATTGTGGAGCTATCTCTCCAGCCCCTTCCCCTTCTTCCTTCTTCTTGTTCTTGTTCTTGTTCTTCTTGTTCTTGTTCTTGTTCTTGTTCTTCTTGTTCTTGTTCTTCTTCTTGTTCTTGTTCTTCTTCTTGTTCTTGTTCTTCTTCTTGTTCTTGTTCTTCTTCTTGTTCTTGTTCTTCTTCTTGTTCTTCTTGTTCTTCTTCTTCTTCTTCCTTCTTCCTCCTACTCTTCTTCCTCTTCCTCTTCTTTCTCTTCTTCCTTCTTCTTCCTCCTACTCCTCCTTCCTCTTCCTCTTCTTTCTCTTCTTCATCTTATTCTTCTTCCTCTTCCTTCTTCTTCCTATTCCTTTTCCTCCTCCCCTTCCACCTCCTCTTCTTCCTCTTCCTCCTTTTTCACGAGTAAGATGGGGCTCCTCAAAATTTCTGGTAATTGTGGCACAGCATTTGGAGCTACATTTTCTCTCTCCAAGTGAGCGTTTATGACATGACTTGTGGACATTTTCTATGGAAAATTTGAGTGTTCCTTTTACTCACCAAAACAATGGTTAAGAGTAGAGATTTTTCTTTTGAGATAGGTGTCTACCCTTGAACTTCTAATTAGCTCAGAATGAACTTTGGACCATTCTGACTCACACTCCTTAGGCCTGGGATTACAATATACACCACCATGCCCAGTTTCTTCAGGGCTGGGGATTGAACCCAGGGCTTTGTGCATGCTAGGCAAGCACTCTAGCAACTGAACCACATCCCTAGCCCAAGGCCTCAACTTTTAAGACGTTGGGGTATTCATACCGCCTTTAGACAGCACACATTTTACACTTTAAAGATCAGATTAATGGTATTAAAATTTACATTTGACAACAGGGGGAAACACTGGATAGGTCTTACCCCTGTGTGGTGGTTTGGATGGTCATGGCCACTGTAGGCTCATATATTTGTATGCTTAGTTCCTAATTGGTGGAACTGCTTTGGGAAAGATTAGGAAGTGTAGCCTTGCTGGAAGAGGTGGGGTTTGAGGTTGCAAATGCTCATGCTAGGTTTAGCCTCTTTCTGCTACAAACTTGTGGGTCCGATGTAAGCTCTCAGCTACTGCTCCAATGCCAAGCCTGCCTGACATCACGCTTCCTGCCAGGATGACCATGGACTCAACCTCAGAAACTGTAAGGAAAACCCCAATTAAGTGATTTTTTTCAATAAGTTCCCTCAGTCACAGTGTCTCTTATCAGCAATGGAAACGTAACTAAGACACCCTGTGACCAGGGTCTGTCACTGACTGACCAATGGTGTAAGCTTGAGCAAGTCTCTTTAGTTCTCTAGGTCATGGCTCCTCCTTTTGTATAACAGGAAACCTGGCTGACCTTCCAGACTCTACAAGTTCTAAGAATCTATCACTGTATGAGTTAGGGTGGGCTTATTGTGTGAAATGTCTCAAAGCTAGTAAGTAGTGCGGAAATCATTGCATTTAAATATAATACATTACAAATGATACTAACAAGATTATAAAAACTAGAACTAAAAATGTATTAAACTGGGTTTGATGACTCCCAGTGGGAATCTCAGCACTTAGGAAGGACTTCCATGAGTTCAAGCCCAGCCTAAGCTACACAGTGAAACTCTGCCTCAAATGACCAGATGGGTCCACAAAAAAGGCATTCTATCCTCCTGACTTACGTGACCCACCCCAAAAGTTGTCTTTTGATTTCTGTAACTGCAGCATGATACGTGTTTTCCCACACACAAATAAATTATTATTATTATTATTATTATTATTATTATTATTATTATTATTTATTACTATTATTTTAAAGAAAGGAGGTTGAAAAACTATACCAATCAAAGTTTTCTATACAGCACTCGGGAGGCAGAGCCAGGCGGATCTCTGTGAGTTCGAGGCCAGCCTGGTCTACCAAGTGAGCTCCAGGAAAGGCGCAAAGCTATACAGAGAAACCCTGTCTCGAAAAAACCAAAAAAAAAAAAAAAAAAAAAAAAGTTTTCTATATTTTTCAACTTGTGAGGAAGTGGAAGTAGATCATAAATTGATCTATCCCCTTAGTAACTTGCTATAATATTCTCGATAAACTCACAGGATTGTGGGTAATAAATTGTACTTTCTAGGTTTTTTGTTTTGTTTTGTTTTTTTGTTTTTTCGAGACAGGGTTTCTCTGTGTAGCTTTGTGCCTTTCCTGGAGCTCACTTGGTAGCCCAGGCTGGCCTCCAACTCACAGAGATCCGCCTGGCTCTGCCTCCCAAGTGCTGGGATTAAAGGCATGCGCCGCCACCGCCGCCGCCGCCGCCGCCGCCGCCGCCGCCGCCGCCTCCATCACCACCACCACCACCACCACCACCACCACCACCACCACCACCACCACCACCGCCTGGCCTAGGTTTTTTTTAAAAAAAACTGGTTGTTTACTTACTTGAGCACAAAAACATTCCCCAGTTTTGAAATAAACAAGTAAGGAACTAGCAGATATCTCTGGGGCTCAATAATGGAGAGTTCCCATGAGTCTCTGTGGCTTTAGCATTTCTGGCAGGAGCTTGGCCTTTAATAGACATAATCCATGCTCCCACACACTCCTTACTTCCTCCATGACAGTCTGCCTGTCATGATAGCCCCATGCCTGCTCTGAGGGTTTAACCAAGAAGAAGTTAGTGAGCCTGTGAATGAATGTAAAGCAGAAACAGCTAATACCTACAACAAAAAAACCACCACTCTTATATAACTATTCCCCACATGGTTTGAAATAACTAAGGCTTCAGCTGCTGTTCCCCCCACTCCAAATTATTTAGGACTCCTAGAACATGGTATACAGGATAATACATTTAAAGAAATTGGCCAACCAACGGCCTTAAATGGAAGGTTTTCCTGTCAACAGAAACAGCTGTTAACATAGATGAGTGACATTAGAAAGGAGCAGGAATGAAAGGTAATTCCCATAACTTTCTGAAATGGTCTTCATAATCCTAGAACATTAGAACCAGTCTTAAATGGTTTTCTTGTGTTCCCAACTGATGAAGGAAACAAACAAACAGAAACCCCACAACCCTTATAAGGGACATGAGTCTAGTCTCAGCTTAAATATTTCCCAAATTCTAGAAAACAGCTGGAAGGAAAAAAAGGAAGGAAAAGAGCTGGAGAAATTTGGGAGGAATGGAAACTTGCGGCATTTGATCCTCACTAAGGCTTTCTTTATCCACTCTGCTTGTTTGGACTCTTCACCACTCCTCTTCAAGCCCTAACGTTCATCATCCAACACTTTTCCTGATTCTCGGATTATTACTAGGAGCAACATACTTTAAAGCACCCAAGTGTGTGTGTGTGTGGGTGTATCCTATAACACAGTTTTAAAAACTTTGATTATTGCCAAGTCAGTCCCCCACCCTTTTCCAACAGCTCTTGAATGCTTAACTGAACTGGTAATGGCCCACCATGTTACCTGCCTCCCGTTAATACTTACCTAGCGTACAGTGCATCCTTAGTCAGGACACAACCCCTTGCATACGGTTACTGTGGTTTCCAGGTGATATGAGAGGAAACTACCACTGAGCACTCTAATGTACACATGGCTGTGTCCCAGGGCAATTGCTTAAGAGTAGAAGCTAAGGGCTGGAGGGATGGCTCAGAAGGTTAAGAGCACAGGCTATTCTTCCAGGGGTCCTGAGTTCAATTCCCAAAAATCACATGGTGGCTTACAACCATCTTTAATGAGATCTGATGCCTCTTCTGGCATGCAGGCATACATTCAGACAGAAAAAAAATAGAGGCTACTGTGATCCCTGACCTCATTGTCCAAGGAGAAACACAGTAAATGTCAAATTATTCAGAGGACTCAATATCCTTTAGACAACTTTGTTGCTTTATAAAAATGTATAATTCCACATGCACATTTACTCTGGCTTCAGTTTAGTCCATCCTGAGATGGTTCTATCTTCTATTACTATTATCTTTGTGTGTGCATGAGCACATGTCAATCAGTGCAGGTGTGGAGGTCAGAGGACAACTTGTGTGAGTTGGTCCTCTCCTTCCCCCATGTGGGTCCAGAGGAGTCAAACTTAGGTCCTTAGGCTTGGTAGCAGGTGTCTTTACCTGCTGACCCATCTCAACAGTCCTATGGTCAACATTTCACTAGTTAGTTAGTAAAGTGGAGTCCATGATTGCATATTTCATTTACTACATTGACTTATTCCTTTTATGTGTGTTGGGGTGCACACCACTGCACACGTGGAGGACAGAGAACAACGTGTGGGGTCGGTTCTTTCCTTCTCCTCTATGGGTCTCAGGGATCAAACTCAGGTCACCAGGCTTGGTGCTACATAAACACTTGATGGTAAGACACTTAGACCCATGATTGCATGTTCACAGTGAGAGCCTTGAGCTGAGTCATCGAGAAGCTTACGGGCTCCGCACATGCCCAAGAGCTTCGGTGTCTTATCGGCAAAGTAATGGTAACACCCAAGGTAGGGGCTCCATGTGTCCAGTCCAGAGTTCACTCCCTAGCACCATATTAAGGACTAAGTTTATAAAATATTAAGCCTATCTAGAGGCTCCAACTAAGATAAAGGAAGTAACATAGGGAGCAAGTAGCTCTCCATTGGAAAGAATTATATAAATACTCCTACAAACAAGACGGTATTAAGCACATATGCTTGGGACTGGATGGCGGCTTTCTGACTTTCTTTCTTTCTTTCTTCCTTCCTTCCTTCCTTTCTTTTTTTTTAATGCACCAGACTTGAGAAGGCTTCAGACTAAAGAGGGTATTTCTGACGCCCTGGGCATTACATTGATCTTCTTCTTCGTGAGTGCTGTGTGTCACGAGGCTCATTCTGGAGTGGGGCTTAAGGATTATCACACGATGATCCTCTCTCCACTCTTGATTCATTCACTCCTGTCGATGCTGCTCCAATTTCCATTAAGTGAAGGGTTTTCTCTAATCCATAGACCCTGAACTGTGGCTTTGACTTCTGGATGTTCTAGTCACATCAAAACCTAAGTGTGGGGCTAAGTGATTTGTCAGGCAGCTTTTAAAACTATTGCTTATAAAAGCAGGAAGAAAGGTTTGTCTTGGTTTAAGGCCAGGCCTGGGCTAATTTTTTTTTGAACTACAATCCCCAGAATGCCATCTACCTTGCAGAAATGAAAGCCTGCTTCAATTTTATGTTGAAACCCAAGATCAATTTATTTGTATCATGGCTCATAACTACTTAGATTTGAGTGACAGACCACCGACGAAAGAACCATATAACTAATATGAAGCAGAGAGAGGATCGATACCCAACCACACTTGAATCACATTTTTGAGACATTATTTGGACAAATCCTTCAGTTCTGTTTTCCTTTGTAGTGTGGAACTGGTCCCTTTTCATCCAGTCAATGGAGCACTACATTCTAACAGGTACTAAATGGAGTCCATTCTGTCCCTGCCCTGCGGTTTATAGTCTATCACTGAACATTACCAAGGCAGGGCAAACAGAGGAAAACAGAATTATCTAAGAAACTCTGACCCAGAAGAGGAATCTAACCATACTTTTGACTTTTTGGAAGTATAACCTTTATTTTGAGATGGCTTCTGTAGTAATCAAATTATTCCTGGGAAGTTTAAACAAGGTTAAATTAAAGTCTGGCGCCTGCTAAGCATGGTACAAAAAGAAGAACCAGTGGTGGTGAGGGCATCCGGTGGACTCTTGTCTTGGTTTCCTCACCTTAGAAGTCAGGCAAGGAAACTGTACACCGCAGAAGAAGAACACTTGGGCCTGGAGAGATGCCACAGTGGTTAAGAGCACTTGCTGATTTTCCAGAGGACCCAGATAAGAGTCCCAGCACCCACATGGCAGCTCACAACCATCTCCAACTCCAGTCCAGGGGAGCTGACATCCTCTTCTGGACTCTGTAGACACTGCACACATTGGTGTACATACACACACGCAGGCAAAACACTCATACACATTTTTTTAAAAAAGCATGAGAAACAACAGCAAGGAATTCCTTTTTGATGTCCTCTTTTTTTTTTTTTTTGAGACAGTATTTCTCTGTGTAGTTTTGGTGCCTGTCCTGGATCTTGATCTGTAGACCAGGCTGGCCTCAAACTAACAGAGATCAACCTGGCTCTGCCTCCCGAGTGCTGGAATTAAAGGCCATGCACCTGCCCTGATGTCCTCATTTCTATAAGTAAAACTATTACCATTTCCTATCATGAAGACACCAGATCTCCCATATCAGAGCCAGGATAAAAACATAGAGCACCAAATCAGACTGCCTGAGTGTTCTGCTCAAGTACTCACTAGGTACAACTCGTGGGCATTGAGGCAACATTCAGAAGCCTTCCTGACAACCTTCAAGAGGGGCTGACTACAGTATTTACCTTCTGGGACTCCACAGGATTGGACGTGGTAACATATATAAAGTATGTGGTCCATGAGAGAAGTTCTATACATGATAACTGTTATTACACTTAATCAGTGCCTTCCTTTGTTCCTTCAGCCTCTGTAGCTAATGTTGTGTCCCTGAGCTCTGTCAATTCATATATAAAACAGTTAAAACATTGATTATAAAAACAAATCACCCAGGATTCTGGTGTCTACCCATGGTCTTAGATAATCACACTGTAGCAATCTCTAGACACTGGACTGGTGTGTAGCATAAGGCAAGTTCATAATTACAAGTACAGAAAAATATGCTATTTTGTTCAATGAAATGAATCAATCATTGAAGACTATACCTAAATTGACCTTCTTTAATATAAGCCATGAGGAGCGTCAAGCAATTAAAATTTACCCAAAGGAGAATGTTATACCCTCTCAGAGTGCAGAGGTTTAAGATGTCTGGGCAACCACAGACACTGTGGGCACATATTTCTTCTCCTAAGATTCTATGATTGCATTTCTGCATACATATACCCTAACGGAGTTTATGTATCCAGCAAGCCACAGAAGGATGCACAAAGACACTCATGTGAAATAAGAATTGGAGCAACCTAAATCTATTCATTAGTAGATGTGATGGTTAATGTCGGTTGTCAGCTTGGCAGGAACTAGAATCAAGTAGGGAGCCAGAATAAAGTGCAGTTGCGAGGGCTTCCTAAGTTAACTGACATGAGGAGACCCATCCTAACCGCTGGACAAATAAAAAGGAGGAGGAGCTGAACAGCAGCCCCTCCCCCCCCCCCAGCTTCCTGACCGTAGATGCCATGAGACCAGCGGCCTCAAGCTCCTGCTACGGTGACTTCCTGCCATGATGGACTGCATCCCTGGAAATGTAAGCCGAAACCAACTCTTCATTCCGTAAGGTGCTTCTTATCAAGTGTTTGATCTCAGCAGTGGGAGAAGTAACTTAGGAAGTGGGTAAGCTGTACTTCCATACAACTCACCTTACTTATAAGATTAACCAAAGCACAGCAGGAAAATGCCAAAGACACACCGTTGACCGAGGAGACTAGAGATGTATATGTATATCCTCACTAACTTAGGCGCCCATGAAGGCAATGAGCAAGTAAAGAGGTGATAAAAAAAAAAAGGATGTGCAGCCACATCAGCATAGTTTTGATCACTTTCGAGGAGGAAGACAGAGAAAGGATAGGAAAGGATAGAAGGCAACTATTTTTTTTTCTTTTTTAGACGCCTGTGTCTCTGTGAATCTGCGTACAGGAATGTGCAGTTAAATGCAGGCATCTTTGGAGGCCAGAGGTGTCAGAGCCTCTGGAGCTAGAGTTCTGGGCAGCAGTGAGCTGCTGTTGTGGGTGCTGGGAACCGAACTCTAAAGGCAGTTTGGATTCTTAATCATTGAATCTTCTCTCTGGCCCCAGCAAGGAAATGAGTGAATGATATTTATGATTATGACTCTAAAATAATCTAATGTAAATATAGCATTAAGGGTTGTATGTGTCATCTTTTCCCTGTGGTTTTTTTTTTTTTAACAATAAATATTTTTCACCTCAAAAAGCTGACAGGCGTGGGTCTGGCTCAGTGGCACAGTGCTTGCCTACTCTGCCCAAGGCTCTGAATCTGGTCCACAGAATCAGAAAACAAACAAAAACAGTGAAACATGGCATTAATAAGAAAAGAAAAAAAAAACGTGCCTTCAAATCACTATGAGCTTAGACAAATTATTTCTTCTCTGTTCGCCTCATTTCCCCCAACTTTAATGTGGGAACCACAGTCCCTTCCCTACACAATGACAGTGCAGAACCACGTGAAAACGCTCTTTAAAAATGTCTACAGTATTGATACTGTTGTAATAATCATTACTAGCAGGACATTATTAGAGTTCCAGGACAGTCAGGACTATTACACAGAGAAACCCTGTCTTGGGGGAGAAAAAAAAGAGGAGGAAGAGGAAGAGGAGGAGAAGGAAGAGGAAGAGGAGGTGGGGGAGGAGGTGGTGAAACCAATGAGCCACGCTGCCCTTGGTTGCTTGGAGACCTGCTTCTTCACATTGCTCACTAAGACAGCCCATCCTTTCTCACCTGGCAAGGTACCAGAGATTAATGAACATGACTCCTTTCACAGGCCAGTTCCTCACCTGTGATTCACGCCACCGCGGGCTCCCGGGTCGTCCTTGTCGGCCCCGTGGGCTGCCTTTCTGTTCACTTCCTCGTCTGGCTCACTCAGGCTTTCCTGGTCAGGGCTGTCCTCTTCTAAGCTGTCAGGTTCCATATTTTTGTCCTGGATTTGGTCCTCAACTTTGGACTGGACCTTAATGTCTTGGGGGAGGCTTTCCGAATCTGATTCTAAGGAGTCTTTTGAAATCTGACTTAAGTCTTCTTTCTTAAAGGCGCTGCCTGAAGGCTGGGTCCTCAGGTTGGTATGATGGACAGGAGACTGACTGGAGAGCTTGGGAACTGGTTTATATTTACTCATCCTGAAAAACAGCAACATGAACGGGAACGCACTTGTTAACAGAAGCAGTTAGCTAACATTTATAATTGTGGCTGTCAAAAGCATTGCTTAAAAATTATATTTATGTTACTCGGTGGCTACTGAAATCATAATGGCAATGTTTGTCAAAAATGTCAATGAGCAAGAGAACCTTGTTATATTATCTGCAGGCTTTTGAAGGCACCCTTTTGAGAGTGTGAGCAAGGAAGGCTTATTGGAAAAATGATTGTTTTTCTCTCTGCAGAAACACATCTGATTTAGGGCCCATGAGCGGCCTGAGTAATCGAATGAGGTTTTATTGAGGAAATCAAATGGCTGCTTGAAAGCAGATTCTGTTTCCAGCTTCCAAGGGCTTCTTACAAACAAGCCGGAACAAAGCCAAATGGTTAATTGTGAGCAGTGCTTTTGGTGGCTTTATTTCAAATGCCCAGGGCAAGTGTGTGTGTGTGTGTGTGTGTGTGTGTGTGTGTGTGTGTGTGTGTGTGTACATCCTGTTCAGTAGCAGTCATAGATGCTCTCAAACAGGTTTAGGGTTTACCATTTAGAGACTAAAGGAGAGAAAAGCATGATTTCCCCAACTAGAACTGTAATACACAGAGTGCTTCATTCCTAGACCATTATCAGCTGGCTCCATCATTTAGAAAAGGCTTTTGCTACCCAGGATGCTGCTAGAGAGGAGTGTATAATTTGGTGGCCATTACATGGAGATCAATCTCAGCTCAGTATTAAACAACAATAACAACAATGTAATAATAATGGTTAAAAATGTTCAATAAACAAGGTGTGTTGGTGCATGCTGATAGGCTAAGCACTTTGGAGAGGGGAGGAGGAAGGTCAAGCGATGGAAGGAGGCCAGCTTGGGCTGCATGAGACCCTATCTAAAAACAAACAAACAAACAAACAAACAAACAAACAAACAACAAATCCAAACTGTTCAACAAAAGGTTTGTGAATCCTGTCAGTGAGTGACTCACAACACAGGCTGGACATCCACCTACCTGGAATAGATGCTGTCCTTGAGCAAAGCTGGGTAGGTAGGAGACTGGCCTACATAACATTACAGCTAGGAGATAGTGCAGTCTGTCCGTCCCTTCTAACTTCCTTAAGAGTGTGATTCCAAGTGAACCCTCACTGTCTCCAAGGGCTACAATAGTGACCCATGAGACAGTTTACAGAAAAATGCTTTGAGTTCACACAGGCTTGGGAGATGATGGTTGGGGTTGGATTTCCTTTCATCTCTACCCAGTGTTTCTCTTTTGGTTTATCTTCTCTCACTGCCTTCACGCTGTGTGTGTGTGTGTGTGTGTGTGTGTGTGTGTGTGTGTGTGTGTGTGTGAGAGAGAGAGAGAGAGAGAGAGAGAGAGAGAGAAACCTTTACCATTGGAGCTATGCTCAAATTTGTTTTGACTGGCTTGCTCACGTTCTTTTGGCAAACCCAATTTTTAATTAATTACCTTGACCTGATTTCTGTTCCTTGAATTACTATTATATTGACCTTGTTGCTAGGGTTTCCAAGGACACAGTCCGGTCCTTGGATGAAAGCACCTTGACAAACACAACAGACAAAAGGTAGTGTTCATACTTAAACAAACATGCAATGATTCTCTGTTTAACGCCACGTTTTTTCTTGGTAGACTAATACATCATTGCCCAATTTTAGATTAGTTTGCCTGCAGTCTCTTATTTAATATGTAAGATCACATTCTGCCATATTTTAATACCATTTGCTTTTCAGGATATCTTTTAGAAAGCAGTGAGCATGAAAACATTTAAAATTAAAAACATTAAAAATCTAAGTCCCTATAAACACCAGTTTTGTTTAAAAGGTCACTGTATTTGAAATCTTGAAAAACAAGCTTAAAAAGCCAGGGCTAGGGGGTATAGCTCACTGATAGAACATGAATGACACCCAGTGTTTAATCTATAACTCCATCAAGAAAAAAAAAGTCACAGTTCATTTCATATTGTTTTTCATACAATAATACAGACCCTTCATTCTGTCTTTTCTTAAATGAGAACCCAGGGTTTCTTGGTAGTAATAAATAAGTAATGGCCATATATGACAATAATTTAGTTGTTGACAGAGTGGTAAGATTTGGGAAGAACGTGAAAGAGCAGAGTGAAATATCCCCCAAATTGGGTTTTCTCTGGAGGCCTGAGCGAGGGAGGGAGGGAGGGAGGGAGGGAGGGAGGGAGGGAGGGAGGGAGGGAGGGAGAGAGAGAGAGAGAGAGAGAGAGAGAGAGAGAGAGAGAGAGAGAGAGAGAGAGAGAGAGAGAGAGAGAATATTACATAAAGAGAGCTGACGCCTCGAATAAAGATACTGAGTGGCTACATTTCAAGAATAACTGCGTAGTAACAACCCATACCAAAAAACCCAAACCAAAACACGGTGAAAACAAAACAAAACAAAAACGGTTGGGCCTCTGCCATTCCTGACCGACAATCCACTTCTTAGTAAACAAGAACGTCATGGACATAGTCCCTAGTGTCTAGGGACTAAGAAACCAGCATCTCTCGGGGATCTGGTGAAGGCCTTCTGTCTCGGCCACTACTTGGGGACACATCCGCTAGGGCAGGGGGACAAGGAGGCCTGCTTAGGATGAACAGGGGATCCAAAGTTGCCCTGTTTGGAACAGGCTGGGTGCTGTCCCATGGGGAATCTCAGGAGTTTCCGCGCCGTTGCCTCTTTCTAAGGGTCAGGACCGGCTGCAGCGGGCGTTTGAAGGTTCGGAGGTGGCGGGTAGGAGGCCCGGACAGGGGGCTGGGGATCGGGCTGCCCCGCCTGGGGGGTCGCGGTGCTGCCTGGGCGCGGTCCTCCCTCCGGGACCACAGGCTCTGCGGCTCCCTCGCGCCCGCCCCGGAGTTCTCGGTACAGCCCGCCCCGCGCGGCCCCTTCCCACCCGCCGGGAACCGCCCGTCACCTGCCGGCGCTGCTGGGCGGCCGCGCCCCCGGCCCCGCAACCTCCGCAGCCCCGGCTCCCGCTGCGGCTCCCGCCCCGCCCGCCCGCCGCTGCCTGGAGACCGGGGCCAACACCGCGCCGCTCGCTCGCTCCCAGCCTCGGGGCCCGGCGCTCCTGCTGCCCGAACCCCGGCTCCGGATGCTCAGGTCCAGCCACCCCGACCCTAGCTAGGAGGAAAAGTGGGGAGGGCAGAGCCCTGCCTCAATGGTGCTGCTGGGGTAGGCAAGACCCACACACCAGGGAGAAAGGAACCCAGTTAGTGACTGGAGAGGGGAGGTAAGAAGAGAAGAGAGGCGGGAGGGAAGGAGAGAGCAAGTGGCCAATAAGCATTTGACCTTCATCGGAAAGGAACTTCATTCACTAATATTCAGAAGAGGGGAAATTAAAGCCACCCAGGACAGCAAACTCACCACTCAGGCATCTTAAGGTGAAAAGTTGGCCACGTGTTGGTGATGCCCCCTGGGAATAACGACAGTCAGAGGGAGTGGCTGGAGAATAAGGAGTGTGCGAGCCTCAAAAAGCCTGAACACCCAAAGGAACAGCCAGATAAACACACCAGTTCCAAGGGTCCAGGGAATCTTATGGATGAAGGACTCTCAAGAGTGTGAACTGGGTAGCTAGCACTTTGGGAAAACGTTTGGCGTTATCTGAGATACGTAGGCACACCGTAGTTCCCAGCAACCTCACCTTTAGACATTCACCTGAAGGAAGCATGCGTTTTTAGGCATCTGTGACAGCTTAAATCCGAAACGTCCCACTCGGGTTCATGGGTTTGAACTCCTGGTTCCTGGCTGCTGGTGGTGTGTTTGTGGTCGGGGGTCTGATCGGTGGAGGTGGGTCACTGGGGCTGGCCTTTGAGGATTACAGCCTATTGCTGAGTTCTCTGCTTTCCATTTACCCCAGGATGTGAAGTGAGTGTGACATGTCCGCCCCTTAGATAGGCCATGCCTTCTCTACCTTGACATGCTGGAACCATAAGCCAAAATAATGACCATTTAGTCACAGCTATGATCAAAGTACCTCATACAGCATCCAAACTGGAGAGTTATGGGGACATAATATCAAAGACCACCTAAATCAAACTTAGCTGGGTTTGTAGGTGCACACACAGCAACGGCAACAACTTTAAACAAACAAATAAATAAATAATAAATAAATAAATAAATAAATAAATAAATAAATAAATAAGGCCCAAGTAAGAATTTACATGAAGTTAGGAACCTGATCAGCTCAGAGTGCCCTTGAGATTATATTTCCTAACTTTAGTGGTTGGCATTGATGTCCATTGCAAATACTTCTTTAAGACTTGCATTTATGCTGGGTGGTGGTGGTGGTGGTGGTGGCGGCGGTGGCGGCAGCAGCAGCACACGCCTTTAATCCCAGCACTCAGGAGGCAGAGGCAGGTGAATCTCTGAGTTGGAGGCCAACCTGGTTTACCAGAGTGAGTCCCAGGACAGTCAGGGCTACACAGGGAAACCCTGTCTCTGAGGAGAGAGGGAGGGAGGGAAGAAGGGAGGGAGGGGGAAGGAGGAAGGAGAGAGAGAGAGAGAGAGAGAGAGAGAGAGAGAGAGAGAGAGAGAGAGAGAGATTTATGGTGTGTGTAGAGTGCTTACTGTCAAAATTTTTTCAAAGATGAAGAAAGGAAATGCTAGAAATTATATTCACATTAAAGACACAAGTGAGTCTGAATAAGTGCCTTCAAGAGGCAAGAATGTTGACAGACCAGTTGTGTGACTAATAATAGGAAACAGGGATTCGGAAATAACCTTACTACTAGTTTTACCACGTTTCAATCTGAGTCTTATTGTAGCTGATTATGTTTTCACTTTCTTTTGACAACAGGAACCTTTCCTATACATGCACAGTAAGACCCCAGTGTTCGCTGACCAAATAAAAATGAATTACCTGAAACATTTGTGTTATTCTATCCCGTTTATTGCGTGAATTATCAGGACAGCAACTTCAAATGTGCAGAGGAAACCCACACAAAAGCATTCCTTCTTTGTAGCAGCTCTCTGGGTGTGGTGTTCTGAGGAATCAAGAGAGGACCATTCACAGCCTCCTGGTTTCTCAGCCACTAGTCAGTATGAATCATTGCTGAGGCCCTTCAACTGCTTTCTCCATCCTCTGGAGAATGTTTCTTCTGGCTTTCTGCAACCCAGGGACCTTGTGTGATTCACAAGTGTTGTGATCCAACGGCTCCTGGCAGAGACACGCCACCTTCTCAGCATAGAACTCCCGGAGTCTGGTCCTCCTCCCTCCTCTACAGCAGCTGTCTTGCGTATGCGCTGGTGTAATTACAGGTTGGAATAACAGGCACACACGACAGAGCATGTCAGCTGTTTTAATGGAGATAATTTGATATGAAATTATGTTATAAAGAGTTGGAAGGGGACACACTTCTCATGGGTATTGTGATCCCAGAAAGCAGCTCTGACCTTTATGGCTAGAGAAGCCCAGGGATGAACCTGAACTCATTATCCAGAGCAGGGCCACTTGGGGCCAGGATCCAGACCTCTGACGGGCATGAGGAAAGACTAACAGAGCTGGCTCTGGGGACTCGGATGCTGCTACTGAAGCCCACTGAGCTCTGGGGGACTTGGAGGAAACAGGAAGAAAGTGAAGGAATGTCAGTTCCTTTTCCTCCTTCGGCCTGGCCACCTCTCTCCTTCACATCACCAGGGGAGCCAGCAAGAAGCCTGTTGAGAAAGGAGAAATATGGTTTGCAAGAGTTGTGTCTGCCTGGTCATCGTGTGTGTGTGTGTGTGTGTGTGTGTGTGTGTGTGTGTGTGTGTGTGACTGTGACTGCAGGTACCTGAGGAGGAAAGAGACAGCACATCCCCCTGGAATGGGAGTTACAGGTGGTTGTGAGTTCTTGGATGTAGGTGCTGGCAACTGAAATCCAGTCCTCTGTGGGAGCAACATGTGTCCTTAACTGCTGAGCCATCTCTCCAGACCTAAGCTTTCCTATGCTAATGAAAAAAAAAAAAAAAAAAGACCTATTGTTTCATGGAGCCCAAAACATTCCAGCAAAAGTATTTTCTCTCTTTAAATATTAATACAGTTGCTTCCTCAAATTTAGGCTTTTTTTTTTTTTTTTTTTTGAAATTAAGTAGGATGGCTTTAAAAACCAAAACCAAAACCATAAATTGTGTGATACATTTGGGGAGACTACAAGACATTTTTGCTTCCTGGGTCTAGGTTTACTTGTATCTGAAAACAAGGAGCAGAGGAGACAAGGTGTGTGTGTGTGGGGGAATTAACATATTTCAACCGTGATGACAGACCTGCTCATGAGTGCATTACAGGAAGGCAGAGGGCCTCTTCTCCCTCAGAAGGTTCAGGATGGCTTAAAAAAAAAATACAACCGCGTTTCATCTAGATCAAACCCCCTTATGAATATAGCAAATTACCATGACTTCAGCCAGGAGGGAGTGATGGCAGATTATGTTGTTGGGCTAAATTAGTGGGCTCATTAACGGTCAGCAGTTCAAACCACCTTCTTCATCTGCAGGGAGCCTTGTGACTTCAGGGTGTTCAGACTGTTGGGTGGTTGTCATTTTCTCTATTTCCACCTAATGACAGGTAGTGTGGGTGATGCCTGGAGCCAGGGCATTTATTTATTTATTTATTTATTTATTTATTTATTTATTTATTTATTTATTTATTTATTTATTGTAGTGGGGCTGGCATGATAAGCATTCTTTTGATTTACTTCCTAGAAGGCAGCATGGAGCAGGCTCTGCCCATTCTTCTCTGGCTCCATCTCGCTATGAGCGAGAGGACAAGAGCATGAAACCGCTTCTTGTGTGGGGAAAAAGGCAGGGTCTTGCCTTGGGCCCTTCAGCAGCCCAGAGGTTAAGGCCCTGATCTCAGCTGTTTTACCCACTAGTGGCATCTTTGGTAGCTGCTTGACTGTGTCTGGGTCACTGTACTTCCATCAGTAAACAACACTGGATCCGTGTTTTCCAGGATAATGACTGGGCACAAAACAGCCTGCTCTAGGATGTCAAACTGCCCCTTTTGGGAGGTGAAGGTAACCGTAGCTCCAGCTTGTCCGGCTTGAATAACCGTTGGCTTTCCAGTCCACAATAGTTCTGACACAGCAACTCAAGACCAGTAAGGACACACATTTTCCCTCTCCTTGGCACAAGAGCCTGCCCCATGAAGGATTAATGGTGGCTCCAGACTTCATTTGTAGTTACATTTTCAGAGAAGGATGCTTTGGTTATGAAGGTCTCCTTTTATCACTAAGAAAAGTCTTTTCTATACCAGGCACGGGACAGGAGGTTTGTACATTTGAGGACATCTTGGGCCACATGGCAAGATCCTGTCTCAAAATATGTAAATAAACAAACAAAACCCTTTTCTAGAAACCTATCAAGAACTCACTCATGTCTCAATGGCTAGTGCTGTTCTAAGTTATTACATTTATTGTAATATTTATTATTACAATAATAATATTGTAATATCTACATCCATGGATGCAACAAATCTTAGGTATCAAAACAGGTTGTTCTGCACTGGGCAAGTACAGTTCTTGTCATTATTTCCAAAACAATAGACTGCAATTGCTATCCATGTATCATTTACATTGCACTAAGTATCATTCCCAATCTGGAAGTGATTTTCATTTTCAGAAGGATGTATGTAGTGTATAAATGAATATCACACTGTTTTATACAAGGGACCTAAAAATATTCAGATTTTGGTGTTTGGGGAGATGGTAGCAGGGAGGTCCTGAAACTGTCCCCCATAGACACCAAGGGTCACTGTTTGTGGGTAAGGTACATCTGAACAAAACTGTAGTCAAATCAAGCTACACAGAATCCTCTGTGACAACTTTTGGATCCTGTATGTTGAAGTTATAATGTTTGATAGTTCTCAAACTTATATGAACCCAGGAAACTTCTTTTTAAAAAATAATTCCATTTATTTATTCATTTTTCCATGTGTATGCACATGGATGAGTGTGCCATGGCACACTTGTGGAGGTCAGAAGACAACTTTCAAGGATCTGTTCTCTCCTTCCACCATGTGGGTCCCAGACATTGAAATCAGATCTTCAGGACTTGCAGCATTTACCTGCCGAACCATCTCACCACCCCAGGAACATTTTCTTTCCCCCACAAAACTTCTACTAATAGTTCTAGGACATTAGTTTTCCTCAACATACATTTTAATGCTTGATATAAATTCCTTCCTAATTTGAATACTCTATCTGTAAAACTAGACCAGGAATTACTGGGATGTGAGAAATCTATAAATATAACTATTTTATTGGTAAGTTTCTCTGTAACACGTGGGTGACACACTCAAATTGGATTATATAAGGATTTAATGAACTAAACTCAAAGCTTTAGGGGAAATCAAGGCTGCACAGGATCCTCCAGTGCCCACGTTAATGTGAAGGAAAAAGCAGGTAGATTCCAGCTCCAGAGAAACAAAACACCCGAGCAGAGAGGCAACTTCTAGTTGAACAATGTGCTCAGTCCCACCAACCCTGGACACCTGGTGCTCTCTGCTTACCTGTTGGTACTTCACATTATCTCCAGAGAGATGGAAAGGGTTACCAATGATGGAGCCCAAATCATCAGCCTCCTAGGGCAAATGAAAGCTACTGAACACAGCTCCCAACATCTCATTCCATTTTAAATGTCCCCCCAAAGTCATCTTACTACAGCAATAAAGAGGGCATGGTCCTGAGGCCAGATAGGCTTGGACTGGCATCTAGGTGCTACCCTTAGTTTACGCAGTCTTGGCATGAATGCTTTAAAGTGATGATTAGGATGCTGTGATCACCTCAGCCATGGTGCTGACAGTTCATCTCTGCTTTGAAAATGTCTCCTTTGTGCTCCTCCACAGTTCCCCTGCCAGGTTGCAGTGGAGTCTTCACAAAAATACCGATTCCAAAACCCTACCCCAAGTCTCCTGACACCGGTCACTGGGAATGAACTGGGGGTCTCCATCTTAGGATATCCACTCAGGGGATTCTGACAGTTGGCTAAGTGCTTTCCTCCTCCACTCTGCAGGTTGCTGAATCGTTGGCGCATACACTTGGTTCCTGATAATGGATCTGGAGACGTGAAGCCGTCACAGAGGAAGATTAGCTGCAAACATGGACTCAAAGACGGCCACGTACCTTTAATTGACCATGACAGGAACCCCCTCTGGGGTAAGAGTGCTTCCTTCTGCATTGTTTTCAAACCACTGGTGTCTTGGTGGATGACTGACACAGAGATGCTACAAAACTATGAACGATATGCCGGATCTAGAAGTCTCTGCACATTGAAACTCCCTTGGAAAGCAGGACTCCTGACTCACTCCCATCAACCTCCTATCCCCATGCTCTTCCCAAACAGTTCCACCCTGAAGACAAAGCAGGCATCATGGGAGTGTGAATAGGAATATGTGGAGGTCCAGAGAGGGTTTGGGAGGCCATCCTAGGAAGGAGGCAGTGCCCCAGAGAGAGCTACTCTCTTGCCCACAATGTCAACTTGAATGGGTGAAAAGGACACCACATAGCAATGTGTATGTGTGTACCTGTGCATGCCAAATAGTTTCACATAGAGGGGCCACAAGGTGTGAGGTGTTAGAGCCCAAACTTAGTTGTTGCTGGATCCTAACGGCTCCCTTGGGGGAGGGGGTAAGAAGGTACAGCATCAATGGCACAGACACCAGGAGTCAGTTGAAGGCAAACAACAAACTCGTTTATTTAATAATGGGGAAGGCCTTCTATACCCTCCTCCCAGCACCCAGTCTGTGTCACAATCTGGTGGCATTGCGTGATTGTCCCTCATTGGCTGGGCAGGATCAGGAACTCTGATAGCGCCTGTTGCTAGGCCCTCAGGCAGGTTCCTGATTGGCTCATAAGGAAGTACATTATGTGCATGCCTTGGCAACTGGTCTGAGCCAATTTCCTCAACCCTATGGGTCTGTCCTACTACAGTTAGTGAGCAGAGACTCCACATGGAGGAAGTGAGGGCAGAAGTGCAGAAATTAGAGTTGGAGCCTTTGCAGGAGAAGGACATCCTAAGGACAGTGGGCAGTGGCAGAACTGGGAGATGACCGCCACACAGGAAATTGATCAAATTGGCAAATGCATTAGGGTTACAAAAAATTCATCTCTCAGCGGAGGGAATTATGAATACAGAAAGGGAGATTCTAGAATAAATTCATGGTTTCAATAGACAAATATAAATATACACCAACACACACACACACACACATACACACACACACACACACACACACATACACACACACACACACACACACACACACACACACACACACACACACACCACACCTGTTTAAATGGTCCAAAGTTCTGTCCATTGAGAGGACCTGACAGTGATGATTACCTCAAACGCAATGATGACAGCTATCACAAATCCTGGCTTCTAAATGCCAACCCCATTGTTAGATTGTAGACTCTCTTTGAAACCTCTATCTCCCCAAAATCAGGCCATGCCTCTCTGGGGCAGAGTTAAAAGGTTGTTCTACACTGTGGCCTTGCAGCCCATCCCCCTCAAAGCTGCAAGATAAATGTGTGGTGCTATCCAATACCTAAATCCTTGTCATGTAGACTGTGTCAGACTAAATATATATTCATATATGCATATATATATATATATATATATATATATATAATAACTTGACACCAGTCCCTTCAAAGCATTAAAAAGTAGGTATCCTGTTTGTTCAAGTGATTTATCCAAAGGCACACTCCCTCCTTCTTTCAGCCTTCCCCCCCTCCCCCGACATCTTCTCTTTAAGCTATTCTTTTGAATGTTCCCCTACCCCAAGGCCCAAACCTGGCCCCAATTGTTTGCAAGGCTCGCTCTCCTAAGAAAGCTCATTTCTGAGGGGCAGCTGGTCTCAGCTTCCTTTCTTCCTGTTCCCTGTGCTATTTCCTATCCACTAAACAGGACTAGGAATTCTTAGAGAATTGCTGATCTCAGGGATGGCACAGGGAGAGTTTGAATGTCTAGTATCAGAAAGCGAACTGTGTGCCTGAAGATGGATGCCTGTCTGCCGGGAGGATGCAGAAGCCGCTGTCCACGGTTTGACTGTGAAATTAGCAGTGGGTCAGTTTGGTAGTCACAGATAACAACCCACTGAATAACACGGGAGACCAGATCTAAGAAAGGGCAGATCTAAGAAAATAAGTGAACAGCTTTAAAGTCTAATGAGGAAGACAACATTAGCATAGTTTTGAAGCAGTTCCCCATAAAATACTTAAAGAAGAGAGTAGGTTTGCATTGAAGAACTCCAGAAGTACCATGTGAATCAATCAAGTGGAATCAAGCAGCAGAAATCAAGTGGGATAGATAATACACAGGAAAATAAAACTCAATGGCTCCCTTGAGAGTCCAATAAAAGTGTAACTTGAACCCGATATCAAAAAAACCTTGAACAACACCCAGCTGAGGACCGCTTTATAAAATAACTACCTGTGCTGCAAACACCCAGGCTATGAAAAGAAAAACCAGACAGATAAATAATTCCAAATAAACAGAAGACGGAGTGAAAATCTAACTGGGGCCCTCAGGACAGTTAGGGCAATTGGGAAGGCTTGAATGGTGTCTGCCTTAGTCACCGTTCTGTTGCTGTGAAGAGACATCATGGCCAAGGCCACTCTTAGAAAAAGAAAGCCTTTAACTGAGGGCTGGCTTACAGTTTTTGAGGGTTTGTCCATTATCATCATGGTGGGAAGCAGATAGGCATGATTTTGGAGCAGTAGTTAAGAGCTTTACATCTTGATCTGCAGGATCTGCAGGCCATAGACAGAGTGAGACTGGGCCTCATGTGGGGTTTTGAAACCTCAAAGCCATTCCCAGTGACACATCACCAACAAGGCCATACCTCCTAATCCTTCCCAAACATTTCTACTAACTGGGGACCTAGCATTAAAACATGTGAGTCTATGGAGGCTGTTTTCATTCAAACCATCACAGCATCCAAGGACCACGAGTGGAAAGACAGCCATGCTGCTTTCCTGACTTAGGTGATTGCCTTGTGATGATACATGTCTTTGTTGGGGTTCACAGAGGGTGTAAGGGTTGATGAGCATCAGGTCCATTCACTCTTAGAGAGGCGAGGAAGGTCCTCTGTGCTGCCTTTACACTTTGCTAGAATATTCTAAATGTTAAGTGAAAACATGATTACAGGAGGCATAGAACCAGGAGGAGTTGCTCCTTGTGATAATGCACTCATGATATAGGTGTGTGTACACATGTTTGTGTGCATGGATGTGTGCATGTGATACTTTCAAATTGGTTTTCTCATATGCAAATAAAGAGAAATGCCTCATAGAGCATCAGAGTTTGCTATGTCCTCTAAACTGATTTTTCTTTTTTTTTTTTAAAAAAAGAGAGTTGTTAATATTTTTTACAGGGAATCAAGAAGCACAACAACCTCCAGAAAGACACACTCTGGTCTTTATTAAAGAAGTTCCAAAACCACTATGAGTTTAACAATCTGTCAATTAAACTCATGATTTTTTTCTGTACATGCTTTTGTTATGATGTAATCAGTTTAAAAAAAATTGTCTGCCAGACTGGTGCACATGGATAGCAAGTCAACCTAAGAAACTGGCAGTTGAGTTCAGTCCTTGTGTTGAGAGTTGTGTGTAGATGTCTGGGTCTTCATGTCCATCACATGCTGTGACATCCCATCCCCCCACCTCGTTGCCCATGTGGCACCTTCTGAAAGCCTGTCTTGAAAGCGGGCTTCTGGTATCTCAGGTCTTCTTTGGGTGCTTTGCATCCTTAAGTTCTTCTTGACCGGAAGGAAAGATTTTAAACCAATTCAAACAGTTCTGATACCAGCCCCATGTCTAAAAACTGCTGCCTACTGCTCCCTTCGAGGTCAGATGTGTGCTGGTCATACTGACCCCGATCCAAAAGACTTAGTAGAGTTTTCCAGCTCTGAAGTAGTGTCAGTCATAATAGGTTCTTTCGATGTTTTTCTTTCAATGAGGAGCTTTCTGTCCATTGCTTGGTCCTCATGTGGCTGCCCTGGCTCAGTGGACACTGTCTTGAATTGTACTCAATGGACATTTTTTTCATGCCACAGTACTTATGCTCCTTTCCAGGGACTTATCCAGCTGCCCTGAAATCCTGTCTTCTGTGGCAGGGAACACTTAAACAATACTCTCTGGGACACGACTGTTCTTGCCTCCTAGTTTCCAATGCTGCACATTCTCCTTCCTCTTTGTTTTGGCTCCTGAGTATAACCGAGTGATGTAGTTCATACAACGCTTGGACTGTGAAGCTGAAAGAAAAACACATTAAAGATGATTTTGAACAGCATTGCACTCACTCATTTGGAGCTCTTGGGAGGCCATGTTTTAGTTATAAAACCCAACCTACAATCATTGTATTGGCATATGTAAATGTTCTAAATAAATAGTTGTGCCTTAATTAAAAAAAAAACTTACACTACGTAAACAATATGCTAATCAACCTGAAATAAATTGCATAGACATTTTGCTACCTATCAACTGCAGAAAGTGATACATTGCCTTCAGCAAAATCACACACTAGAAAATAACAAGGCTTGTGGGGAAAAATTAGGTTGGGGCAGAACTCTCCAAGCCTAGGGCCGGAGCTGGTCCCAGACTGATCTTTTGGAAAGCATAAAACAATAGAGCTGCAGCATTGGGTTTGAGGCATGGAGGCATGGAGAACAGTGCTACGGATTTGAATGTCAACCTGATTGGACTGACGGACCTCTAGAAGACCAGTAAAGCATGGTTGGGGTGGGGGTATCTCTTGTTTCTAGGGAGGGTGAAGTAGGGGGAAAGCACCCGCCCTGAGTGTGGGAAGCACCAACTGACAGACCAGGGCCTGCCCTGGATGGAATCAAAGGACGAGAGAATGAGGAAGCTAGAGAGGGAATGGGTTCTCTCTCTCTGCCCGCTTCTTGGCTGCCATGATGTGAACCACCCCGCTCCACCACACTCTCCCCACCACGGTGGGCTGAGACCTTTGAACATACGAGCTAAAATAGACTCCTCTTCCCTTGGTCTGTCAGGTATTTGCCACAGCAGTGAAAAAAGCAAACCACACTTGACTAACACAGGAAGAAAATGGAGATCTGGGCCCAGGAGGAAACCCTTCTGGTCTATGAAGATGGAGCGCTCCGGGTGTTGCCATCTGCACAGGGAGTCCTGAGTACAGCCGTCCACTCCGTTTCTTTAAAACCGAACCGTGAGGACGCTTGCTCGTTCAGCACCTAGGGTGAGTGCTTTCCTTTCTCTGCTAAAGCTCACAATTCTCCTCAGCTGTTTTACCTTCCCATAGCCCAGGAAAAACACCACAAGCATCTACACAAATCATACCAATTCCAATGCCAGTCACCTGTGTTTCACAGCCCACTAGCCGCTGGGTTGTTTGCTCACACTTCCCCATCATCTGGCCACTGTGTCTCTTTCCCTACAAAAGACTATTCTCTCAATGTCACACCTTGGAGGGTCAAACCGAAACAAAAAGGCACAGGTGTTTTAAGAGACCAGCTCTCACAAAAACTCTGGATCAAACAGACAGGACCAAGCAGCAAGGCTCAGTACATTTCTCTAAACCCTTGGCAGGTAGAATAAATAAATTTACATGGAGGACATACGGCAGGGAGCAGGTATAAAATCCCTGCTGTGCTATTGATCTGCCTGGCTTCTGCCTACTAGATTTTTTTTTTTTAAAATCAGGAATACACATGTGTGCATGTGCAGACCCATACTCCCATCCACCCACCCACACCCAGACATTCTCCTTCCCCTTTAAGGGTCTTTTCCACCATTATTTTGCTTAAAGTATTGCAATGAAGTCATCCAAAAGACCCCAAATATTTCTCTTTGGATTCATTAAGCCTTGAGTTCATTCGGTCAATGAAAATTTCCCAGACACTCCATGTGAGCCAGGCTCCGTGACAGACTTCCAGGATGCAGAATGAACTTGGTTGTGTACTGACTAACAGAATAAGCGTAGGGTGGGGGTGGAAAGGGCTTCACACTGACCGAGGGTTTGTGTAGGATGCTGTGCAGCAGCTCAGGCCACACAGGGCCCCTGAGGGCGACAACGACGTCAGAGCCGGCCTTCCTAAAGTAGAGGACTTTCTATACATGAATTTAACTACCATTTAATTTTGAAAGATGAACTTCCTTAAGTACTATAAATCAAATGAAAATCTGTCATGTCAAATCAAACTTCGATTCTGTCCCCTCCCCACTTTCCCTAGGCGACTCCCGGATGAACCTCGCTGTTCCAGTGTCAGGCCGCACGTTGACTTACTCTGGCTCTTATTCTCTTGGGAAGATGTTTCCTCATTGTTGGATCTTGACCTGTAACTTTCTAGAGTTTGCTCTGAAATTTCACTTTCTGTAAGAAAAGAGAATTGCATTACTAATTTCTGACATTGCAGACATCGTAAGAAATGGATGCTTGAAGAAGGCGACAGCCTGGCCACTGTTGAACTGTCATGATTTCCCGTGCCTTGTGCATTCGTTAGCTCAGTATGCCCTCTTAGAGCGTTTTCAGGGTTCCCAGGGGCACCGCAGGAGATGTATGTATATATATATACATATATATATATATGTATATATATATATACATGTATATATATATATGTCAAATTATCTTTTCCTTGATTTAGTTACCATACAAAATGTTGGGCTTTCATTATGACACTTTCATGCATTATTGTGGTGTTTGAATAAGAATGACCTGCATAGTGCATATACTCGAATGCTTAGTCATCAGGGCGTGGACCTATTTGAGAAGCATTAGGATGTCCTTGTTGGGGGAGGTGTTACTGGGTGTGGGCTTTGAGGCATCAAAAGCTCACACCAGGCTTAGTCTCTCTATCTCTACCTGCAAATCAGGATGTAGAACTCTCAGTTACTTCTCCAGCACCATGCTGGCCTGCATGCCACACGCCCCACTATGATAATGGACTCACACTTTGATCCTGTAAGCAAGTCCCCAGTTAAATGCTTCCTTCTATACGTTGCCTTGGTCATGGTAGCTCTTCAGAGCAATAGAAAAGTAACTAAGATATATATATATCGTTGTAGTCTTCTCATGTTTACCTCCCACCATCACTCTATCACGCCTCTCAGATCTCTTTCCCTTCCACTGTTCCTCTCTACACTCCTCCTTCTGCGTTCATGTCAGATATATTTTCTGCATATGGAAGAAAGCACATGCTATTCATCTTCCCCTCATTGCCCTCTCTTAGTCACCCCTTTGGGTCTATCCATAATGAGTTATTACATCATCTGTCTAGATAAGCTCATACTAAGCTGTCAAGAGTGCTGCTTTTAAGGCAGAGATATTCAAAGATGCAGCATCTTGAGTTGGTATAAAGAATTTTCTGTCACCAGAGGCCTTGGGCCATATGTGACTAGATCAGCTTTGTTCAGCAGCACGATAACCCAAGTTACTTAAAATACTCTAGCAGATAGGGTCAAAAAAAGGGGGTGGGATTTCACAATACATTTTAGTTAGCTGATATACCCCAAATACCATATTATGTTCGAGTCTGAGTGTGTGGATTGATTTTTCAAAATTGGGTAGTTTATCTTTATAGCCCATCTTGGTAGAGACTCAGGACATGTCAGGGGCTAGACGGTCATCTTGTGGCTGCTGCAATGGATGGCGCAGGGCTAGACAATGAGTTGACACTGAAGAGAGGGTTTCTTTGAAGTTAGTTTTTAAGGTTCTGGTTTGTGTATAATGTATTGTGATGGTATTTACCCCTTTACCCGTTCTCATGCTTCTTCCTAGTCCTGCTGACCGTCACATTTCCCCCAGCTAGTCCCCCATCATCATGTCTTTTTGTGTGTTTGCAGCTCCTATACAGGTGCTGTGTGTTCATGATGCCAATAGCCATGGCACATGCAGAAAGACAGCATTTCATGGTGCTCCTCTCCATTCGTCAGCTTTTACAGTCTTCACACCCTCATGAAGAGGGCCTTTAATCCTACATACGTTTATGGAATTATTCTGAATAACTTCTAAGGCCCCATCAAGCTCTGTTACGTGTTGAGTATATGCATTTTAATAGGGCTCTTCTATACTAGATACTTTTATTTTGATTTATTTCTACAGTATTATTATGATTGTTATTGTTTCGGTGTAATGGTAACTCTTTCATTAGAATACTTGGGGAAAACGGCTGATGTCTTATTGATGAGTGGAACCCAGCACATTCTTGCAAAATATGAAAGGCATCAGACATTTACCCATAACTAGAGCATGACCTTTATCCGTAACTAGAAGATAAGGAGACCAGGGATCTCCCATCCTGTAGACTCACATGGCCCCAGCACAGGGAACGGTCCCCTGGCCTGCAGTGGGCACTCAGTGAAGGCTCGCTGAGTGAACAGATGAATCGGCTCAGTGTTTTATCGACAAGAGCATCTACAGTTCAGCCCCAACTCCCAAAGCTACTTTAGCCTCTTTCTCTTTGAGCATGCTCCCTGGAGATCCATAGCCTACGTTTGCTAGAAAGCAAACCCTTATTGTTTGAGTGACACCCTTATTGGTCAGCTTGCACAGCAGCTAAGAGAGGAGCATTGATTGACAGGCTCTCCCTTTTCTCCAGTTAGCCGTCTGGCTCTTAGGGACCTCACCGGGTTCTCTGCCCACTCACCCTTCTTCCAGATCATGTGTGCTTTACGGAGCTTCATGATGAAGAGCTGAACAATGATGAAGAGGATGAAGATGAGGAAGGACACCAGGATGAGCAGCAGGATACCACTCTTTCTCTTCTCCAGGCCTATGTACTGAACACTGGCTTCTGTGAGGACAATGGCAGGGTATTAGGCAATTTGGTAATTTGGTTTTGTGGCTTTCTTTCTGGTTTCAGTTATTGTGGAATGTGATGGTTAGTCTTCATCTGTCTTTCTTTCTCTACTTTTTTCTTTTTTTGAGATGAAGTCTCATTATGTAGCCCTGGCCAGCCTGGAACTTGCTATGTAATCCAGGCTGGCCTCAAACCCACAGGGACCCACCTGTCTCTACCTCTACCTGCTGGGTTTAAAGGCATGTAACACCACACCTGGCTGTGATGCCTAATTATTTTATTTTATGGGTTTTTTTTTTTTTTTGAGACAAGGTTTCTTTGTGTAGCCCTGGCTGTCCTAGAACTAGCTCTGTAGACCAGGCTGGCCTTGAACTCACAGAGATCTACCTGCTTCTGCCTCCTGAGTGCTGAGATTAAAGGTGTGTGCCACTACCACCTGGCACTGTGATGCTTAATTTTAATTGTCAGCTTGGCACAATATAGAATCACCTGCAAACAGAGCATCTCAATGAGGGAGTGTCTGGATCATGTTGGTCTGTGGGAGATAGCCTTTTTTTTTTTTTAAGATTTATTTCTTTATTATGTATACAGTGTTCTGTGTGCATGTACACCCACAAACCAGAAGAGGGCACCAGATCTCATTACAGATGGTTGTGAGCCACCATGTGGTTGCTGGGAATTGAACTCAGGACCTCTGGAAGAACAAGCAGTGCTCTTAACCTCTGAGCCATCTCTCCAGCCCGGGAAATAGTCTTGATTACATCAATTGACTAGGATGACCCAGCACATTGTGGATGGCACCCTTCCCTGGGTTGGGTTCTGGACTGTATAAAAGTAAAGAAAGTAAGCTGAGGAATAGGAAAGCGTTCATTCTTTCTCACTGTGCTCCTAATTATGAGTGAGACAAGCTGGTTCAGGTGCCTGCCTTGACTTCCCCACAATTACAGACTGTAACCTGGAGCTGTAAGCTAAATAAATCCCTTCTCCCTTAAGCTGCTTTTGTGAGAATGTTTTATCACAGCAAAGGGGAATGCATCCAGGACAAGGAATATATACTGCACTTCTTCAGTGCAGTTTGGACCACAAGACAGCTCAGGGCAGGAGATGGGCCAGATTTACCCCAGAAGTCAAGCATTGCATACTTTTCAGTCCTCTGAAAACAAGTATACGAGCAAAAGAGACACATCAATCAATCCAGACCAATCCAGACCAATCATGGATCACTTGAAAAGGTGTGTGTGTGTGTGTGTGTGTGTGTGTGTGTGTGTGTGTGATGACATAGATATCTCATTCTTTTTTCGTTTCTAGAGAAAGCACACAAGAATATTGACTAAATTCTAGTATGGGAATTTTAAGTGGCTGTGAGGAATGCTCGCTCTGCACATTGTAGCCCAGGAACACAGGAGAATTAAGGGGTTTGGAAAAAACTATCCAAATAAAGCGAGATGCCATGGTCCTGGGCTAGACTAAATGTGTCCCTTGTGAAGGCATAAGGAGATACACTTGATGAGCTTTTAAAAGTCCCTCTAACTAGTGGGACATTAACCAAATGTCCTTCTCCTCAGCCAGCAAGTCCAGAATTAAGGATTGGTGGCTATGTGGAGACTACAGTACTTGAATCTGCCTAGGACATAATCCTTATGCTTTAGGGGATCATTTAAATATAAATAAATACATTAAAAAGGCAAACAAAAGTAAGATATGCTAACTTCCAGAGACACGTGTATTTATAGAATAATGTGTCTAGGAATTCAGAGACGAGTGGGGACACCGAGGTTCCTTGCCTCAGGGAAACTTTCTGTAGACATCAGTCTTGGGAGAGAAGTAAGACCACTAAGATGAAGCCTCTTCTAATGTGGGGTAATAAGGATAGACAGGGCAGGGGTGTTGAGGCAGGATGATGCCTTCAGAGCATCATGCATCTCTCAGGGGCTTTCTAGAGGCAGGGCTGCAGAAAGAGGTAGCAGAGTGCACCTTATGCAGATGGAGAGCTTGTTTGGTATGTTGTAGACTACGGGAAGCCAGAAAGGTTCAATACACAGGTGTGCAGGGTACAAGGGTGTGTTTCCATGATGCTAAGCCTGGACTAGAGGAGGAAGAGCTGAAGCCACAAGATGAAGAGGGCCTATATCAAGGGAGTAATATGATCACAGACAAAACACCTGGAAGAGAACTCATGAGTCATCTGTGGCGACATGTGTGTTCACGTGTGCATGCATCTACTTCTGTATCTATAGAGAAACGAATTGGGATGCACAATGCTTTGAACAACAAGCTGTTTTGTGAAGAAGGATGCTACTTGGACGGTTAGCAATGTTGAGCTTAGGAGAGAAGACATTTGACTAAAGACTAGGAAAATATAGAACGAACGAGCTGGTGGGATGGCTCAGCAGGTAAGGGTGCTTGCTGCCAAGCCTGATGACTCGAGTTTGAGTCCTGGGACCTACACAGCGGAAGGGAAGAACCAACTCCGTAAAGTTGTCCGCTGGGGCTGGAGAGATGGCTTTTCCAGAGGTCCTGAGTTCAATTCCCAGCAACCACATGGTGGCTCACAACCACTTGTAATGAGATCTGGTGCCCTCTTCTGGCCTGCAGGGACACATGCAGGCAGAATACTGTATACATAGTAAATAAATAAATCTTAAAACAAAAAAGTTGTCCTCTGACCTCCACATGGGTGGCATTCCCCCCTCCCACCACAAACAATTAATAAACAGACTAAGTAAACACCTAAGTAAACAAACAATAACTGTGTAATAAACTTTAAAGAAAAAAGGAACATGGAATGGAATTGAAACTGATGAAGAATATTCTGCAAGTAGAAATATGGAATCCTTCCACGTTTAGGTAGCAGGAAACAGCTCAGGAATGAGTGAACTTTCTATGGACTAAGGAAAGCTGGCCAGGGACTTTATCCCAGTGGTCAAAACTTGCCTAGCATGTGTGAAATCTTGGGTTTAACCCCCAAATACCAAAATTTAAACAGAGACAAGGTGGAGCAATTAAATCAAGAGCATCCACATTTAGGAATTCAAGAAAAGGGACCGGAGACTGGCTTAGCCGTTAACAACACCGGCTGCTCTTCTGGAGGACCTGGGTTTGACTCCCAGTACCCACATGATGACCTGCAACTATCGGTAACTTCAGTTTTGGGGGCTCCAGTGTCCTCCTCTAGCCTCTGTGGGCACCAGGCATACATGTCATACACATACAACCATGCAGACAGACACTCGTGCCCATTCAAAGAAATCCTTTAAAAAGAAAAAGAACTCAGAAGAAGTAGAGTTAGTTAGCTGATATAGAGATGCAATGGTTAGCAAAAATGCCAGCACCAGGAGGACGAGGAAGTCAAGAGACAACTAAGGACGGGGCAAGGAAGTGATTGACATGTCATAAGGGTAGACATGTCACAGGAAACAAGGAATGGAGAAGACCACTGGACACACAGCCAGGAGGGCAGAGGACCAAACATCAGTTCTAAGTGCAGTGGGTGACACTCACCAGTGGCCAAGTCAGGATCTTGAGTGACATGTTCTTCCTCTTCCTCGTCAATCTCTTGTATACTGGAATTGCCCATCATTGAGACTAAGGTGGAAATAAGACACGATATATACACAGATCACATATATGTGACTCACCCTATAACTGCTCTGGCTCCACTGTCCCTCTAAACCTCATGCAGACATTTATTTGCCATGTGATGGTATGGGCATGTGGGCCTGTAAGAGGAGTTTAGGTCTAGAAGGTTCTACCCACAGGAAAGGACTGATGCTATTATGGAGAACAAGTTCTTTTAAAAATGTACTTATTTTATATGAATGGGTATTTTGTCTGTCTGTATGTCTGTGCACCACAGTGATGCCAAGGACCCAAGAAGGCCAGGAGAGGGCATCAGATCCCCCTGGATTTACATATGGTTGTGAGTAACTATGTGAGTTCTGGGAATCGAACCTGGTTCCTCCAGAACAGCAGCCAGTGCTTTTAACCACTGAGTCATGTCTCCAGTGCAGACAGAGTTCATTTTAAGGAAGTGGCTTGGCCCTTCTTGCTCTCTCTTTGCTATACCAGGCAGGTCCTTGCTGTGGCTCCTTGATAAACAGACCTTGATTTGGGTCATCTTCCCCTCTCTCCCTCTTCCCTCTCTCCCTCCCCCCCCTCTCTCCAGAGTCTCTTTACATAGCCCTGGCTGGGAGACCAGGCTGGCCTTGAACTCACAGAGACCTTTCTGCTTCTGCCTCCTGAGTACTGGATTTAAAGGCATGTGCCACATGTTCTCTCTCACTGAACCTACTAGACTAGCTGGTCAGTGAGCCCTGAGGAAATGCCCATCTCTGCCTCTCCAGTGCTGAAATTAATGTAGGCTGCAGGGCTTTCTATGGCTACTAGGGATCTGAACTCGGGTCCTCACGCGTGGGCAGAAAGCGCTTTACCCACTGGGTCATTCCGCTAGCCCCTGTGACAGGCTGTTCTGAACTACAGTCACCCAACCATGCCGCAGAACACCGGAACTGACTCCCTGTCTCCAACCGCCTACTGGCACTCATCCAACCTCCTCCCCCTCTTCCCTCCCCCCATCCCTCCCCTTCTGAGTTCCAATTAATCATAATCACAGTTCCATTTGCTTTTACTTTTAGGTCAACATTTTTAGCTCTCACATATGAAAAAGAACACACAGCCTTTGTCTTTCTGAGTCTGTCTTATTTTGCTTTAAAAGTACCAGTTTCTCGCAAAAACAGTCACAAAATGCCAGCCTCCCTTTGCCTTACTTGTAAAGGCAACCCTTTATTGAACACTTATAGGTACCAGGCTATAGTGCGTGTGGGGTGTGGTACCTCTCCTCAGCTCTCAGAGAACAGGCTTTAGCCGTTAGTGAAGGGCCTAGTTCTGAAGCCGTTGAGTAGGGGAGTCAACCAGGAAATTCCCAGTTTGGTTTCTGACTGGGGAACCTAAACCAAGGTCATTATTTCGTGCTTCCTTCCTGAGAGAGAACGATTAGGGAGGAGGCCCTTAGGAGGCTTCAAGACAACCATTGAACAAAGAGGGCCTGGCAGAGCCTCCGGGCTGTCTGGAGAGAAACGTGGGTAGAAATGCACAGCCCAAAGCTTTTTGTACGCTTCGAGTCTCAGCTGTCAGTCTGAAGTCTAGACGCCCCTCTTCTAGAAACAGGTTGAAGCGTGAGGCTTTCATAGAAGAACTGGGACAGTAAGAGCTTCTCTGGAGTTTTGTTGTTAATGCTTCAATTCCCCCTTCCCCGGCTGCAGTCTTTTCATCAGCCCATTGCACAGCGCCACTCTGTGGCCCCGAGGGGAATGGAGCCTCCGGCTCTCCAAACAGGTATTATTAACAGTAATAAAACCGCAGAAATTGAAAGCTGAGAAGAATTTTAGAGACCATGTCTCTTAAATCCTAGGTTGTATATGAAAATGCAGAGCAGAAAATTGAGTTGCTCAGTAGTGGTGCCAGGCAATTTAAAAACAACCAGATTCTAAACACGTTTAAAAATATTGGATTATTAAAGCAAGGATGTGGTTGTCCCACTTCATAACGTTTTCAATTTCCACCACTCTTCAAAAAAAAAATCTGTACAGTACATATTGTATTTTTCAGTGTTTAAAATCCCCAAACATTTACTTTTCAATATTATTCAGGACACAGCGCTTCAAAAAAAAAATGTAATCCGATACTGAAAACTATGAACATGGTAATGATCCGAAGACAGTTACCTTACAGATGGAATTATTATAGAGAACATGCAGGAATGCTCACCTTCCTGAGAGAGGCCAAGCATCTTGCTCAAGACACCAATAAACTCACTCACTAGTTCGTTTGTTCATTCATTCATTCATTCATTCATTCATTCATTCATTCATTCACATGTCCACTTATTATGCATTTTCCGAGTACCCACTATTGGCAGATACAGTGCTACATAAAGTTAAATGAAATACATGATATTTCCCCCCAAGTTAACTAGTTAATTCATTATCTAAAATACAAGACTTCCTAAATTCTTCTTACAGCTCCATCCTGTCAAAAATGACCCGTGTTCTTGATAACCAAGTAATGGACAGATGTGCTTCAGAGGTGAGCGGGCTCACTGTTGGTCACAGTTCTCCTGTCCCCACCTCCTACTCCTTATCTCTCTGCGGGTGGGAAATCTTCATGTTTGTGATGCTGGACACAGAAAACCAAGAGCAAGTCTCCTAAGTGACTTCAGCTCTGTCTTTATCGAGGAGGAAATTCACATGTCACAGTCGTATGTGCGTGAGTGTGTGTATGTGTGTTTGTGGGTGCGTGAGTGTGTGTGTGTGTGTATACTTAGGTGCCTTGGGCCCAATATCCCTGAGCTCATAAGGCCCTGTGACAAAAAGCTCATGAAATAGGAATTCTTGACCTGACTTTATCCCAGGACCACAAGACTGCAGCCGGTTGGAAGGGGTCTATGTAGTCTTCTGAAAAATCAAAATAAAGGGCTAGGAAGGTGGTTTAGTGGGTAAAGTGTTCACCGTGCAGGCACGGGAGTTCGAGTTCTGTTTCCCATAACTCACAGAAACCAGGCACAGCGGCACAAGCCTGTAACCCCAGCCCGGGGAGGTAAAGACAGGAGGATTCCGACGGGCTTACTGACCAGCCAGTCTAACTGAAATTGTTTCAAAAATCAACCAATCATTCAGAAACAGGCAGGAGGAGTCATCAAAGAAAGAAATTCTTACATCCACTTCTGGTTTCCACACACGTATGTGTGAGTGAATGCACCCACGTGTGCACACATATACACTCCACACACATACACAACATTTAAAACCATCCTTTAAATGTGGAATTAAAAACGTGCATCTCCCACCAGGCGTTTTTTCTAAGGTTTCAGTGGATTTTGAGACTCACCCTCACTCGTGGGCTCCTGGGGGGCTTGAGACGAGAAAGAGCTGTGCTCCGGAGCATCTGAAGCTGTTTCTTGATCTGCAACTAAAAAGGGGGAAAAGCAAAATTCTGAAACCATGGAGATGAACTTTAGCCACATTTTGCTCAGGGCCACAGAGCCAGGAGAGCAGAGCAGCGCCAGGCTGCTACCCACTTCTGGGGGTTGTGCCGAAACCCAGAGCCCCGACTTTGTGTTTTGAATCCGCACCACGCTGCTTGCCCATCTGCTAGGTGACCTGGCTGACAGTCCAGCATGCTGGGACCCCTGTGTGCAAGGACATTTGGCAGTAGCAGGCAAAGGGCATTTGCTGTGTCCTTCTGCACACACATGTCTATCTGTTCCTCTGTCTGTCTATTTGCATATGGATATTTTCCTGTTTCCATAGGAAATATACTTCCATATCATTGACCCATTTCTCCAGGTGCAGAATGAGCTGAATCTCAATGCTATTATCAGCATATTCCTCAGTGACATGGGCAAGACGCTTAATTTAGCCAGCACTGAATATTGTCCCATATGTGTGAAATACAGTTGCTAGCTTTTACCTCCTGTGTGTGTGTGCATGCATGTGTGTGTGCAGTAATAACTCCATTCACATATGGTGTTTAGTACAATGTCTGTTTACTAAGTGAGATGCTCACTAAATGCTGTTGCATAACATAAATGGTGGTGGATATTTCCAGAGAGTCAGCTTAGATCATTTTCATCAGTCAATAGAAAGGCTGGCATCCAGGAAGAATGTAAGTGTATCATTATGTAACTGTGCCTATCAACTAAGATATGTGACAGATGGGTATTGTCTCCTGAAATTTATGGCTGCTTCTCAGTGTTCACTGAATCAAAGAATTTTCTGTGGTTTAAATATTTTATTTTCATAATTAAGCATATGTAATTTTTAAACAGGTGTAAAAAACATGAGTTGTGGGTAGAACCTTTGAGGAAGGCAAGAAGAATTACAGAAAAATCATTAGAGAAACTATATTCCAGAAGTTCCCTTTACCCATGGTGATGCAGTTTTGTTTGTTTTTTGAGACAGTCTTGCTTTATAACAGCTTTAGTTGGCTTGGAATTTGCCATGTAGACAAGACTGGCCTTACATGTCTGTTGATTCTCTTGCTGAATTATTATATACTTATTTCAAGCAAGAAGACTTGGTAGAAATAACTGAATGCAGAAACTGTTGAGGACCATATTGTTTTCTATTAAGCCAGACATTGGGGATATTTAAAAAAATAAAGAAGTAGTCATTTTCTCACATGTGTTTGTAACATGGTTATTTTTTTCATAAAACTATGCCTTGTTATGGAACTGTTTGTTAACATATAGTAGACTTAATATTTTAAAATGATTTCACCATGTATTTTAAATTTCTCAGTTTTAACTACTAATAGGTAAATATTAACAGAGACAATTCGAATATATAGAAGCTCTTTGTGATCCTCAGCTATTCTCAGGAGTGTGAAAGGTGGACTGGGAAATGACTCGGCTGGTCACCTGCCTGCTGCACAGTGTGGGGACCTGAGTTAGCATCCCCAGCACCCAGGTACCAGCCAGAATAGCACCAGCCGGTGCTCCCTGCACACTGAGACAGAGACAGGTAGATCCATGTGGCTCACTGGACAGGCATTCTCACACCAGTGACCCCCAGGTTCAGTGAGCGACTGTCTCAAAAAGTTAGGGTAGACAGTGACTGAGGAAGACATGTCAGCCTCTGGCTACACAGACATTCATCCACACCTGCACCAGCAGACCATTCACACACTCCCACTCCCACACGTGGGTGTGTGAAAACACACACACACACACACACACACACACACACACAAGTGTGGAAGGTGATTACATTAAAGATGTTTAGGAGCTGGGGCTCAATTCTGTAAAACTCCACTCCTACACTAGTGATGGGAACCAAACGTTCCTCCTTTGCTGTCAGATGAAGCAAATCAGTCTCCAGAGAATTTAATCCTTCTTCTTACTCCGTTCTCTAGAAACATTGCGTATTCCTCGATGTGACACATTCCTAGGACAATTCTTATGTTCCCTGCACCCCACCCAGAAGATAGTGTAGATGAAAGGTCTCAGAATGCTTACTTGTAAATGCTCTTTAAAGCATTCTCAGCTAGTAAGTTGTTTTTTTTTTTAATCGATTGGGTGAACAAAATGTTTGTACTATCTCTGTGGCTCATCAAAGGAAAAAGATAATAAGCAAACAGAAGCCACTAGTTGCTGACACTAATGACCCACTTTGAACATTTTCTGGAGATCTGGAATGGTTCTAGATCAACAATAGGTGGCTATGGTGGCTAATATTGGTTGTCAACTTGATACACTTGGGAAGAGGGAACATTAATTGAAGAATTTCTTCTATCAGATTGGCCTGCAGGCCTGTCTGTGGGGCATTGTCTTGATAGATAGTTGATGTGGGAAGGTTTACTAAAGGATGAGGAGCACCACTCCTTGGCAGGTGGTCCTGGGTTCTATAAGAAAGCAGGCTGATTAAGGAGCAAATCAGTAAGCAGCACCCCTCCATGGCCTCTGCTTCAGTTCCTGCCTCCTGGTTCCTGCCTTGCATGCCTGCCCTGAGTTCTCTCGATGATAGACTGTGACCTGAGAGCTGTAAGGTTAAATAAATCCTTTCCTCCTTTAAATTGTTTTGGGTCAATGTTTTAGCATAGCAACATGGAAGCACACTAGGACACCAGAGCCATGTTAAGCTAGATTAAAGACATCTAAACAGAACCATTCTTCTTACCCAAGTCTTCAAACCGGAAGGGGGCAACCAGCTTGCTTCCTTGCAGGCCCCTGTGTCGGATAATGCAGTGCACTGTTGAGTTATTTCCGTACGAGTGGACTATGAGCGTGCTGGTGGTGTTACAGGTTTTCCCATCAGTTTCAAACTCATGGTGGAGCCCGCCTACGCAACAAGGTGAAGAGACGGGAAAGGTTGCGGCTGCGGAACTCTACTGGATGGTTCGCACGGCAAGCGGAACCTCAGTCTAACCCTCAGACAGCTGCCCTGTGGTGGATTGGGCGTGGGCAGGAAGACAAGCAGCAAGACACGCAGCCTGCCGTGGGTAAAGGAGAGTGGGCAAGTTCCTCCCCTTTGTACCGGGGAGGAAAGAGCAAAGCTTACGGGGTTACACAAGAAAGGCAACTCACTGTCAGAAAGCACAAAGCCCAAGAGCACGAAGGTGACATTGATGAAGGAGTTTTATGATGAAGTGGATTGTGCTGGCCTGGAAGACAGAGCTGAGTCTCAAGCCTTTTCTACCTAGAACCCCGCTTAGCCCTCAGCTTTCTCGAGAATGCACAGTCCCTTGCAGCTCTTGGGGGCAGATGATTGGACAGTCAGCAAAGGCAGCATCTACTAAAATGTGGGCCATCACTATGTGTTCCCCCAAGATCACAGTTGTCCTGCTTAAAACAAAGGTAGGTTCTTCGTTCTTACAGTATTAAAGACAGTCTTCCAGTATTAAAGACTCACTCTGTAGCTCAGGCTTGCCTCATCTCTTGCCCCCCGCCTTCCATGTGCTGGGGTTGCCTATATGAACCATAACACCGGCCTCTTGTTATCTTTTCATCGGTCTCTGTATGTGCAATGCAGTATCCACATATAAGGAAGGCTTTGTGTGTTTAATCACAGACACTCCCTGACTTAGGATGCCTCAGCTTAGGATTTCTCAAGCTTAAAACGTACAAAAGCACACACAGGCACACTCGTAGATACAGGCAGTTGTTCTGTGTTTTAACTGCCTTCAGCACAGAATTGAATAAAATACATGCACAGCTCGGAAATTTCTTTATGAAATGTGCTTTGTAATACATGATTTTGCTGAGTGGTAGGATAATGTGAGTGCTCAAAGTATGTCTGAGGTTGATGAGGTTGTTTGATGTTTGGTGAATTGAAGCATTAAGATTTTCATGAAGAGATTTTTAACGTGCAGTGGGGTTTCTTGGGACACAGCCACTTGGTAAGCTGAATATCATGTGTACGCATAACGACAGGTTTCCAATTTTACGACTGTGAAGAAAGCTTATGCTCTATGTTATGCCACTCAATTTAGGGAATTTTGTCAGTTTTTAAGAAGTATTATAGATAACTCACTTTATCTCTCTACTCTGATTTGAAAAAGCTCGTGATTTGAGGTTAGCCCTAACACTAGACAAAATATGGATTGTTATAAGGCTAATTTCTCTGGAGCCAAACTGATGTATTGACTGGTGTCTTTGGGCACCTCTGGCCACCAGAGGGCGCCATAACATTTAAAAAGCTCTTGGAAATTTAAGCAAGAAAGAAAACAAAGAAACCTTTCTCTCCTCTACTTACCATAGATCTCCATATCACGCCCCAGCAGCCAGGTGATTTGCGGAGGGGGCTTGCTCCTCTCTGTGGAGCATTTCAGTACAACATGTTTTTCACCGTTCTGCCTTCTGAGAACCAAAGCTTCCACAGTCGGCTTGAAAGGAGTCACTGGAAGAAAATTAATTTTTCTGTGCTGAACTAGTTGTAGGCATGCATGTGGGCACAGTTATGTAGAAGTATGTACAGGTTTGTAGAGGCCAGAGGTAGATGTCAGGAGTATTCTTCAATCACTGTCTGCCACTGGGTCTGGAGCTCATGGATGCAGCTAGACTGGCTGGCGAATGGGCTGCAGGGATGTACCCGTCCCTTCATCGGTGCTGGAGTTAAAGGTGGCCTGTGCCCAGCTTTTATGTGGGTAGTGGGCATCCTAAACCAGTTTGTCAGGCTTACATGACAAGCACTCTCCTGAATGACAGGATTTCCATCCACCTGGTCTGCATATGTTGTCAAAGCACATCACCTATGAATCTTAGGGGCTGCTATAGGTATAGTTATCTAATTACTGGCCACATTTCTTGTTGAACTTTTCCCAGAATCCTATCGTGTTACGCTTTCAAAGAACCAAGCCGGCTGAGGTCAGAATGTTTGTTTCTGAGCATGTGACTAGTTCCTAGGATTCTCAAAAAGATATCATTCAAACAGCAGTCTGAATGTGATGGGATGCTACAACAAGCTTGGTTGCTAGCACACTGGGGAGAGATCCAACTTGTGTCACCAGCTGGCTGTAGAAACAGACAAGTCCTACAGCTTCTTGGTATGTCAGCTGTGATGCAGAGGAGTTGGCCTTTTAGCTCTAAATGTTTGTAAGTTTATGCAAATAAGGGGCAAGGTAAATTCCTCATGCCCCTTCCTCACATCAAAAGAACATTTCCATTATCAAGAACCCACTGGTCTTTTCTCTTTGTACTTCTGTCCTGGAAATCATTTTCAGCTGAACTGACTTCTGCTGTGGGATGTTCTGTATGGCAAATGTGTTGCTCTGATTGGCCAATAAATAAAATACTGATTGGCCAGTGGCTAGGCAGGAAGTATAGGTGGGACTAACAGAGAGGAGAAAAGAAAGAACAGGAAGGCAGAAGGAGTCACTGCCAGCCGCCGCCAGGACAAACAGCATGTAAAGATGCTGGTAAGCCATGAGCCACGTGGCAAGGTATAGATTTATGGAGATGGGTTAATTTAAGATATAAGAACAGTTAGCAAGAAGCCTGCCACGGCCATACAGTTTGTAAGCAAAATAAGTCTCTGTGTTTACTTGGTTGGGTCTGAGCGGCTGTGGGACTGGCGGGTGACAAAGATTTGTCCTGACTGTGGGCAAGGCAGGAAAACTCTAGCTACAGACTTCTTCCTTTTTCCAGTTCTACTTTTGCTTTTTTATTTCATGGGGAACCACACTTGTACATATATGTTGAATTCATCCAGACTTTGGGAAGGAACGGAATGACTCTGGGGGGATTTGAGGTGTATTACTTGTTGGCACCACGAAGAGGGGAATGAGAGACCCTTCAAGGAACTAACAGTCTGACTGCGGACTCAGGTCCTCTGCTTTTAGAAGGTGAGTACAGTGGTAATTCCTTATTACAGGAAAAAAATTTTAAAACTAAAATATCAAGTTTAAAAATGGTACGTTGTGGAGCTGGAGGGATGGCTCAGTGCATAAGAAGGAGTATTGTTCTTGCCCAGGACCTGTGTTTGGTTCCTAGCACCCATGTTGGGTGACTCCCAATCACCTGACAGCTCCAGGGGAACCCGACACTATCTTCTGGCCTGTTTGGGCAACCACACTTTATCCCCACACAGACACATAATTAAAAATAAAATAAATCTTATAAGAGATTCATTGTAGAGTGGGCTGGGGGAGGTGACTCGGCACGTGGAGGTACACGCCAGCAAGCCCAACAACCTGAGTTCAGTCCCCAAGATCTGTGTGCTGGAAGGAAAGGCCGATCCTTCGGAAGGTCCTCTGCCCTCTGTGTGAGCCCGTGGCACATGCCCCTCCTCAGATAAGTTTTGTTTATCTGTTTGTTTGTTTTCCAAGACAGGGTTTCTTGGTGTAGACCTGGCTGTCCTGGAACTCACTCTATAGACCAGGCTGGCCTCGAACTCACAGAGATCCTCCTGCCTCTGCTTCCTGATTGCTGGGATTAAAGAAGTGCACTGCCACCGCCCAGCCTCAGATGAATTTTTGAGATTAAAAAATGAATAAATAAAATGGTGCATTTTGCTCATCACTATGTCACGCCCAGGGAGAGTTTCCCTGCTGGGAACATACCTAACACAATCACCCTCACTTGCTTCTTCGTCCTCACGGAACTTTCGTAATGTAAGCACTTATACACCCCTTCATCCTGCAGCGTTACATTGGGCACCCGGATGGAGAGCTCTGTGGCCGAGTGGTGGAGAAGCTGGTATTTGGAACTTTTTAAAGCTGTGAAAGAGGGAAAAGACATTGTTAGGAGGAAAGCTCACTCACAGGAGCGCCTGCCTCTGCCTCCCTGGGGCTGGGATTAAAGGGCTGTGCCACTGCGCCCGACTTCCATTTTTTTTTTTTTTTTTGGTTTTTCGAGACAGGGTTTCTCTGTGTAGCTTTGCGCCTTTCCTGGGACTCACTTGGTAGCCCAGGCTGGCCTCGAACTCACAGAGATCCGCCTGGCTCTGCCTCCCGAGTACTGGGATTAAAGGCATGCACATGCACCACCACCGCCCGGCTTTTTTAATGAACGGTGCCCGGCCATAGTTTGCTTCTTGAACCCGATGTTTGTGTGGTTTGCCACGTCACAACAAATGTCAGCCATGGAAGATAAATACGCCAGCTGAGTGCCTTCAAATTTTAATTAAAAAAATGTTCGTTACAATTTGAAGATTCCTGCGGATTTCCATCCTTAGTCCTTCCAAGGATTGGCCGATAGTACAAAAAGAGCAAGCTTGCAAAGTTCTAATAACATGGAGGGTTCCTCTTGATTTGATTTTACATACCGACCTGGGAATTTCATGTAAGGTCAAAGCTCCCTGGGCAAAGCAGAGGCTCTGAAAAGAATGATTTTGTTGATTTACTCTTTAATCTGTTAACAGTGCTTAACTAAGCGCACAGTATAAACAGAGTCAACCTTGGATCACCGCCCAAGGGAACACTTGTCATCCGGAAGGATGGCTGGGCCTCTTGGGACCTCATGCCTCCCGAGCTAGCTCTCTGGGTTTTCGGTCTCATCTCTGTTGACCTTGGAGTCAAGAGTTCTTTGTTGTGGTGGGCTGCATGGTGAAGGGTGGGTGGTTAGTGCATGCCTGGCCTCTACCTTCCAGATTCCAGAGCCCAGGACCCCCACTCCTACTTGTAACAACCCCATCAAGTTCTCGGTCACTGCCAAATGCCAACCAGAGGGCAAGATGACTCCGCCTGGAGAATCTTGGTTTAGATTAAGGGGTTTTACTGCAGAGCGCTCCAGAATGTCTCACTGCCCCTTCTTCCAAAGAAAAACAAACAGGAAAAAAAACCAAAAAAAACTTCATTTAACAGAACTATTCCTACTCAGTTCATTTCTCCACCACTTTTCTCAACTTGTATCTACTGAGTCTATTATTGGACTCCACTGTTAACAGCTGGTAAAGCAATCTATTTGGCTACTTTATATTTAATGTATCAATTAAGCAGTATTGACACAGCATATCTATTTTTTAGTGGCTCTATTTATGAACATAAATGGAACTTTGCTGACTCTGATTTTCTCGAGTACTTGACAGCTAGGGGTATTAGAGATATCAAATGGTCTCCTTATAAAGAGTCTTTGGTACATTCCTGTCTAAGGTCCCAGCGACTCATGAAGTTTGTCCCCTTTCTCTCTCAAGCAGGCAGCACACACCTCATGTGTGACATGAGAAAGGCGTGACTGTCCTGACTAAAGGGCATTCCATCAGTTTCCAGTGCCTGGAGATCTTGGTGTTAAGTCCGACAGGGGCAGACTTGTGCTTGGTAATGTGACTTCGCTGCTGACTCCAGACACGAGGTCGTGCGTCAGCTTCACAGGAAGGTCCACCAAGGCAACCCGCTGCCTACCTATGGCTTTGCTGTGGGTGTTTCCCGGCCATTGAGAGTCAAAAAGTGATGTGGGGGTGAGAGATACAGCCGTGGAAAGGTGCTTTGTAAGTTTGAGCCCCCTTAACAACCTTTCTGATGGGGTTTCCACTTCAAACTTCCTGTCCCCCCAAAAGCCGCTCTGTGTCAAAGAACAGGCTTCAGGGGTGTGAGTCACGTGTTGCAGTGGGTGGGCTGAGCCCACCCTTTGGGTGACTCATGTGGGCCTTTGTGCCACTGATCTGCCCCAGCTGGAAATCCCTTAGGTTGAGGTTTATCATTTTTTTCCCTCCCTTCACCCCACTTACCAGGATGCTGATTAAAAAAAATGGTAAAGCCGGAAGGGGCCAGCCACTGGAGAGAGGCATCCTGTCTCAGAGAAGTTGCACATTTCAGGGTGAGTGTCTGGCCTTCCTCCACTGTGATGGTTTCCATGGTCAGCGAGGCTGCTGAGGAAGGGGAGATGGGGAAGGTCAGGCAGCATGCATGTGTGCACAGGTGTGGCGGCCAGAGGACAGCCCCAATCTCTCAGCTCGCGCCTCTGCCCAGCGAGTCCCACGATGGAACTAAGGTTGTCAAACCCGGTAGCAAGTGCCCTGGCCGCAAAAGCCCTTGCTCCAGCCCCAAAGGAAAGATCTGTTGCTCACTTTACAGATGAGTAAATCCATCAGGCTCAAGGACACAGAGGTCACAGGACTGGAATCTGAGGGTGCGGACGTCTGTAACTACATAGGCCTGTCAGAGTGATGAACCCCCAGAAAACAGCATTGATAGCCTCAGTTTATAAAATGGGTCATCTGCAAGTTTAAGTATTACGTCAGCTGTCTATGATCCCTGGTGCTGCTCAGTGCTTCTTAGCAATGGAGAAGCCCCGGGTTGAATCCCCATCATACACACATGCCCTGGATCGTACACACACACACACACACACACACACACACACACACACACACACACACACACGCTCTGGGATGCTCCAGTGACTTGTTAGAGCTGTTGGTCACTGGGAATATATAGATCCACCCCAGATAGCTTCCACCACAGAGGGACTTTCTCTAGCAAATGTAAGAGTCTAATTTCCCTGAATCACGGAAAATAATGAACTGACTCTAAGCAGTGACAAATGTATTGTTCCAGAAAGAAAATAAAGGAAGAGTAAACTGGTTTTTACTCAGTCGGCACATTCATCATGATGCATTATTGCTTCAAGTTTTAAAGCTAAACTGTTTTTCCTTGGTATAATATAATTCTTACCCAGGAGGGATTCAAAACTATCCAACCGAAAGAACACCGTGCTTATAAATTATCAACAGCAAATGCTTTACAGCCCTATCTGCAATCTAAAAATGAAAAAAAAAAAAGGTGGGATAGTTTATTTCCTAGTGATACACACATTGTAAAAAAGAATCTTCTTTGAAACAATGTCTCATGTAGCCCAGACCGACCTTGAACTCACTACATAACCCAAGGGGGCAACACCGACTGCCTCTGAACTCACTCTGTAGCCCAAACTGGCACCGAGCTCCTGATCCTCCTGTCCCAGACTCCCGAGTGCTGGGATTACAGACACCAGCCACCATACCCAACATCCTCGAAAGAATTTTAAATATCTGGAAAAATGCTTTGGATTGTTCTGGGTACTCAGGATTGCAGCTATTTTGTGTGCATTCCATCTCCAGTCCTTAATTTCCACGTAGGCTATAGCAATAATAACCCAGCATTTTCGTCTTGTGTTCACACTTATTTTCATGGGAAAACAGTTGGTTCTAGCCCTAATTGACCAACACCCATACCGTCAGCCAATGTGGAGAAAGAACGATGCGTCCTTGCGAGGCTGAGGGATGGCTTAGATGTAAAGCGCTTGCCATGCAGTCCCGGGGATCTGAGCTTGGACCCCAGCATCCACTAAAATATATATAACAAGCACAGAATATTCATCTGCAATATCCCAGTGGAGGTGGGGACAGGTGGACCCCTGGGACTTGCTAGCCAGCTAGCCTAGTGGGATAGATGAGCTCCAGGTTCAAAGAGACACCCTCTGTCTCTCTCTCAAAAAAAAAAAAAAAAAAGAGAGAGAGAGAGAGAGAGAGAGAGAGAGAGAGAGAAAAGAAAAAGAAAAAAGTAGAAAATGATGTTGAATACACTCAGTGTTTACCTCTGGCTTCCACACCCGTGTACACACATGCCCACACATATGTGTACACACCTATTTAAATATGTACACACAAACACACACAGATTTGTGGAGCTGGGGACACAGCTCCAGTGGTAGAGTATGTGCGTAGCATGCCACAGGCCTCAGCTTTGGTTACTAAGTAACTAAGTAACCAATCCAGACATCGTCGTTTTCAGAACTAAGCAATGAGGCCTGTAGCCAGAACAGGGGACATAATCTCCTGCTCATGAATTGAACAGAGTCGGTAGACTCTTTCAATGTTGTCAGATTGTGATACACTGTACCGTGGCTTTTTAGCACAGGCGAAGGTATTATTCACCCTGAGATCAGCAGCAGCTGCTCTTGCGGCTGAAAACTTAACGTGTGGGGCTGCCGGTCAAACCCGTCACGTTTATTGAGACCTGAGATGCAGACCGGAAGGTCTACGATTGAGGTGCCGAGCTCGGCCGAGACACCAGTCCTTGCTTTGCTTTGCTGCTCTTATTTTGGCCCCGCGTTGGATCCTGCAGCAGGAAGTTGGTGTAGAAAGGAAGGCTAGTCCCCTGTGAAGCCACAGGCCCACCCAGCTTTGCTTAAAAGAATACTCAAACGATGACTCGGGGTGCCTAAGCTCTGTCCAAGGGCGCGAGAGGAGGATGCCGTCCAGAGGGAGCGGCCTTCGGAGGAGAAGACATCCACGGTCCTCTTCCTGCCGGTGGATCCTGAATGGGAAGTTCAGCCGTCTTGTCACTTTCTTTCACCTAAGTTTGCAGTCCAACTTTCACCTGTCGTCAGAGCAACGAGGTGTGGGTTCTTGTTTTTTGCTTACCACTTCCTCCCCGTCAGTGCTAACGACACACTGACAGCATTCTCACTCACTCTTAACTTTTCTCATACCCTCCATGTCCTGTGCCAGCTTCCTACTTCTCCCCGTCCAGCCTGCAACATTCTCATCTGTAGATCAGTCCTAGGGGGAGCCCAGCGATGGATGGCTGTAATGTCTTATCACCTCCTTCAGCCCTAGGCTGTGTTGACTGAGGGACGGACTGTCTTCTGGGCTTGGTTATCTCAGTGACCGGATGCATGCAGCCACTAATGGCCATGTGTTACAAGGCCACACTTTGAGCCTTTTCTTATGGACTGTGTGGTTAGGAGATTTCATCACTGTGCAAATACCGTGAAGTATACTTATTTTTACAGTGTTGATGGTTGATCCCATGGTGCTGACTTTTTTCTTCTTTTCTTGTCCTCTAAAAAAATTATTACATGTATCTATCTATCTATCTATCTATCTATCTATCTATCTATCTATCTATCTATCTATCTATCTATCTATCTATCTATCTATCTATCCATCCATCCATCCATCTGTCATCTATCTATCATCTATCACCTATCTATCTATCTATCTATCTATCTATCTATCTATCTATCTATCTATCTATCTATCTATCTATCTATCTATCACCTATCTATCTATCCGTCTGTCTGTCTGTCTAACTACATACATACTTATTCATTTCCCTCTCGGTGTGTTTATGTAAGGACGTGAGTGAGTGCATCGTAGCGCACATGCGGAGGTCAGGAAACACCTTGTAGGGACTGCTTCTATCCTTTCACCATGTGGACCTCTTGGATGCAAACCAGGTCAGACGTCTTGGCACCATGTCCCCTAACCCGCTGAGCCGCCTCACAGGCCCCCCTTTCCCCCTTCATCAAGTGTACTTAGTGTTTACACAGACTTGGAGAGTGTGGCTCGCTGCACACTCAGACCACGTGGTGATCTTGTGGGGCCACAGTGTATGCGGTCTGCTGTAGAGACATGATGGACAGAAGCTTGCCAGTGCTCCACCACGCATGACTGTATAGAAATGGGCTTGGACTCTTCATCTTCTCTTCCCTCTCACAGGTAAACTAACGGTCCTGGACTTGGAAGACGATGCCTCAGTGGGTAAGAACATATGCTCTGCAAGCATGCAGACCTGAGTTCAAGTCCCCAGCACCCACATAAAAAGAAAAGCCAGGCATGCCTGTGTGGTTTGTGTGTGCTTATAAGCCAAGTGTTGGGGGCTCAGAGACAGGCAGATCCCTGGTGGTAGCTAAGGCCAGGCTGGCCGAAACAGTGGGCTTAGGCTTAATGGAGACACTGTCTCAAGGGAATGAGGGGGAGAACATTAGAGGAGGGTATCCAGTGTGCTCTGCTGACCTTTGTATGGGTGCACCAGCATACACAAGTGTATACACACACACATGCACACACACGTGCACACATGCTCGCATACACTCTCTCTCTCTCTCTCTCTCTCTCTCTCTCTCTCTCTCTCTCTCTCTCACACACACACACACACACACACACACACCACCCACAAAAATAAACTAATGTTACTGTCGGTGGATGGTATCTCATCAAAACACATGTGACTAACTTTCAAGCAAAGGGTGAGTGGTAGTCACGCCCAGAAGCACACACAGGGGAAGCCAGTGCCTTCCTAAGAGCCCTTGGCCCTTCCCAAGTTCAGGGGAGAGTTTCTGTGGAGGGTCTTTCTATAGGTCATCAGAGGGACTGAAAAAAAAACAATAAAATATTCTTTTTAAGACATTGACTTATACCCAATTGTTGTATGTAATAAATTCAAAGTCAAAGCAGAGCAAGTCTGTTGCGGGGTCCCAAACTCAGCATGCGCAATTGAAATCTGCGACCTGTCCCGTTCCCTGAGTCTCTGGTGCTCTCATAACTAATACAGACATGCCATAGGCTCCACCCCAGTGCCTCCTTACTTAGTTAACGTGGTCACCAGCCACGGCACCCAGACATTCGACAAGCACACTAGCCTCTCATTTCTTCCAAGCACTGATTGAATCAACCCAGCCTTCCTTTTCCCACTGTGGCTGTGGCCTTGGCTGGGGCTCCCATTGCTTCTTGCTGGACCATTCCGACAATTGTCTTCTAGCTGTCCTTGCCTCTAATTCACCACCCATTAGCTTTCAGACTGACGTTTAGAAGACAGTATGCTTTTCCTTCACTTAAAATAGTTCCTGGGGCTCGAGAGATGGCTCAGCAGTTAGGAGCACTTGCTGCTCTTCCGGAGGAGAGTTTAATTCCCAGCACTCACGGGTGGCTCCCAACTGTCTGTAACTCTAGTTCCAAGGGATCCAATGTCCTCTTTGGCTTCTGAGGGCATGAGGCATGCATATGGGGGCACAGGCATATATGCAGACAAAACACTCATATTCTTAAAATAAAATAATTAAGAAAGAGCATGAACTACTCTTGCAGAGAACTTGAGTTCAGTTCCTAGTACCCACATCCAGCAATTCACAGCTGTCTATAACTCCAGCTCCAGGAGAATCTGATGCTTCTGTCCTTCACTGATACTCCACCCACCCACCCCCACATCCCACATACATATAATTTTTAAAGCGAAATAAGGAATACTTAAAAGTGTTTCCTATGGCTGCCTTTGTATGTCGGCATCAGGCTAAAATTCCTGATGGTTTTCCTCAGGTTCTCCTCCTCATGTCTCACTTGATGATGCTCCTCCCAGATATTCCAGGTGAAGGGACACTTGTTGGGTCCTGGAAGATCCAGGCTGAAAAGCCACTTTTGCCCAGATGTTCTCACGGCCTACGCAGAGCCTTGCTTATCTCCTCCAAGACCCTCCTTAGGGAGACTCAACTCATAAGTCCCAACTTTTGTCAAAACTTCCAAGTAGAAGGCTTTGGTAACTGCTCAGTGCTAAAAGCTTGTGTTGAGCAAGCAAGAAGATGGGAGTTTGATCCCTAGAACATGAATACTTGGAGGGGCTGGTGGCTCCTTCGCCATTCCCACACTCAGGAGACAGAGACAGGATCTCTGGACCAAGTTGGCTAGTGAGAGCAGCCATATTGGCAAGCTCTAGGTTTGATGGAGAGACCTTGCCTCAAAATGAGAAAGTGGGAGACCCTGCCTCAAAATGAATAAGTGAAGAGTTATCAAGGAAGACTTTCAATATCAAACTTGGGTTTCCACACATGTGCACACACATGTTCACACACATACGTACCACCCAATACATATAAAAAGAAAAACAAACTTGAAAACAGGCCTTTACCTCCTTCCTTCCAACTGACTGGATCTCTCTTCTACATACTCAAAGGCTTTGAGTGGTTTTACACTTAGTGCATTCCTTTACACTGTGTGGTCACAGGTCTATCTCGGATAATGGATAACAAATGGCTAGAAGTGGAGGCAGTGTGCCATCCATTCACTATACACTCCCAGGGACCAGAACAAAGTTAGGTTTTTAGATATTAGTTGAATTAATGGGCGAAAGGGACAAATGTAAATCTTCAGAGACAAATATGTTAACAGAACTCTAATTTTTCTCCGCAACTGTGACGTCAAATGATAGAGACTTGAACTGAATGAAAGCTAAAAACATAGTGAGTGAGTTCTCAGATTGGAGTCCTGTTTCTCTGGCTCTTATGGCAAGTTAGGCAGAAATGTGCTTCAGTGAAAATCATTACAAAGAGAGATTTGTATTATTTTTAGATAGACAAGGCAGAGAAACTGCAGCTGTGAAAATCAATTAGACTTGTCAAAATCAAATCATCTTCCAGACCCTCATAAAGAGGCTGGCTTGACTCAAGGGAACAAAGGAATTCTTCAGTTTGCAGAAGCCCTTCCCACAGCTAGAAAAAAGGGTGGAAACTTGGCTGGGTTTGACCTTTTCCTCGGCCACAATGTAAGTGAGAGGAACGAATTTGGAAAAACAAAAAACAAACAAACAAACAAACAAAACACGACTCATTCTCCTTAAGTTTTATCCACCCTAGAGGTTATTCATTCCAGGAGCCTGGAAAGGAGGGGCAGGCTCCAAGATCTTGAAATTCTTTTGTCTGCAAATCTCTGGCAGCCTTAGAAGCCACCACAGTGATTTTCCTGCTGCCTAATTTGCTAAAATCAGCTGACAATTTGCAGCTGTGTCAAAGCTGATGCTCACAAGAAGCGGCATGGCCAGCTCCTGCTCACACGGGACTCTGAGGAGCCTGAGCAGGTTTAGGTTAGAGTGACCAGTGGTGGTTCAAATGCCCCTGAGGGTCTGTGTCGTCTGGGTGGGGGGATTTTGAGTTTGGGTTCTTTCAGTATTGAATCTTTCAGAATGTCTAAGTCAGAATAAGCCCTGAGTTCTTCATCCACATCAGGGCTGGAGAGATGGCTAGGCAGTTAAGAGAATACTGCTCTTGCAGAGGACCCTAGCTCGATTCCCAGCACACACATTGGGTGGTTTGCAAACATCTGTAACTCCAGCTCCTGGGAAATCCGATGCCTCTGACCTCAGTAGGCTACATGTGCACATACAGGTTGCATGGCCTGGCAGACTTATCTTAAGCTTATCTTTTTGTTTTCTTATTTTTTTGAGACAGGGTCTTGCCATGTTGCACTGCAATTACTGATATCCACTACATAGCCTAGATTGATCTTAAACTCATGGTGATCCTCCTGGCTCAAATGCTGATATTACAGATATGCATCTGCTGCCAAGTTCAGATTAGGTTTAAGTTATGACTCCTGTTTTTGCTGTTTGTTTAAAAAATATTTCTATGATGTATTTTTTTTTTAATGTGGGAAAAGTTTGAAGCCTGGAAAAGTTAAGGTCAGCTGAAGGCTTTAGACCTTGGAATAATTGAAATCATACTAAATTTGGCTGTCTAAATGTACCCTTTCAGAATGCATTAGCTGTTCTTTAAGCCACTTACCGAAGAAACTAATGTCGTTCATTACCAAAACAGAACCCTTGTTAAGTGCCTCAGGGTACAGGGAATGGAAAGGAAGGCACTAATTGAAATACACAGATCAGGGAACTGAAAAACTATGTAAAAAAAAAAAATGTTGCCCCCCCTCCGCCCCCGCCCCGGCCCCCTGCAAAATAGCATCCTTCAGTTACCGTTCTGAAATGAATGCAAATGAGAGGGATAGGCATGTTTCCTGGAACAGAGCAGGAGAGTCACTATTGGGAAGCAACCAAAACAATGAAGCTGAGCAGTGGCTCTCTGTACGTGGTCCCTCCCCATACATCTGATGCAAGGGCCGTCAGAGACCTGTGATACCAGTAAACGATCCCTCACCCTTTCCCCGACTCTGGGGTAGGACTAGTTTGACCTAAGCTAAAAATGTCATGGCATCTTTCTCTAATGTTCATAATGCTATGGTAGAATTAGGCTTCAAAAACCAAATGATAGTAAAATGTAACCGATTTCTATAAAGTAAGTGGCTTTCGGAGCTGGAGAGGTGGTTCAGCGGTTCAGAGCACCTGCTGCTCCGGCAGAGGACTCGGGTTCACTGTCAGCTCTCGCATGGCAGCTCAAGACCATCTGTAACTCCAGTTCCAGGAGATCCACCTTGCCCTTCTGGGCCCCTGGACACTGCATGCACATGTTACACAGACTCAGGCAGGCACAGCTCTCATCCACATAGAATTAAAAACAAATATATGTTTAAAACGAACCAGTTTTCACTAGGATAGTATTATCTCTGAAGGACATTAGAATTGAGTAGAATTAAGCCTTGCCACTTCCCAAAAGTTTTTGCATTCAGGATTTTCTTATAATGTGGAGTTTGACAGTTCAAACTTTTATTAACATCTTCATCTAAAGAGGCAAAAAAACTGAATTTTAGAGAAATTAAAATATTTGACAAAGACTTATACACAAGGAAGTTTTGACTAGGCAGCTGATTACATTTCACCATAACAGATCCACAGATGCATGCCATACTGTCCCTGTACCCTGAAGAGCAGTTAACAGGAGACAGAATGGGCACAGTAACTAGGTGTGTATGTTGATACAGCTAGAGCAGTATTAGCAAAATGACCTGGGTTGTCTGCCATAGTAGTCTCCATGAACACAGTTGACTGACAGGTAGGCTTGGCGAAAATGTTAAGTCAGCTGAGCAAAAGAAGAAAAACACAAACCAAAACACCCCTTCACTCTAAGTCCTTACCTTGCAACGGGACCCAGGACAGCAAGCTGAGGACGCCCCACCACATGTTGGCTGCGCTGAACCTTCTTTGACAGTTTCCTGTAGCTTCTAAAGCACAGGCAGGCTTTTGAAGGGAGGAGGCTGTAGCTCTGTGACCTTACATGGGCCAATTCCTCCACCCACTCTGAGCGCCCTCTTAGTTAGCTGCCCCTCAAACACCCCCTGGGGGAACATCTCGGGGACCACAGGTGTCAGCTCCATTGTGGAGAGGTGTGAGTGAGGACCTGATGGCAAACCCTGCTCCACCACAAGTGAGTAGTGATGCTAAGTCAGCTGACTGAGGCTTGGGGGAAGACAGAGGGTAGCGAAGGCGAACATGTCCCTGTCTAGTGAGGTCATCTCTATTTTTCTTTTCTAGTTTATTAGGCAAATTATAGCTAGGTCACTTTTGCCTGACCTTGGATATTTTGTATTTACAACTTGGACAACAGTTTCTAGTGGTTGTTAGGGGATATATCAATTCATTCATTGGCTTTTGAAATCTGCACATTCATCTGTTTATCTGTCCTTCCATCTACTTACTAATCTACCCATCCATTCATCCTTCCTTCCATCTCTCCCCACATTCAACCAACTCTTTCTTTTAATATTTGTTTATTTATTTTACATCACAGTTTCCCTCCTCTCCTCCCAGCCCCTCCCCTCCCCTCTCCTCCTCTCCCATCCACTTCTCCTTTTCTCTTCAGAAAAGGGCAGGCCTCCCATGGATAGTGACAAAACATGACATATCAAGTTGTAGTAAGACGAAGCACCTCCCATATATTAAGGCAACCAGTATGTGGAATTGAGTCCCAAAAGCCAGCAAAAGAGTCAGAGACAGCCCCTGTTCCCACTGTTAGGAGTCCCACAAGAAGACCAATCTACACAGCTGTCACATATGTTCTGAGTGCCTACGTCAGTCCCATGCAGGCTCCCTGGTTGTCCGTTCAGTCTCTGTGAGCCCCTGTGAGCCCAGGTTAGTTGATCTGTGGTGTCCTTGACCCCTCTGGCTTCTACAATCCTTCCTCCCTCTCTTCAGTAGGATTCCCTGAGCTTGGTCCAATGTGTGGCAGTGGGTCTCTGCATCTGTTCCCACTAGTTTCTGGGTGAGACCTCTGTGATGACAACTGGGGTCGTCACCAATCTATAAATATAGCAGAATATCATTAGGCATCGTTACATTGACTTTTTTTCTCCAGTTGCGTTTGGTTCTATCCTAGGTCTCTGGACCATCCGGCTTCTGGGTCCTGGCACTCCAGGCAGTGCCAGAAGTAGGTTCACTCTTGTGGCATGGGTCTCAGGCTGGACCAGCCACTGTTGGCCACTCCCACAATCTCGGTGCCACCTCCTATCGTGGCACATCCCATAGGCTGGACAGACTGTAGGTCGAAGGTTCTGTGGCTGGGTTGGGGTCCCACTCCCGCCACTGGAAGTCTTGCCTGGTCACAGGAGATGGCCAGTTCAGGTTAGATATCTGCTGTTGTTAGGCATCAGAGTTTCCCTTCTACAAGGTTTCTACCTAACATGAAAACGCTCCCTTTCCAGTTGTCTCTTCCAGTACTGTCCCCCATACCCATCCCTACCTGATCTCTCATATTTCCATCCCCCCTGCCCCTCAGTCCACCCACAAAATCTCTTCATTTTTCCTTCCCAGGGAGATTCGAGTGTCCCCGCTGCTGCCTAGCTTCTCTGGGGTTGTGGATTGTAGCATGATTATCCTTTACTTTATAATTAATATCCACTTATGAGTGAGTACATACCATGCCTGTCTTTCTGGATCTGGATTACCTTATTCAGGATTTTTTTTCTAGTTCCATTCATTTGCCTGCAAATTTCCTGATGTCATTGATTTCAACAACTGAGTAATACTTCATTGTGTAAATGGACATTTTCATTATCCATTCTTTGGTTGAGGGACATCTAGGTTGATTCCACGTTCTGGCTATTATGAATAAAGCTTCTATGAACATAGTTGAGCAAGTGTTCTTGTGGTATGATTGAGCATCCTTTGGGTCTATGCCCGAGAGTGGCATAGCTGGGTCCTGAGGTACATTGATTCCCAATTTTCTGAGAAACCTCCATATTGGTTTCCAAAGTGGCTGTACAAGTTCGCACTCCTACCAGCAATGGAGGAGTGTTCCCCTTGCTCCACATCCTCTCCAGCATGAATTGTCACTTGTGTTTCTGATCTTAACCATGCTGACAGGTAAAAGATGGAATCTCAGTCATTTTAATTTGCATTTCCCTGATGGCTAAGGATGTTGAACAATTCTTTAAGTGTTTCTCAGCTCTTTGAGATTCTTCTGTTGAGAATTCTCTGTTTAGATCTGTATCCCATTTTTAATAGGATTATTTGGGTTTTTGATGTCTAATTCTTGAGTTCTTTATATATTTTGGAAATCAGCCCTCTGTCAGATGTGATGGTTGATGAAGATCTTTTCCCATTCTGTAGGCTGCTGTTTTGTCCTATTGATGGTGTCCTTTGCCTTACAGAAACTTTTCAGTTTCATGAGGTCCCATTTATTAATTGTTGAACTTAGTGTCTGTGCTATTGGTGTTCTGTTCAGGAAGTTGTCTCCTGTGCCAACACATTCAGGGCTATTTCCCACTTTCTCTTCTATCAGGTTCAGTGTAGCTGGATTTATGTTGAAGTCTTTTATTCATTTGGACTTGGGTTGTATTCAGGGTGATAGATATGGATCTATTAGCATTCTTTTATATGTCCACATCCGGTTATGCCAGCACCACTTTCAACCACCTCTTATATGCCTCTCTAAGATGACCAGACATGGGACAAAACTTTCTTGATTTTTTTTTTGTTTTTAAGAAAAATATGCTCTGGTGAGAGATTTAAAATATACAAATAAACAATTTCAGTTCACTTCTCTTATTAATTGAGATAGACTATTTCATTTGCAATAGGTTGCTATGAATAAGTGAATATAAGGCTGAATGGATGCTCTGTTTGAGATGTAAACACTATTCTTTTAAAAATGCATTTTTATGTATATAAGTGTTGTGCCTGAAAGTATGTCTGTGTACTTTGTGCGATCTTGGTGCCCACAAAGGCCAGAAGAAGGCATCAGATCCCTGGATTACAGGCAGTTGCTATCTGGGAATAGAACCCGGGTTCTCTGGAAGAGCAGTCAGTGCTCTTAGCCACTCAGCCATCTCTCCAGCCCCAACACTACCCCTTTTATTCTGACATCTAAAAGGATGTTTGACATAATTTTTCTAGAGCATAGAAGAGCTTGCTGTTACGGTTTAAATATGGAATGTCCCTGACTGGATGTTTTGTTTAAACTTCACTCTCCAGCTGTTTTGTGTGTGCTGTGCAGCCTTTGGTTCATGATGCTTAGCTGGTCTCCATGGTCTGTGTTGGCTGTGCAGCCTTTGGTTCATGATGCTTAGCTGGTCTCCATGGTCTGTGTTGGCTGTGCAGCCCTTGGTCATGGTGCTTAGCTGGTCTCCATGGTCTGTGTTGGCTGTGCAGCCTTTGGTCATGGTGCTTAGCTGGTCTCCATGGTCTGTGTTGGCTGTGCAGACTTTGGGTCATGGTGCTTAGCTGGTCTCCATGGTCTGTGTTGGCTGTGCAGACTTTGGGTCATGATGCTTAGCTGGTCTACACGGCCTGTGTTGGCTGTGCAGACTTTGGGTCATGGTGCTTAGCTGGTCTACATGGTCTGTGTTGGCTGTGCAGACTTTGGTTCTTGGTGCTTAGCTGGTCTACATAGGCTATTGGGAATAAAACATCGGAGGTCACAGTCATCTCTCATTCTGGTCTAGCTTTTTGTTTTCCTGCCAGCCACGATATGAATAAACAGCAAATACTGCTGCTGCTATGGGTAGTAACCCTCTGGTTACCATGCCACTCTAATCTAGCCATGATGGACTGTGTGTCTGAAGCCATGAGTCTGATGTCCTTCTAGATTCCAAGGGCACAAGCACTCACACATGCACACACGCATGCATACACAGAGAGGGGGGGGGAAGAGAGCACATGTATACACATAATTTAACATTTAAAAAAAATCTTTAAACAACAACAAAACTTTTTAATGTCACAAGAGTCCATTAGCCCCAGAAGTTGAGAACAGTCCTCAAAGGAAATGCTGCAAAGCAAGCTGGTGTATGACGTGTCCTTGTGGTCTGTGAAGGCCTTCCCACTTGCTCATTCAACTCCACTTCAGCCCACAGCTCACAAGTGGTCAATGGGGAAAAATTACAGACTGTGACTGTTCAGTGGGTGGAGAGAAATGATGAAGGAGGGCCCCAGTGGTCAAGGAGCACCTTTCAACTCTTTTCTAATGGAAGTGTATGTGGTGACCACCCTAAGGGTAGGTGGGAGGCCTCATTAGTGAGAAATAGTTTCCCCATTCCTTTTCTACGTACGTAGCTGGAACCTAACAACAAAAGATAGAGTAAGAAGAGGAAAATCACTGGTCTTCGTGTGTACTTGAAACATGCATGTGCATGGGAGACATCAGCGAGGGAACAAGTCTCAAGGGGGTGGCTTAGAACTCTAAAACAGCGTTTTTAGGAGGGAACAATGGAGTTTTAGAGAAGTTGCAACATATTATAAAAGGGTAGTGAGTCTGGGCAATGTGTGGGGAATGAACAGGTAAGAAAGGCTGGTTAATAAAGCTTTTTACCAAGTTCCTCTGGTGCCCTCTGGAGGCTGGGAAGGGCCCAAACTTGTCCCCAGCAAATGACCCGTGTCTTCAGAGCCCGAGGAGGAGGACACCTTCGTACACAGATGCCCTGCTTTTTAGCAAAGAAGGAGGAGGACAGAGACTACTTATTATCTTGATGATTATTTTTATCTTCTTCTTAGGTGCCTCAGCTCAAAACCATCCTTACACCAAAGAGGCACGTTTGGAAGGGACATTTTCTGGGAAAGGCCATAGTTCTCCACAAGAACCACAAAAGGTCAAGAGACAGTGTCCACCGATTTGTGACTGTGGTTTCCATTTCACGAGATCTTTGTGTTTTGCTTCGTGACTCCCAAGGACTAACATTAGATGGGAAGATGAAGAGGGTCAGATTTTAGATAAGCAAGCATCCTCTCCAATGCCCATCATTATTCCGGTTTAACTGTTGGCAGAGGTGAAAGCTAAGGAGGAAAGAACTATTAAATAGGCCACAGATGGACATCTTAAGGGTTAGACCAAACAGGATTTCCCCACAGGAAGATGCTACTGGGATTTTTGTAGCAGTTATAAGGGGGCCTTCACTTTCTTTTTGACCTTTCACGCTGTCATGAAGAACCCTGGCCTTTCCTAGCCACACACAGTGGTGGGCTCACCTGTTTCCCAGCAGCTGCTGCTGCTAACTCACACTGGGGGCAGGATTCTCCAAGCACTTGATAAGTCTTTGCACCCTGAAAGCCTCTCTGCTGATGCAGCAATCCAAATTAAACCAAATCAGACCGAATCAGGAAAAGCCCAGGTTTAATAGGTAATATGGTGCCAGATGATTCCCTGGCCCCTCAGAGAGGAGACTGGGATGAGAGACTGGAAGAACCACATTTCTGTTTTCTGGGATGCAGCTTATGTACCCTGTGGGAGTGGTCGTGAGCCTCTCTGGGGGAGGAGCTGTGTTTGGCAGGCTTTGAAGGGGCAGGTTTAGGGAAAGAGATGGGGGAGGGGAGTTGAGGTGGATCTTCCACCAGAACATCCCAGACTTTTTGGGTATAGGGATGCCAGGGTGCCAGGGATGAGGTGGAGCTCCCACCCAAACAGTACTGCTGTAAAATTTTCTGTAGGGTTTCTAAGCTAGACCACCAGCTTTCAAAATCATGGGTCCAGAAAATGTTTCTCAGGAGCAGCAAAGATCCTGAGATGACAGTAGATATGAGAGAGATGGAGCCTGCCTCCTCACCCACACTTTGGTCAATAGCAGCCACATCACCTTAGCATATTTATTGTCTCTTGGAATCAATTTCCCCATCTGTAAGATGAAAAGAATAACCATGGCCCACAGGGACTGGGAGATCCGAATTAAACACAGTACCCTGAGCACCTTTGGGTATAGAGATCTTCAGATCTAGGTGGCTGGGTTGCATCTCAACAACCATGGCAGGATGGGTCAGCTTGGAAAAGGGCACTGCCCTAGTTATCTGTCACTGTCAACGTGACACAGCTAGAGTCACCTGAAAAGGGAACCTCTGTGGAGAGAGTGCCCAAACCAGACTGGCCTATGGGCCAATGATGAGGAGTTATTGTTGGTTAATTGACGGAGGAGCGCCAAACCCACTGTGGGCAGCACCATTCCATATGCTCGTAGTCCTAGAATGTGTGAGGAAGCTAGCTAGCTAGCCATGAGTCTGAGCAAGCTGGCATGCAGTGTACCTCCGTGTTTTCTGCTTCAAGTTTCTATCCTGACTTCCCTCAGTGTGGACGATGACCTGGAACTGTCAGCCAAATAAATCCCTTCTTCCTCTAAGTTGCTTTGGTTGTGGTGTTTGTCTCAGTATTGGGGGTGAAACTAGAACAAAACTTACAACTAGGCTTCCGCCTTTAAAACTTCTACTTGGAAATCCAGCCCTAAGCTTTTAGGGAGGTGGGAGGTTTAATTTAATCAAATAGATGATTCTGGAAACAGACCAAATACGAGTTGATTTCAGAAGAAAATTGTCCTGCTTTGCATGCCCAAGGCCCTGACTATCCCTAGGACCTGAGCAAAGAAAAGAAAAAAAGAAAAAGAAAAGAAGACAGGGAAGAAAAGGAGAAGGAAGAGGAGGGGGTAGATTGTAGCTTCAATGATTGACAGCAGAACAGCCAAGGCCACTTTCAGGTCCCAGCTCACAGACAGGTGACTGCCCCCATGTCTTAACCTGTAAATGAGGAGATTTTAGAGGGAAGTCAGGAATTTCTAACTATGTCCCACTGGTGTCCTGACTTCTGCAACATTTTTGTGAAGTTTCTTGAACAGTTTTAGATGGGCATGGTGGGTGCATGTCTAATCCCTGTATTCAAGAAAGAGAGGCAGGAGAATCAGGATTTGAGGCTAGCCTGGGCTACATATGGAGTTCTGTACCAGTCTGGGATACATGCAAGACACTATTTCAAAACCCAAACCATCAAGAAACAAACAAACAAAATGAAATAAAAAGATTTAGGCTATTAGTCTGGGCCCCAGGAAGCACATTGGTTATTGATTCTCAGCTTTAGGGCTTCTTCATCATGTGACTGTGTCATGTGATTGTGGACAAGCTATTAAATATCTCTAAGAGTGAGCTTCCTCTCTCCTGCATCAGAATGGTAGGGTTGTTAAGAGTATTGAAGGTGCATAGGTGTTGAGGAGATGGTTCACTTGGCAAAGTGGCTGATACCACAAAGTCGAGGACTGAGTTTGATCCCTGAAGGCACTTAACAGCCAGACATGGACCCTGCACTGAGGAGAGAGAGACAAGAAGATGCCCGGGGCTTGCTGACCAGCCAGGCTAGTCAAGTCAGAGGGCTCTAGGTTCAGGGAGAGACTGCATTCCTTTAATTCCAGCCCTTGAGAGGCAGTCTAGTCTCCACATACAGAGTTCCAGGCCAGCTAGGGCTATGTAGTGGGACTCTGGGTCAAAAACAAAAATGTGGAGTGGCTGGAGAGATGGCTCAGAGGTTTAAGAGCACTGGCTGCTCTAGCAGAGGACCTGAGTTCAATTCCCAACATCCACATCAGGCAGCTCACAATCATCTTTATCTCCAACTCCAGGGAATCCATTCCCCTCTTGTGGCCTCTGTGGGCACCCATACACACAGACAGATGTATATACACACTCAAATAAAAGTAAAAATAAGATTTATCATTTAAAAAAAAATAAGATATTGAGGAAAACACCAACATTGCTCTCTGGCCTCCACACACATGTGCACATACCTGGACACACATGGACATGTATACACACACACACACACACACACACAAGTAAATTAGTGAACAAATAAACAAAACAAATAAATGTTGCACGAGTCAGAGCATGATAAATACAAATGTTCAGTGAATGCTACCTGTCACTTGGCTAGTCCTGGGGCAGCCCCATCTCCGAATCTACTATCAGAGAAACTAGTTTTTGTCCCAGACTCCATGAGCTTCAGATGACATCCCCACGCTTCACCACGGTGTGCCTTAGCATTTACTCTTCCCATAAAGGCCACAGAGCAAACCCCCAGACAGTCCTACTACTCAATGCTGCATTGGGAACCTCCTCCAAATATTCCTGTACCGTCCTTTGCTATGACCAGTTAGTTCGTTCAATGGTCACCCTCTTAGGGTCTCTATTCCTGAGCATCTCACCCAAGAGAGCATCTCCTGCCCCATATCTCTTCCAAAGCCACGCTCCATCATAGTGGCTGGTGGGTCCTGTCAAAGTTTCCACTCACCTCAAGTGTGCCTCAGACAAACTCCCCAATCACCACAACAATAATCACAAGATCCCCACAGACACTAACCAACACATCAACGTTCACCATTCTCTTCCTCAGCAGCTCACTTACAGGGAAAAGAAAGAGACAGTGTCTGTATGAATGAGGCTTTCATCCCTCACCCCTCATATTCCCAGGTAAGGGGGACAGTCCAAGAGTTTTATCTTGGCCTTAGAAAAGCAGTCATCTATGTATCAGCATGTAGCATTTTGTTATCATTGACATTTGGTATCAATTATTTTATATCCTCCCATTTGATTCCTCAAAGCACACTGGCAAAAGAAGTAAGGAAGAAGGAAGGAAGGAAAAAGGGAGGGACATAAGGAAGGAAGATGGAAGGAAGAAAAGAGGGAGGGACACAGGGAGAAAGGAAGTCATTACTGTGGTCAGTTACAGGTGAGGTGAGAGGGAGGCACGCCACAGCCAACCTGAGCCAGGGGCATGCCCAGCTTTGGTTCTGGAAACATCACCTGCAGTAGCCTGGCCTTCTCCAGCAATAGGGAGGCCTTGGGGGCAGCCCCAAGAACACAAGGGCAGCCAGAAGCTGAACAGGCCAGGACGTCTTTTCCTGGCCAGAAGCAAGCAATCTGGGGTTCACATGTGTGTTTCTGGAGAATGCAGTCTTCTCCACAAAGACTCTAACAAACCCCACTCACAATGAGCCAGACCCCCACACACAACAGAAGCACCGCGTTTTGCTGATGTCAGCCTAAGCAGATGCGAAGCATGCTGAGTGATTTTTTTTTTTTTTTCTGGATGTGCAGCCAGCTTTTGCACACATCGCAAAAGGGCAAAATGAGTTTGGGAATCTTTCAAGCGGAGAAGAGCTGAGAATGAGCCAGAAGGCTAAACATAACCTGGTCTTTTATGTAGACCCCAACATTAGCTGTTATGTTTCCTCAGGAAGCGGACCTGCGGGGTTATGGATGGCTTTGTAGATGAAAATCTGTATTCATGTCCTGGGCACAAATTTGCTTTCACGGCTTATTTTAAAATCTTATTAGCTTAACATACAATTTAGAAATGAAGGCTATGAGTATAGACTGTAGCCTGAGCTAGATTTGTGTCCCGTCCCGTGTCCCCCCCCCCCCCCCCCCCCCCCCGGGTCTTTCATGTTTTTGTTTCGTGGATGATGCTTGGCACATCACACCTTCTTGAAGTGGTCATTGATGGGGAATGATACCAATGGGGTTCAGAACTGCCCCCCTCAAATATGTCAATTTGGTATAACTGAGGATTGTAAGATGGAGTTTGAAAATGACAGCAAGAAGGTCACTCCTAACACCCAGGCCATTATTCCCCAAAGCAGGTCATAAAACCTACAAAGGATGTTCCGAGCCCTGCCCGCACCCAGCAGGTCCCAGAACCCTCTCGTGAGAGGGACTATTTCAACAACGGAGACAAGGGGGCTTCCTCGTCTCTGATGACAGGGGGGAACCGAGGAGAGCCCAAGCAGAGCACAGCCGTGGGCAACTTGTTACCATTAATTAGATCCTGTTATTTGCTCTACTGTGTTTCTCCGCAACCGTCCATTTTCCCTCAAACTTAGCATTAAAACATTTAGGCTTTAGCCCTGTGTGGTGGTGTGAGTCTGTAATCCTCAGCCTTGGGGAGTGGAAACAGGGGACCAGGAATTTAAAGCCATAAAACTAGTTCAAGCCTAGCTTGGGCTATGTGAGTCTCTGTGTCAGAAACATAACCCAAACCAGTTATGTACATGTATATGGTTGGGCTTCATTGTGTTCTGAGTCTTGGGTCTTCGTTTCTTTATGAAGCTTCCCATGCTATATAAAAGTTAAACTTGTCTATTTTTCTCTTGTTAATTTTTATTTGTCATAGAAGCCTTGGCCCTGATCAGTTGGTGGACAGGTATCCTGTGTCCCCTACAGTTTGCCTAGGATAAACTGGAGGAAAGATGGAGCATACTCTTACAGTGACTACTGGGTTCTCACCGCTCCATCTGGATGCCTCACCAGAAAGGACCGGAGATCCACAGAGCTGCCAAAGGACCCTCCCCTTTCCATTAGCAGCTAGCATCCCCCTGACCCTCCGTTGGAAGAGTCACACTCTTAACGGTCACCTGCACAGTCACAGTGACCACAGGACCATCCGAAGACATGACAGGAAGAGACCACACTCAGGATTTAATCTGCAGTTGCTCTGGATTGACCGAGGACAGTTTCTTTTTATTACATCACCTGTGAACCATTTCAGCGGATATGGTCCTAGAATTCGGTGAACTGCTCACAATGCTGTCACAGCTCTACCAGGAAGATCAGCTTCTCAGCCAGCAAGCGCAAACGCCCCAGGAGGTGTACAAGGAATTCGGCAGTACGGCTGGGGGTGGTTTTCTCTCTACTTTTGTAGTTACAAACTTTTCCCCAAATAAATACATCGGGATCACATAGAAAAGAAGTGATACAAAAGTCCCACAAGTGAGAAAGAAACCGACAAGCCTTTCCAACACAGCAGGTTCAGAATGGTGTACACATACCTCAAAAGTTTTGGGATGCTGCTCTCATCTTGGTGGCGAGCCAGGAAACAGTATACATTGTTTCCATTATACATATCTATTCCAGTATACATTGTTTCCATTATACACATCTGTCCCGTACAGAGTCCTCCAACAGTTGAACAGCAGCAACATTTCTGTGCAAGTTATGGCGGCTAAGGAGTACCAGGAAAAACGTCTTTGAGAATTGACTGTATATTGTTTGACTACGAATGACCCTAATTTTCAACCTACACACAGCAAACCAAACACTAGACGTAACAGTGTATGTAACAGTCCAGTTCTTGGCATTGAGAGACAATGCCTATGGTCACTTTCCCAGAAATCAGTGGTGAAGTGTTACAGAAGCAAATCCGATTTCAGGTGTGTGTCTGATGGTGAAAAGCACTCGCCTAACAACCCCCCTCCCCCCAATGCCTTTGTAACATGGACAGTCACCTGAACAGATGTTCAAGTCAGGCTGTCCCCTGCCCTCCTTGCCAGTCTGTCCCCTGAAGCAGCACAGGCTCATCATACTAGACCCCTCTCCTCTCCCCCTCACTTGGCATGTGCCGGATGACAATTTAAATGCAAATCTCCGGGAGTCTCATTATCCAGCTCTGTGCAGATTTGGTACAGTTGACTGTGCCGACCCTGCGAAGCTCAGTGGGAAGCTCATCTGTATTCTAACACATGGATATACTGAGAGGAGATTCAAAAGAGCAATTCATCACCGCTGTGAAGTGAGACCCAGCGCCTGGGTTACAGAGGAATGCCAGGCTTGGGGCACGGAAGCAAACTTTTCTACAAAGGCAGTAAGACAGGAACTTCTCTCCCTGTCGCCATTCACTGAGCTCCCCGTGACATTAGATAGTTGACATAAAAGACTTCCTTTTCACAGGACTACAGCTCGTAGAGGGGGAAAAAATACACCTAGGGCAGAGTTACACACAGCAGGAAGACCATCTACATGTATTCCAAACAAAACTGGCAAAAAAAATGATCAACAGCAGTGTACCAAACCCACATAGCTCCAGAAGGCACGCTTGTAATTAATAATTTATTTATTTATTGCAAAATCATCTTTCAAATATAAGCTTACTTTAAAATAATTCTTTGGTTAAAGTATAATTAAAATAAGAAGTATAGAAAGTCTCCCAGGCCTTTCACTGGAGGGTAAAAAATAAGCTCTTTTCTCAGCCATCAGCTGGCCACTTAATCAGCCATTCAGCTCGCATGAATCTTAATGCAAAGGGAAAGACACCTTTATCTAAATGCTATTGTCACTCTGGGGTGAAGCAAAGGGCTCCTCATAGCCAGGCAGCGATGGTGAGGAGAGCCTGGGAAAAGAACAGTCCCAGTGTGTGCATTAACATTTGCCAATGATTCCAGCCGGTCCACAGAAGAAACCACCACGGGGACAAAGTCCTACCCAGGAAGAATACTGGAGCATGCGCACGCTTGTTAAAGACGGACGCTGCTGAGACGTGTAATACCATAATAAACCCTTTCACTGATTTCACCTCCCTTGGTGTATCTCAGATATCAGAGAGCTTTCCAACACTTGAAAAAAAGGGGGGGGGCATGAAAATTTTCTTTTATTTTCTCTGCCCTGTCTTCAACTCATTCCTTCTCCCAAATATCATTTGAGCTAATAAACATGAGCCACAGATAAAAAAGAACTCACTACAACTTAGGGTCTACTGCCAGCAGAGAACTTTTGTATGGTTATGAAATCTGATGATACGGATGTCTCTTTACACACAGATTCAATGTGATTCAAAGGATTGCTCAGCTGGACCCAATGTTTAATTTTTTTTTAAGTAGGCCAGCATGCAATAAGATGCTAATTGAATACAGCTCACCCAGCCATTTTGATAAGCAATTTAGGTAATTAAATGTTTCTGTACTCAAGAGTTTTCCACTTAAGTTATTCAGAAACTTACTTCAGATCCTGTCCTCTTTGGCTCTGTCAAAATTGCCCAGGACTCTGTCCATATTGAATTAAGGACAATGGAATGTGGCCCAATCAAAGTGATTCATCTACCTGGACACTTAAGGCTAAGAAAACTGAAAGAGGCTGAGGGGAAAACCTAGGAGGATTTTTTTTCCAGTCACAGACACTATCCATGGCTTCTTGACAGAATCAAGGAACTCTGATATTTACTGGGAACGCCAAATCCGGAGCGGTAGTGGTGAATCATTCTGGATCCGAGTGAACAGTGGTTCGCTTCACTACAGATGCCAGAGAAATGAGTGACAGGGACATCACAGTGGCCGCACCGTGACTCTCCCTTTGAGACTTTTACTCAGAGTCTTTCCTCCAAGATATTTTAAGGTTAAAACACGTCACCACTGTGTTCCATCCACACCGGAAGCTGGGCCCATGTTCTTTCTGTACTAGCAAAAATCACAGCTTATTTACCCAAATGGAACACTGGCGAAATATTTCTCTAAGTGTCTTACACGCTACACAGTGACCTATCTGATACCAGGCTACGACTGGGGCCCTAATGGCTATTCACACAATTAAATAGACAGTGATAAGTGACGTTTTGCTTTGATTGTCATTTATTCTTTTTTTAAATACACACACTCTCTCTAACTACAGGAAGCAGCTGTGACGAGGGTCCACAGACAGGCTGTGACTGCCAACTCCCTTCAAGCAGCCCTACCTTCCGTCTACTTTAAATTATTACAGAAAAGCAAATAACGAGGACAGCAAAAGGAGCTGCGCTGTGTAACTGCCGTCGTCCCAGTCGGCCTCCTGACCTCCTTAAGGAACCTAGAACGGGTTTACCTAGGGACTTCCTGCCACAGCAGACACAGACTGCGTGTGCACATCTCTACCCTCGGATAGCTTCTAAAATATCCATATTGCACAGAAGGGTTTTTTTTTTTTTTGCTGATCCAAAGAATGAATCGAACATACATCCTTCCAGATGTCAATCTCCTTAACTGCTTAACACAGTCAGAGAGCCTGGGTGGAAGGGCAGATCTTGATTCAGACTGGCTTAGGGCTTTCACAGCTCATCGGGCTATCACAGGGGTAATTTCAACTTGACAAATAATTCTCCAAGTCGCCATACCTCCCATTCAATCCGTCACCCATTTTTCTTTATTTCCCCCTGAGTATCTCAAAGTGCTTGGGAGAGCAAAAGTCCTTCTCTCCCTGTTTCACAGACAGAGCATGAAGGGCCAGGCTGCTCTGGAGGTCAAGTGGTGGTCCCAGGGTGAATGCTGGAGTCCTCAAGCCTTGCACGCTAGTGAATGGCGTCTGCTGGGGATGGAATCTGCTGTAGGAGCCGAGGACTAGTCTTATGGTTTCTAATAACCACCAAAGTGCTCCTCAGTGTGGCTTTGCCTAACTTGCCAACGGGGTACAAAAGACTATCCCATCCCCAGTTGGATTCGACACACAGTCCTTCCCCTTGCATGTCTCCGGAGGGTGGGGGCAGCTCTCTGGGAGAAGAGTGAGGCTCTTTAGCCATGCATAGCCTGAAGAAGGATGGTAGTCTCTGCGACAGCAGGTGCCCCAGCTTAGGAAGACAATTCTCCAAAGCCATGTGAGCTAGGCAAGTCCAGAGAAGACGGATTTTTTTTTCTCCTTCTGAATCATGCCATTGTCTCATTGACACAGTCTCACTGTAAGACCCCTAAGCGTGAAAAGAAATATGCTAAATGATTCTGAGCTGTCCACGTGGAATGCAGGGTGGGCTCTTCCCCTGCTACTGAACATCCTGAGAACTCATCTGCAATAGGCCAGTTCTTCCCAGCTCTCAGGCGGCTTATTCTTGCAGCAAGGTCTCTCTCCAGTTGAAGCCCCCTGTGGGTCCATGGGTGAGGGGAAGGATGGGCGGGTCTGTCAGCTGCCATATTCCAGTCTCTCCCAGTTCTTCGCAGGAACAAAAGCCTAGGTATGGGATCTGGAGTCACAGCAGCAAAGAACACAGGACCAAGAGTTAATGCCTTAACCTTGGTGTTGACACAAACACAGTGTTTCCAGAGCACACAGGCAGACATGGAAAACCTTCCAAGTCAACAAACGTTCCTAAATGGATGGGACTGGTAAATCTAAGGCAACCATGTTAGGTCTGATCAGCAGGATCTGGTCAATGGTGAGCACCCCACTAGGTGACTAAGGTTGCTGGCAACAGCATGGGGGACGAGAGTAGAAGCATGCACAGTGCCTTAACCATGGGGATGCACTCTGGGTTCAGAGTTGATGTCTGAAACCCGGACAGTAACAAACCCTGTTTATGTTTTCTCCCCCTATATTTACACACCTATGATAAGGTTTAATTTAGAAACTAGACACAGTAAGACAAACATCAACAATAAATAGAACAGTTTTAACAATATACTATAATAGAAGTTATGTGAATGTGCTCACCTCCCACCCTGCCAGTATCTGACTGTATAATACTGTATTTTCAGACCACAGTTGCTCTCGGTATTGGAGAGAGACTAGAGTAATGCAGTTGTACCTAGGATTAAACTCCAGATCGCATATCAAGTTTAAAAGGCAAGGACTTCTTACATTGTATTTGGGCATAATGGGAAAGAATATTATCCAAGTTTTTTGAGTTAGGGTCTCATGTAGTCCAGACTGGCCTTGAACTCATTATGCAGCTAGGGATGATCCTGAAGTCTTGATCATCCAGGATCTATTTTCCAAGGACTGGGATTATAGACTTGTGCCACCACACGTAGCTGACTATTCAATTAAAAAAAAAATGTGTCTCCTTTAATCTCGGCACTCAAGAGAGGCAGGCAGATCTCTGTGGGTTTGAGGTCAGAGAACTACCGGTCTATGTTCCAGGACAGTCAGGGCTATACAAAAAAAAAACAAAAAACAAACAAACAAACAAAAAAAAACCCTGTCTCAAAAAACAAACAAACAAACAAACAAGTTAAGACAAAAATGTGTCAACCTTGTTTTCTCTTCTGTGGGGAGCACAGCATGTGCAATTGTGACATTCAGAGAAGACACCCTAGGCTGTCATGGCAATTCAGAGCTTAGTTTTGTGCTCTGTGTCCAGAGGCACAGCCATGAACAAGACAGCCAACCTGCCCCTGGTAGCTTACAGCCTAAGGGGATGGATGCATGTCTAAGTGAACCTTTTTTTTAAATAAGAAAATTGTGATTGAGTTTGAACCAGAGTCTCTGTTAGAAGGGAAAGGAGACAGCCGCCTCCTCACCTAAAGAGGTGTGTGGAGGATGTAGCTGATGGAAGAATCCAGACAGGAGGGTAAGGTCAGTCTCCTGGGGCCTCTGTCCTGCCTTGGTCCTGAGCTTATCTCTCAGCCTAGTTGTTCTCACATGCTGCTTCTCCTGGCCTGCCTGCGGGGCCCTCTCTTCAGGCTAAGATCTCGGCTGTATTCGTACTTACCTCGGCTTATTCCCTCATTACTTACAGTTCTTAGCTTCCTCCATAAAACCCTTTCCTCTTATGCTATCCTAATCAAATACCCTACAGAGTTCCCCTGAACACATCTTAGCTGAGTGAATCGGTATAAACGAGTCTTCTCAGCTCAGCAGAAAATTCTGCTTCAGGGAAATTAGCTATCAGCCAGTCACCGAGAGGTTATGAAAACACAAAGTACCGCTGGCCCCATAAATGCAAGAGTGAATTACCTTCCGGACCATTTGTACGAAGTCCTTGGAATTCTGAGGGGACAGGCCTTGGAGTTGGCAGGTACAGGCTTCGAGGGAAGACGCATGGGCCACAATCAGAATGTTATTTCCTAGGAAACGAGAGAGGCTCATTACCCCGACTGGCTCACTATGCATCACATATACATAGACTGAAATCACATTGCACTCTATAAATATGCATGATTATTATATGCTAATTAAAAATTTTAAAGAAATCTAGGGATAGAGTTCAGTGGTAGAATATTTCTATCACGCATCATGTCCTGGACACGGCAAATCAATAGGTAAATTTGGGGGAGGAGAATCCACTAAAACACACTTCTCTTGAAAATGTTCATAATAATATCAAATACCTTGCATGTCATAATAATATCTAATATCTTGTATGATGATTTAAAAAGAACTAAAAATTATTCTCAAAAATAAAAAGTAGAAATAATTACGGAACTTAAAGGAAGTTATATTCCCATGCCCTCCTGAGGTAAGGAGGTCTCATGTCCCTTCACCCAGCCTCCCCAACAATTCCATGTTTCATGCAGTGGTTTTCCATCAAAACCATGGAAATAGATGTGGGTACCATTCACGATTCTGATCTCACCAGGCTCATCAGCACCGCTTTGTGTGTGAGCACATGGTTTTTGGTGATGCCTTCACATGTATATCCGTGTAACTATCACCGAAATCGAGACACCACAAGCTTACCACTCTACATCCGCAGGCCCAGCCCCTGACCCAGCCCCTCGAATACAGTTTTAAATGTCACCACTGCAGAACGGTGAGCATTTGAGACCTCACAGTTGAGAGCACGCTTCACGTATCTCCATGGTAGCGAGCAGCTTATCAGTAATAACTGAAATGTGGGAAAGCCACCCTCAGTTGCCCAGGACTACCCACTGTTACCATCTGCATGTACATAGTTACAATTTTTACTCCCTGGGTATAAACAGGTTAACCTAAAACTCATGGTGGGCAGTTGGTCCTCCATGTCGTCAACTGAGACCAGTCTCCAAGGTGCAAACAGACTTGAGCGTTACCCAACACTGTTCTGGGCTAGTGACAGCGGGGGGCAGTGTATGCATTTCTGTGGGTGAGTTTGTGTGTAGATGTTCCCATCCTGGATCACTGCAGGTAAGTGGTATCATTCTATAGGACTTCTGGAAATTATAACTGGGCATCCCCTCCCCAGGATACAGAATGACTAGCTACAGTGCAGGGCCCAGGTTACGTAACGGCACGATGGCATCTACTGGGTTCCTGTGTGTACTTAACAGTGCGATAGCATCTACTGGGTTCCCGTGCAATGCCTATCATGTTAGATCCTCATAGAACATCACAGATTGAATGTGAAAGGCTCCACCAGAGAACCTGGAAGCATTTGTCTTTCCTATTAAACTTGAAAAGGCAAATTCAAACATCCCGAACAGTTCATAAATCACAAGGGAGAGATGCTCACATATTTAAAGATGGAGTCCCAAACCATGCCACCTACCTACCTTTGCTTTTACATTCACTTATTATCTCTTTCGTCACTTGGAAACTTCTACTGATGTAGGTGTCATAGGATTCGGAAATCACCAATTTGCCGACTGGAATGTGAGGTCTGCAACGGAAAAGGGAACAAAGGAAACATCTTGATGTTTTGATCCTGAGATAAAGAAATGATGTCACTCGACATTATTTCCAGACCTCTTGGAAGATCTCATATTTCTGTTTATCCATTTCTCTGGAAAGGAAGGAGGTGCAGGGAAGAGAATTGCCATCAGGCAGATGCTGAGGTTTAAAAGCCAAAGGGTCACTCACAGTGACCCACTGGAAAAATGAGGCATCCAGGGAATGTCTTAACCACAGGGACACACTTAAGCAGACTGCATACTTTTTCTTGACAATACTGGTCATTGAGGGTCCTAACCACCTGGCTAACAGGAAGCGAGGTGGAGATGAGCTCCCTCTGCATAGAACCCCCGGAGTGCCCAAGCTTTCCTTGGCAGCTTTATTCACAACGAGCTGAAAAGAGAGCTTTGAAAAGCAGGTGTGCCGTCCATCTATTGGCCGGCCTATGAAATTTCCATCGGCCACTTCTTTTGTGTCCATGCACCCAGCACCAGGAAAAGCCCGAGGGACATAAAGATGAATTCATTTCTCCACTTGAGAAGCTCTCTGAGTGGACCAGGTAGGGAGGCTATAGATGGAAACCATAACTGTGATACAATCTACAAAGGCATTTGATAGAGGAATCAAAGTAGTCATCATGGTGACCAGTCACCAGTGCCCATGGGGCCCACCTTGGCCTGCTTCTCCTCCTTTATTTTATGGAGTTTCTGGTCCATGAAATATTTGTCTTATCTTATGTCCCGTGCCTTTTCCATTTTCTTGTGTCCTTCATTGTTGAGTGTGTGGTGCCTGGTGCAAGACGTGTTGAGCTCTCAAAATTCACATGGCATCTTGATTATAATTTTAAAATCACTACTGTTAAAATTAGTATGAAAAATATTTACTGGGAGGCCCCCATGTGTTAAGAGCTCTCTGAAAGTACATGGCCTGCATTCTTTCATTTTTTCCAGCAACATTTGCACATATCCTAAGTCTCTAGGCAACCAGACCAGCTCCGAGGCAACAGCTGACTTGAGTCCTTAGCTACTCTTTTTTTTTTTTTTTTTTTTAAAGATTTATTTATTATGTATACAGTGTTCTGCCTCCATGAATCCCTGCAGGCCAGAAGAGGGCGCCAGATCTGATTACAGATGGTTGTGAGCCACCATGTGGTTGCTGGGAATTGAACTCAGGACCTCTGGAAGAGCAGCCGGTGCTCTTAACCACTGAGCCATCTCTCCAGCCCGTCCTTAGCTACTCTTAAGAGCTGAGATGTGAATCTGGGTCTTGGATGTGCCCTATGGAACCTATGAACTTCTTACACAGGACAATTTCTGACAGTGTTCTCTTCAAGATCACCCATCATAGCTGGGTGCGCCGGCACAGATCTGAAATTTCAGCACTCACGGGGCTAAGGCAGGAGAGCTGTCAGTGACTGTTGAAGGCCAGCCTGGGTTACATAGCAAAATGCTCTCTCAAGTAAGAGACCAAACAAACAACCAGTCAATCAATCACACAAATAATCAGTCAAGCAACCAATCAAACAAACACAAAACCAAAAGCCTGCCCATTCGGTGCTCTATTTTACCATCAGGGAAGCCAATACTTCTGTGCTTGGAGGAAACTTGCTTTTCCTAATCTTTACTCAACAGGCTCACTTATCCCAGGAAACTTACTGATGCTCACCCCCCAACTCTTCCCTGGAGGACACGGAGAGGCCAGAGTCACCAGCACTTAAGGATGGACATCTTTGTTCTGGGATGAATTCCTCTTCCTGGCCTTCTCTGTCCACCCCTACCTCTGATGGAATTCCACCATCACTGCTGTTATCCTGTCTCCCAGGGGCTCCTCTCTCTCCCCTATTCTGGAACAAAAGGCCACGTTGTATGGTCAGGGAGTCACTTCATGGGTGAGACCACATTGTCATATTTGAGACTTGTGTAAATGAAAAATGGGATCCTAGAACCTAGCTCTTTATCTGTTCCTGCCTTTGGCTTCTCCCAGTATCTTGAAGGATGTCCCGATGGCCAGGAGGCAGAGTCTAGGTTTCTCCTATAAGCAGGACCTATCACACAGCTAACTATGCCTACAAAGCCCTGTATTGTTTTTAGAGTCAGGTCAGCTTTCAGCTACTTACTGTATCTGGAACTTAAGCATTCCCTGATGGTTCTCCCATGGCCACCCTCTTCTCCCACCTGCCCTGGTCCAATCTGTAGTGCAGGCCTTGCCTTGAGCTGCATTCAAAGCTCACCCCACTTGCACCCCACATCTATGACCTCCTTCAGTCCCCTGTTCTCCCCAGCCCTCCCACTACAGCCAAGTGTCAGGCCCTGTGCCCTGCTCTGAAGTGCTTCCCAGTTGGCAGACTATTTTGTTTTTGTTTTTCTCTCTTGTGTTCTTGGCCCAGCTCCCTAGCCTGCTTTCTACACACAGCCCGCAGGCTGCTCTTGCTGCCTGTGGATGATGCCCAGCTATGAGTTACTAGCCTGGCACAGCTTCCAGTCCTTCCCTCCTGTTCTGCATGGCCCTGTTGCAAGGAGTCAAGACACTTTTTTGTTTAAAATTCATTCATTCATTCATTCATTTTTTATGTGTATGCGGCCGAGTGTATCGAAGCATACCACGTGTGAGCAGGAGCATGAGGTGGTCCAAAGAGGTATCCGATCACTCGGAAACGGAGTTACAGACAGTCACGTGGGTGCTGGAAACCAAGCACAGGTCTTCTGCAAGAGCAGCAGGCGCAGGAGCCCTTAACTACTGAGTCCCAGAGGCTCTTTAAGCAGAGCATGCTTGACTCTGATTATATTGACTCTTGGGACTGTTTTTCGTGTCCCCATTTGAGCTTCATTTACTTACTCCAAAGGTTTATTCTAGCAGTTCTCAACCTTCTTAATGCTGCACCACTTTAATACAGTTCCTCATGTTGTGGTGACCCCCAACCATAACATTATTTTCATTGCTACTTCATAACTGTCATTTTGCTACTGTTATGAATTGTAATGTAAATGTCTGTGTTCTCTGATGGTCTTAGGAGACCCTTGCGGGGTCTTGACCCACAAGTTGAGAACTACTGGCCTATTTATTTGGTGCCATTTATGACATAGTGGTTAATTCTACCATATTGCGTCTCATATGCTTTGCTTTTGGCTTTCTCAACTTATTCATGGAATTAGAGGCTTCCTAGTCCCACTCAAAACTGACAGAAAATGTTACACTGAATTTTAAAATGGAAAAGAAACCCTAGAATAAGGATCATGTTTGATCCTGCAATTCCCAGCATTCATCCTGCCTGCACAACACGTGGGTGTATGGCCTGGGGACACATCTGGCGTGCAGTGAAAAGCTCAGCGGGAATGTCTTTGCAGAACTTTGTAGGTCATCTTGGCAAATAGTGTAGAACACATGCACAGAGGAAACTAAAACCCAGCCACCCCAAGATGACTTGGATGGGGCTGGATGGAGATAGGGAGAATTATTTTACCAATGTCGGCTGTAACCTGACCTCTTTCCTAACCAGAAAGGAGATGGCATTGACATGGGGATGATATTCTATTGCTGTTTCCCCCAAGGAAGAGAAAAACAGTGGCCAGAGAGAGGACAGAACATGTGAGGTGTGCTAGCGACGAGTCCGATTTAATGTTAGGTTTAAGGAAAGCTAATCCCCTTAAGATAGGGAGTCGCCCAGAGCTGAGTCACTGGGTTATCTCAGTTCCTACCCACAGAGCAGAAGAGGGGATGCGGAGAAGGATATTTACTCTCTCCCATCTTGTCCAGGAACCCAGTGCATTATTCACACTTCAGGTATTTGACAGGAGAGGCCAACAGAGAGCACAAGGAAGGAAATTCTATGGAGACTGGTCACTTTGCCCAATTCTGCTCTAAGAGAGAGGAGTTTCATTTCCTACTGGAATGGTGGTGATTTCTGGTCTTTCCTCCAAGTGTTTGTTTGGGTGGGTTTATTTACTTTTACTTTCTAAGAACACAGAAATAATAAATGAACACAGAAAGAAGAATCAAAAATCCAGTGGAAGCCAGACATGGTGGCCCATGCCTGTAATCACAGCCGTTGGGAGACAGACAGGAGAATCATGAGTTCCAGGTCAGACTGGGCTACATAATGAGACCCTGTCTTAAACGGATAAGAGAGCAAGTGATTCGGAAAATTTAAAGTAAAAATGGAAGGTGACACACTGTTACTTCCCACATCCACTGCACTGTTTTATGACCATCTTATTTGTGTGTGTCCCTAAAATATGAAATGGCTTCACTACTACACTGAAGTAGATAGAATAAAGTTAGGAAAGTGAACGTAAGAGTGGGTGAGGTAAGAGCATAATTTATGCTGGCATTCAACACAGGGAAACACGGGGTTTTCGCTCAGTTTTGTTTTCTAAAATCATAGCTTCATTTCTACCACTATGAACAACTTTCCTGGAGACCTGGTGAGGTTCCCCATTTGCTAGATGAACATGGCGTGGTAAGAGTGCAGGACACAGGGTCCTAGGGAGACAGCAAGTTAGAGGTTACCTGTAGGTTGTATCAACACTCAGGTTGGCCGCAGCTAACTCTGACGGAGGTATCCATGCCGGTAATGTGCTCCCAGCAACCCACTTGGTCCATTCAAATAAGCCCGGCTCGACCCGGATCTTCAAGTGATTGTCTTGTTGTAAACCTTGGGGATGAAGTAAAATGAAGATGAAGAAGGCTCACTAAATTGTCGGTGGAAAAATGAACCACAGGGCACGCTGTTACAAAAATTACCAGTCAGAGCAGGATGTACCATGTAAGCTTCCAAAGGCTCCCGGGAAGCCACCAAAAGTTCTACCCAGTTCTATTGTCTACAACCACAATGATAAGCATGGCAAGACAACCCTAACGGTGTAGCAGCAGTAGCACAGTAGCCAGGAACACTCTAATTGGACTTAAGACCTGTTGGTGAAGTCATGGGTCTTGGGGAAACCTGAAACCACTGGTTTACTAAATCAGAACAACTCCCAGCTACATTCCAAAATATTCCTCCTATACCCCCAGACAAGCATAGTCCTCACCCTTCATCCAGGAAACTTCTCTTTGCAACAAATGAAACACGTACGGAAGACCACAGCCAATCAAGTCCAGAACCGTGGAGCCCAGTCCCACAAGATACATCTACAAAATACTTGGACACCTAAGGTTCAGGTGGACATTGAGAAAGAGGGAGCAGAAAGATGGGAAGAAACAAGAGTTTGCTACAAGGGTGTGTCTCCTAGGAATATCAGAAGATATACCCATAAAACCTCACAGACATGACCAGCCGCCTAAACATGAGCTGAACAAAGATGACACCAACAGACATGACGGGGCGGGGGCGGGGGGGGGGGGGAAGCCCATGGGGCCTCAACCCTACATAAGGAACTGTGGGCAGCTGGGAAATGCTGAGAGGTGGTTTTCTCCCGGGAAGAGCATATGGAATGGCTGTCCCATACTAAATGGTTGGCCTGAAAACATGTACAAGTAACCCTGTACAAACTGAGCAGGTCGTACTTACATATTTACAAACACACATGCATATGTGTGTAACAACTAATGAAGAAAGAGGTCATGAGAGAAAGCGGGGTGGTATGAGTGGGAGGGTCTGGAAGGAGGAAAGGAAGGGGGAAGTGATGTAATTATACTATAATCTCAAAAAAATCTTTTTAATTATAAGTCAGTGATTCCTACTAGACTCAATATATCACTTAAGTTGTAAGCACACAGGTTTGGACAAGGTTTATAAAATTTGTGTTAGATAGTGTAAATTGTAAATTTATTTAGTATGTAAATTGTACAGCTATACACAAAGCATGTGTTTAAAAAATAAAATAATTTTTTTGTTTACCAACATGTGCATTTATTACTCTGGCTGGCCATTACCTCATTTAAGAGAAACTCTCCTCTCCACAAGTCACGACTCAATTTGCCCAAGCTTGTGACTCTCTTTCTACTGTCAGAGACAAAGTCTCACTATGTACCCTAGTCTGACTTCAAATTCTCAATCCTTCTGTTTGGGCTTCCTCTGGGGTGCTGGAATTAGAGGTGCGCACCCCCCCTCCCCCGACACACACTCATTTTCTAAATTCCATGATGTCTTATAAAACAAAACTCAAACTCAAAACCTTCAGCTAGTCTCATGGCATCCACTACTGTACGGCAGCTAACCCTGTACTTGAACATCACATAAATTCCTCGCTTTGTCTGTAGGGAACCCGGTGTTGAATATTTACATGTGACAGTGCACAAGTTCTGTTTTTATCACAGTGTGATTCTCTCGGAGAAGAAAAATTTCCCTTTTGATTCACTTAGCTCTCTTTACACCGCCTTTGGTCCAGTTTCTCTGAGCACAGCAAATACAGAGATGCCTCTGTGCTGAGGGAGGTTTACTGAAGGTTAAAGAACAGAGGACTCAAGTGTTGTGTCAAATTCTTCGCTGGCTTCTTTATTTCTGGCTCATTTGTTTGTCTGGCTCAAGTTCAATCCAACTCCCCGCTCCCCAGCACCACCCCCCCTTCCTTCCAATGGAGTGAGAATGGAGAGTGCTAACGCAAAGTGCCATGGATTTTAGGGTGAGAGTTCAATGCTTCCACAGCGATGGAGCCTTTAAAGCCTTCCCAGTCTGTGGGGCACAGAGGTTGGCAGCCTTAGTCCCAGCACTAGGGAGGTAGAGACAGGTGGATCTCTGTGAGTTTGAGGCCAATCTGGCCAACAAAGTTCCAGGCCAGCCTAGGCTACCCAGGGAGACCATGTCTCACAAAGTAAGTGAATAAATAAGTTTTCCCGATTAACTGAAGAAAGCAAGATGTCAATGATGTGGAACCCCTACCAGCTCAGCTGCCGCTGTACACAAAAGATACACAACAGATCAGATCCAACTGCTTAAATGTGAAGAGAAAGAATCATGTCTGTAAAGGGTGTGAATAATTTATACAGCCACAATCCATCCAAGACAGCTTAAAATTCTTAGAGGAAATTATTAGTATCACCCCGCCCCCACGCTCTGGATTAAATTACTAGGGGCCTGACTTTTGTGCAAGGTTGGTTACGTTGTGAAAGAATCCTCAATAAAATTTCCAGATTTGTGGAAGCCATGGAGGCTCAAGCCCATCATCCCAGCACTTAGGAGGCTGAAGCAGGAGGACTGCTGTGGGTTCGAGGGTAACCTGGGCTACATGTCACCTTGAAACCTTGTCTCAAAAACAAACAAAAAAACAAACAAACAAAACAAAAGGCCCCCCAAAAACCCAAAATGAACTTCCAGTTTCTGAAGCTCCTTAACTCTTCAGCAAGTGCCAGGAAACAGCGGGATGAACGCCATGACCTCTGCCAAGCCGAGTCTTACCTTTCAGTATATTATGTGCAGTCTGAACGCAGCGTAGGGATGGAGAGCAATAAACGTGATCAATGACGGTGTTACTTTCTAACAAGGCTTCACCTGCCGAGCAAATCAACAGAGAGTCAGCATGATAGCGTCTCCTGGGCGTCATCCTGACCCTCGATGGAACCGTGCCAAGTGGACCCATACACCTCCCATTCCCAGCAGGAGCTCACAGAGAGCCAGGGTGTCAGCCGGATCCCTCATCACTGCTTCCAGGAAAGAGGTCTCTTCATGCCTCTTTCTTTCTCTCTGGTACCAGCATGCAACAAAATGCCCTCTTGGGGAGGCCTACAAACAGGGTAACGCTCTGACCTCTACTAGGAAGAAGCCCAAACCCACTCTGTGATAACAGGGAGAGGGTGGTCAGACTTGGTTCTAATTCCAGTGTGCTAACCCGAATCTCAGCTGGGCAGACTCTGGAACACCAGAAACCCATCTAACGCTTTAATGCTTCCTCATGTGGGTCCCTTCTTTTCTCTGTGAGGTGAACTCTAAATGTCTCCATGTGGTGCCAATATCTTCCATGGACTCGGTTCCCTTGCCAGACCCTTCTCTTGACCTGACTCAGCTTGTGCTTTAGAAATGAGAAGGGCTCGCAGCACCCCTGTACTCTTTATTATTATATACATAATTATTTATATGTACTCCTTATTATTATATGTATTTTTTCAAGACAGGGTTTCGCTGTGTAACAGCCCTAGCTGTCCTGGAACTCACTCTGTAGCCCAGGCTGGCCTCAAACTCACAGATCCACCTGCCTCTGCCTCCCAGGTGCTGGGATTAAAGGCATGCACCACCAACCACCCAGTTTCTCCTGTACCCTGTACTCTTAATGCTACTTATATTTTTTAAGTATTTATTATTAGTGGTGGTGGTGGTGGTGTGTGTGTGTGTGTGTGTGTGTGTGTGTGTGTGTGTGTGTGTGTGTGAGAGAGAGAGAGAGAGAGAGAGAGAGAGAGAGAGAGAGAGAGAGAGAGAGAAAGAAAGAGAGAGGGGGGTTCAGAAATCAACTTTATGGAATTAGCTCCCTCCTCCCACCTTTATGTAGGTTCTGGGGATTGAACTCGGGTCACCAGGCTTTGGTTGTAAGTGCCCTTATTCACCGAACCGCTCGCTTGTGGGGATCTCTTGATGCTATGTCTAACTTCTGTGATTTTGTTTATATTGTCTTCTCTACCACCAAGAACACCTCTCTCTACCTTCTGTTCCTCCTTTACAGATGACTCCCATGTGAGCCCCAGCTCACCTTGCTTCTTAATCATCCTTTCTTCTCTCTCCTTCCCTCCTCCCTCCTTCATTGCTTCCTTCCATCCTTTTTCTTTCTTTTTTATATTCTCCTCATACTCTGTGCAGTTTGTTATTCAATTAGCTGTATAGTTTGATAGTCATCTACAACACATACATGTGTTTCCATTCACACCCGGGTCCCAGTGACCTAGTCCAGGAACTTGCCCAAAGTAAATGATCAATAAACATATATTAAATGACTGAGTAGCACAGAGCATAGTTTCTGCACAGCCAGTAGAGAAAACACTTTCAAAGAACTGAACAGCTTCAAAAGATCACTGGGCCTGTGCCAATTCAGCAACGCCCCTGCACCTCTTCCTCACCCCCACCTCTTCTTACACCAAGCTGGCAGAGGCTGCTGTCTTGAGCTATCCGCTGACGAATCTACTAGACCAGTGGCGTAAGTATACCACACCCATCTTGCCTTCTCTCATTCCTCCGTAGCGACCACATCCGTAATCAGCAGAGGCCTAACTGTAGTCCCAGCCCAAAGAAGGCTGAGGCAGGAAAATAGGAGGTTCTAGCCCACCCTGGTTGGTAAGACCTTGTCTCAAAAAATCCAACTAAAAAAATAAAAAAAAAAAAAAATAAGGAAAACCTCAAGAAGTGTGTTTGCACACCCACGGTATGGGTCTGTTGACGGAGCCGGGAGAATCTGTGCAGTCGCTTACCCACTAGCCTGGCCTGCATACACCCAAACACAGTGATGGGAGCATCCTTCTCGTAGTCTCGGAACCCGCCGCTCCGCTGAGGTAAGCTATGAGGCATGTTCAGGTTGGTGCGTATGTAACGGCCTGGTGGGAGACGAAGAGCAAATAAAAGCTGCATAGACTTCTTGTTTACTTGAGATTTTCCTCAATGATCCTGACCCCTCCCTCCTCCTTCTTGGTCAAAGACACTGAATTGAACCACCTGAAGCCAATGGGAAAACATCAAATCTGACACTTTTTCTTCAGCAGATTGACTTAGAATCCACTCTCCCTTCTGCCAATGACAGCGATGAGGTGATTTCTCAGTGAATATAACAAGAGACAGGCAAGGCTCCCATTCTTAAGATGCCACTCAAATAAGAATGGAAACAGATGGCCCACCATGATGTCATGGCAGGAACTCTGGTCCCAGAATCAGCATGTCTCTAAACTGATTTTGTTGTCTGAACACGGGCAAGACATAGCCACTCTTTGCCCCCTGATACCCCAGTCTATAGAATGGGGACAAGAATGCTTATCTCTCCCCAACGAGCTGGAACAAGCCAGAAGGACTTAGAGATGCCAAGAATTTTGTAACTGCATGTATATGGTGACTACCTGCATATAAAAGTAGCTTGACTGTGCCCCCTAGAGGCCGTTATGAGTATGCAGTGCTGGGCAGACCATCAACCACCACCCCTTAGAGACAGGTGATGCATTCCAAGAGCCCCACTTGATGCCTAAAACCACAGACATTCTGAACAGACTATGGTTTTGTTTTGTTTTTTTTTTCCCCACAAAAGCACACCTACGTTAACATTTAACTTATAAGTCAGCCACAGTAAAGGGGAAAAATAAAATGATACACTGTAATGCAACTTACAGAGATGTTTCACACAAAATATCTTACTGTGGTGTATGTGGACTTCATATGAAAGGATACTGTGTCTATGTCATCAAGTGAAGAGAGGCAAATGATACTCTGACAATAGATTTGATAACCAAGATGATATTAGGCAAGAAATAGGTGGGTGCTATGTACTGTGGACACACTGAACCAAGGGAGGATGACCTAGATGGGACACAGATGGATTCTGTCACATTACTCAGAATGGGGGGACCATAACATAAAATGTATGTATGAATTGCTTGTGCGCTGGCTAATCTTACATCACCTTGAGTCATCTGAGAGGAGGAAACCCCAACTGAGAAAGTGCCTCCCTATGATTGAGCTGTAGGCAAGCCTGTAGAGCATTTTCTTAATTAGTGATTGATGGCGGAGGGCCCAGATCATTGTGGGTGGTGCCACCCCTGGGCTGGTGGTTCTGGGTTCTATAAGAAAGCAGACTGAGCAAGCCGTGGGGAGCAAGCCAGTAAGCAGCACTCCTCCGTGGCCTCTGCATCAGTTCTTGCCTCCGGGTTCCTGTCCTGGCTTCCTTCAGATGGTGGACTACAGTGTGGAAGTGTAAGCCAAATAAACCCTTTCCTCCCCAACTTGCTTTTTGGTCATGATGTTTCATCACAGCAATAGAAACCCTAAGACAGCTTGTTTGAGACTTTTCCACTTACTAGTTTTAGACTGTGGTTAACTGTGGGTAACCGAAAGCACAGAGATTCCAACTGGCTAGATGGAGAAACTACAGACACTCACCTTTGGCATCAAAGCACTGGGAGAGCCAGTACTTCCCGAATACAACATCCATCCTCTCCCCGTGCCGACATACAAAGAGGCATCGCTTCTGGGGCCCAGGCTGGCTGTTGACTCTCAGGGGCTGCAGAGGAAGAAACGCCAAGAGTAAGCATAGACACAGCACCACAGACCTACCCTGACGCCAAGTGAGCAGAGCTCTAGGACAAATTCTGCCAATGTATGACTTGGACAATCTCCCTGACTGCTTTGGATTAAGTTCGGCCTGCTTGTAAAGTGAGGATAATAAACTTCTACAGACCTCACAAATTACTCTCAGGTGCCCATGAGCTACCTGCAGGTGCTTTGAAGAATGAAGGATTGTGAAAGTGCTCTGCTCTTTGCTGCCCTCTACTGTAACAGGAGGGTAACTCAAGGTACAGTTCACAGGTCAAACCTGCCATCATGTAGAGATGATCTCATCGAGAAGGGCAGCTATCTACTCCAAAGACATGTCGTCAGTTCCTTCAAGGACGGAGAAATTCTATTGTCACACATGTCTGCCTCGTGCCTACCGCATATCCAGTGCCCTGCTTTGCCTTTTTTTCTAAAATTTTATTATTTATGTGTATGGGAAATTTGCCTTCATATGTGTACCACGTGTGTGCAGTATCCACAGAGGCCAGAAGAACACACGAAGATTGGAATTACAGACAGTTAAAAGCTGTCATGTGGGTGCTGGGAGTTGAACCTGGGTTCTTTGGAAGAGCAGTCTTAACTGCTGAGTTATGGCTCCAGCCACTTTCTGCACATTCTAATCATCATGTGCGCTCTGTTATCTGACTGCATATGTTGGTATTTCTAGAATGAGCTTGGGGGGGGGAGGAGAAAGCTGCAACTTCTCAATGGGAACATAGGCATACTGAGTCAACTACTGGTTTCCACAGCTGCTAGTGGAGCTGCACAGATGTTTCCACAGCCTTCCTCCTGATGCACAAGAGGTTCCCAGTTGCCTTGGGCTGCTAGGTCCTTGCTGGCCACCACTCTTCCACTGGCTTCTTTTTGCACTACCAGGGCTAATGTGTGCATTGGTGCCATGGACTTTGCCGCCTGCTTTCCAGATGTTGCTTCATTCAAACCCCTGGCTCCAGACAAAAGTGCGTCTTCTCCTTTCTCATCCTTAACATGTTGAACTTTCAACTTGCCTCTGTTCTGCTTGATAACTCCTCCTCCTTTCTCCAGCCTGTCCCCAAAGCGTTAACAGTACACTGAATTCTCAAGTCCAAGGACTATGCTAAGAAACTCATTCTACTGGTACAAATATGGGCATTCTTCCTATTTTGAAGAGAAAGCCTCCTCTTCCTTCCTTGGGATGGTCTTGCTTCCAAGCTCAAATCCACATGGTGATATCCATAGTCAGCACCACTCACCCATCTCTTCCTACTTTTGGATTGCTGTGTGTCTTTTACAATCTTGTGTACTGTCTCCCGATAAGGATAGGGACCCTTTGAAAGGAGCAAGGTCAATCCTGAGGATGGTCCTTAAAGCATCCTATTCGAGGACATGATATGACCCTCATGATCAGCCTTACCTGCATGGGCTGACAGATGATAGTGAGAGGCGCCGTCTCCCCAAGTCCTTGGTCCTCATACTGCCGCCTCTCCAATACTCCATCACCAAATGTGAGCGAGCTGGATGACACCGTATTTAAGATGGAGTATGAACTGAAGAGGAAGGAGAGGGAAGGGTTAACTGCTTTGGCCAGGAGTCATCAGCTGTTCATGCTGTGGCTCAACAGGAGTATGGGAATGAGCACAAAGGACTGTCTAGTAATACGGTGTTTGGGAACCTGAGCAGGGAGCGCCCCATCCCCAGGCAAGAACATCTTGTTTTTTACTTAAGTCTCACAGTTAATAAACAAGGGCGGACAGTTCTCAGAGCTGAGAACAGATGCGCGCATCCCTTTGGGCAGGGATGGGGTCCAGTGATCCTAGGCTTATTAGGATGCTACAGGCAGGGTTGGCAGCAAAGACATGTTAAAGAATAATGAGGTATCAATTATGTACCAGTGTTCCAGCCCTTTCTGTCTCTGCAGCGAAACAAACAGTTCCGGCTGCCTTTAATCTTTTCCATGGTAATTTCCATCTGAGGAATGTGAGCGGAGATGTCTTCCCAGCACCACTTGCCCGTGGCTCTCAGACTCTCAGGAACAGAGTCTTACCCCTTTTCCTCCCTCACTCTGCCTTCTCTAGGCTCCAGCACTGTGCACGCCTCCATAGCAACTCCAAGAAGATGATTAAAAACGGGGCTATTTCAGAGGCTCCGACTCCTGCCAGATGTTTGGAGCTGTGAGCCAAGAACTCTTATTTCTGGCCCTGCCACTGTAACTATGGAAGCCCAGAGGTGATCTGGCCGAAAGCAAAACTGTCCAAACACGCCACACCGAAATTACTACACACAGTACAGCTTTCCAAAGCTTTATATAATGAGGGCTGATATTTAAATATGGCCACTGGGCAGATCCAACCAACACCTTCTGGGCCACTGGGCAGATCC